>NC_077233.1:106642161-107242161 GCF_027887165.1 Monodelphis domestica
GATAAAGAAAGAGGTGAGAAGAAAGAAAGAAAGAAAGAAAGAAAGAAAGAAAGAAAGAAAGAAAGAAAGAAAGAAAGAAAGAAAGAAAGAAAGAAAGAAAAGAAAGAAAGAAAGAAAGAAAGAAGAAAGAAAGAAAGAAAGAAAGAAAGAAAGAAAGAAAGAAAGAAGAAAGGAAGAAAGGAAGAAAGAAAGAAAGAAAGGAAGGAAGGAAGGAAGGAAGAAAGAAAGGAAGGAAGGAAGGAAGGAAGAAAGAAAGGAAGAAAGGAAGGAAGGAAGGAAGGAAGGAAGGAAGGAAGGAAGGAAGGAAGGAAGGAAGGAAGGAAGGAAGAAAGAAAGGAAGGAAGAAAGGAAGGAAGGAAGGAAGGAAGAAAGAAAGGAAGGAAGAAAGGAAGAAAGAAAGAAAGAAAGAAAGAAAGAAAGAAAGAAAGAAAGAAAGAAAGAAAGAAAGAAAGAAAGAAAGAAAGAAAGAAAGAAAGAAAGAAAGAAAGAAAGAAAGAAAAGAAAGAAAGAAAGAAAGAAAGAAAGAAAGGAAGGAAGGAAGGAAGGAAGGAAGAAAGAAAGGAAGAAAGGAAGAAAGGAAGAAAGGAAGGAAGGAAGGAAGGAAGGAAGGAAGGAAGGAAGGAAGGAAAGGAAGGAAGAAGGAAGAAGAAAGAAAGGAAGGAAGGAAGGAAGAAAGAAAGAAAGGAAGAAAGAAAGGAAGAAAGGAAGAAAGAAAGAAAGAAAGAAAGAAAGAAAGAAAGGAAAGAAAGAAAGAAAGAAGAAGAAAGAAAGAAGAAGAAAGAAGAAAGAAAGAAAGAAAGAAAGAAAGGAAAGAAAGGAAGGAAGGAAGGAAGGAAGGAAGAAAGAAAGGAAGGAAGGAAGAAAGAAAGGAAGGAAGGAAGAAGAAGAAAGAAGAAAGAAAGGAAGAAAGGAAGAAAGAAAGAAAGAAAGAAAGAAAGAAAGAAAGAAAAGAAAGAAAGAAAGAAAGAAAGAAAGAAAGAAGAAAGAAAGAAAGAAAGAAAGAAAGAAAAGAAAGAAAGAAAAGAAAGAAAGAAAAGAAAGAAAGAAAGAAGAAAGGAAAGGAAGGAAGAAAGAAAGGAAGGAAGGAAGGAAGAAAGAAAGGAAGAAAGGAAGAAAGGAAGGAAGGAAGGAAGGAAGGAAGGAAGGAAGGAAGGAAGGAAGGAAGAAAGAAAGGAAGGAAGGAAGGAAGAAAGAAAGGAAGGAAGGAAGAAAGAAAGGAAGGAAGGAAGGAAGGAAGAAAGGAAGAAAGGAAGGAAGGAAGGAAGGAAGGAAGAAAGAAAGAAAGAAAGAAAGAAAGAAAGAAAGAAAGAAAGAAAGAAAGAAAGAAAGAAAGAAAGAAAGAAAGAAAGAAAGAAAGAAAGAAGAAGAAGAAAGAAAGAAAGAAAGAAAGAAAGAAAGAAAGAACAAAAAAGAAAGAAAGAAGAGAAAGAAAGAAAATCTGGATCAACAGTTTAGGAGAAGACTGTAAAAAGATTTTACCTAGATGTCAGGAAAGTTTTGACTAACTCTTTCATACTATGCTGGAGAGATGTGGCCTAGGCAATAGTAAGTGAATAGAGAAGTAGTTGAATGGCTACACTCAACTATTTTGTTGTTAACCTGAAAGGATTTCTCAAATAAAGTTACATAGGAACTTGCTCTTGGTTTATACTCTAATTTTTTAAAACAATGCACTAGATAAAGGCATAGAGAGTATGCTTGTCAAATGTCCAGGTGGCACAATACTGAGGGTGATGACATTTTTGCCTGCCCCCCTAATACCTGCCTATGAAAACCTAGGACACAGAACTACTCACAAGATTTGAATTCAGTTGCCATATCTTCTTTATACCACCAAAGAATGTGCAATAAAGATGGCTGCTGCCTCCAGGGAGCCGGATTGCTTTCAGGTTGGCAGATCCATGGCCCTATGGCTATATCATGTTCTTTCCCACTAGTTGATGTGACCTCACCATACCAATTGGAACCTGTGTAAGGTGATCCAGAATCAGTGACTGCTTGCCTTTCTGGTGCTTTCTTGTCTTCCAGAAGGAAGGTATGAAGGAATATAGATGTTAAGTATTTATTATTATCCCTATTTTAGAGTTGGGGAAACTGAGGCTGACAATGGTTAGGTGACTTTTCAGTTTCAGAAGGATAGAAAATGTCTGAGGCTGAATTTGAAGTCAGATTTCCCGTGACTAAGACCAATGCTCTCTCCTTTGTGCAACTAGATGACTCTAAGGCACAGTAAGTACTGACACAAGACAGCTTATTATACATATGAATACTCAAAGTAAGAGTAATGCAGGACGTCCCAAAGAAGTCCTTTATACAACACTAATTACTAGGATGTTTTTTCTTTTTTTTCTTAACAGTAAGTATTATTATGCTTTTGTTGTCACATCTATTTATTCTTCCTATTTCTAGGCTCTGGGTTCGAATAGAATCAGTCCAATCTCTTTTCTCTATGGTAGACTTCTAGATAATTGAAGTCTACTATTATGCTCCCAAAAGTTCTCTTTACTTCAAATAAAGCATCTCAGCTTCTTTTATTACATATGTACTGCATTTTGAAAGTCTTCCTGTCATCAGAACTTGATTTGCTAGAATACTGGGTTAAAATCGAAGACAAAGTATAATCAGGATAAAAATAAACATGTACAATGGTTCAAAAAAATCAACTGCATAAGAAACAGATCATGAAAGGTATGATTGGACAGCTGCTTGTATAAAAAAAAACTGGGGGTTTTAGAATAAAACAGAATGAATCAGCATCGTTATGTGGCACTCAAAAAAGCTAATGCAAACATGGACTGACTGTATTAGGCTAGGTTTGTATCCCTAAGCTACTTAACTTTTTAAAAATCATTCTCCATGGTCTGGTGAAATGGACCCCCTGCTCAGAATGAGAATTTTAAAGGCATGAAATAAAACTGATAGAATTAGAAGCAAAACCAATTATATTGAAATGTGGTTTTCATTTTTTGAAGTTCACAGACTCCAGGTTAAGAACTCCTCTCTTAGAGCAATATAATAATGAGGTGACAATCCTATTGCACTTTGTCTTGATCATAACATATCTAAAATGTTTTGTTCACTTTAAGATGTCACAATTTAAGAAAACTCAAGAAGGAGAAACAGGAGGGAAAAGTGCCTCTTGGCCATACCCCCAGGAATATTGATTGAAAGAACTTGTGGTGTTTTTGATGACTCAAGAGGAGCATGACAGCAGAATTGAAATGTCTGAAGGTGTGCTGTATGCTAGGGGAATGATACTTGTCCTACTTGTAATCAGAGAATAGAAATAGGAAGGATGGATTAAAGCCTTGAGGAAGTACATTTATGTTTTATATGGAGAGAGAGAGAGAGAGAGAGAGAGAGAGAGAGAGAGAGAGAGAGAGAGAGAGAGAGAGAGAGAGAGAGAGAGAGAAAAGAGTTATCTTTACAATTAGCACTGCCCAAAGGTGTAAAGGGCTTCTTTGGGAGACATTAGGTTCCCCTATTCAAAGCCTTCAAGCAAAAGATAGATAAATATTTGCTAAATGTGTAATAATATGAATCCCTTTTCATTGGACTAGATTGCTTTCAAGGTCCTCTCCTATTTTAAAATTCAATATTTTTGAGAAATTATTCCCTTTCTTTAGATCTCAGCTTTTTAATCTGTAAAATGAGAGATGATAATTAGAGATGGCTGCTAAAATATCTTGATTTTGATGATGAGCTTTTGTATGTAATATTTTGGTATTGAAGGCATTTGTCTTAACAAAACAGTTTAAGAGAGAGTAGAAAGATCCAGTTTTATACATATTTGATATATGCCAGAGGTATGATACAAAGCAAGTCGCCAACTTCTCAGTGTTCCAGGAAAATCTAAAATTCTAACCTAGAGATTTGTTTCCTATATGCATTGATCTCACATTAGCTTCCAAGGTGGGTGTTGGCTACTCCAATGAAATCACAGACCTCTATCAAAGGAGGGGGAAAAGCACTTTTAGAAGAGGAAACTACCATTCAATACTTTAAGGTCCATATCAGGAATAATATCACCAAATCAGAGTCTGGGGCCAAATTACAGTTTTCCTATCTGTCAATGGAGGAGTATAGGCTAAATGAGTTCCTGTGACCCTTTTAGTTCTGGCATAATGTGACTCTTATTTTCTTACTCTAGTCAATATTACAAGAAGCCATTACCACTCTACATGTTTTCCTTACATTCATGTTTTAAAGAGAAGAGTAATATTTATTGACATCTTTTGTTTTTATGTCAGTCTTTTCTAGAAATGCCCCATGACCTCATTCTTGAAATTGAATCTCTCTAAAAAATAAAAGTAGTTAAGCAATTGATGTAATGATCTTGGTGTGTGTGTGTGTGTGTGTGTGTGTGTGTGTAAATCTGGCTCTATAGTTCCCAAACTTTACAGAAAAGAGAGAGATACATTAATTTTCTGTTCTGATAGTCTAAGACTGGCTATTAAAAATCATTTAGGTTCCTAGCCCTTTCCTTCTTTAGCCCTTTATGAAACAGTGTGAGTATATTTTGTTGAGTTTGATTTGAGTGTCACTTGCCTCAAATCTTCAAGGCAGGGTGCTTGTCTGAACTTGAGTATCCATATTAGGGACTAACTGTTCTCACTACATCTCCAAATAAATCAGCATACCTAACCTGTGGGAAGCAGTTAGCCTCAGTTGCATGAGCCAGCAAATACAGTTCAGTGCACAAAATGAATAAGGAGTCCCAATTTCTGCACTTTGCAGCCTCTATCTTGCATTAAGCTTGGTGCATGACAGGGCAGGATGTTCCAGGTATCTTTATACTTTCCTGTGCAATGCTTATTTGGTGGCTCAACACAAAGCTATTGAACATCAAAAAGGACAAGCTAGAATGAAACCACCAAAAGTAGAGAGCACATTTCCCATCTCCATTGACATCCTTTTTTGTATCTAAATACCTTGTAGAGGAAAAGATCATGCTTGATGGGTATGTAGTCATACCCATGTATGTATGGGTATGTCGTCATAGATTTAACTTTTTTTGGAAAGCTACAGATCTAAAGGCTCATTCAACTAGGCAAGCCATAGAAGGACAGAGAATATTTCTTAGGTCTTGGAAGATCTGTAACATCTCCAATGTACTATTGTGTCCAGTAGCTGTCTCCCCCAAAAGGTGTGCTGATGCCAAGGTATACTGAGATCTTATAATCACCTAACATTTTTATTTAAAGAGTATGCTTTTCTCTAACTTGTGCATTGTCATTTTCCAGAGCTCAGGGACTTCTTTCAGTTTACCAAACTTTTATCCAGTGATTATTCTGAATAAGATGCTATGATGAATGCTGAAGAAAATGTCTACATAAGAGACTTCTTGCTAGAGCAGAGCCTCTCACTTTTATTCACTTAGATCAAAAAAATCTGCATAAATGAGAATGCTATTTGACATCCTGGCTTATGGGTTTTCACAAAAAAAATGCTTTCAATATCACTCTTAAAAATAAGTTTAATTAAAGTTTTCATCCTTATAGAACATTTTCTCCCTTCTCCCAGTACAAAAGCACAGAGATGTCAATGGAATATTGTGTGTGAGGACCTTTGTGTATATGTAAAGGTAAATTGGGCAAAGTTGTAAAAAGCTTAAAAAGATCAACGGAGGAGTTTATATTTGATTTTGGAGACAATAGGATTCCACTAGAGTTGTTTGAGTAAAGGTAATATATGCAATGTTTGGAACAATGTTTCAGAAGAATACTTTCAGCAACAGTATATAAGATTGATTGGAGAGAGAAGAGATTTGGGTAGGGAAATAAATTAGAAGACTCCCACAATGTACCAAGCAAAAGGTGATGAGGATCCTCATTAAGATGGTAGTTGTTTGAATGGTGAAGAGTCAGTTGAGATAAAAGTTGTAGAGGGAGAAATGAGAAGACTGATAGTTTTTGAAAGCTTGAGGTGAGGAAATACAATCTGTTGAGGAATCACCATCTTTGTAATTCCTTCTACAGAAAAAAAAAGTTCATAAGGGGGAGTGGTTTTGGGAGAAGGATAATTAGGTCTATTTTTGACAGGTTGAATTCCAGCTGTCTCTGGGGCATCCATTTAAAAATGTCCTGTAGGAATCAGTTGATTTGGGATTAAAGTTCAAGTGATAGCTGAGTAGCACATATTAATCTGGAAGTCATAGGATTGGAGGTGTTAATTAAGCCCATCAGTACTGATGAGGTCATCAAGATTATCTGTAGAGAAAGAATTGTGGCACAGGAAAAAATATTTTGGGAACACCCACAATTAAAGAGAATAATCTCTATGATGAATGAGCAAAAAAAATGGAAAAGAGGTTACATAAATAGGAGGAGAACCAGGAAAGATTAATATCAAGAAAGCCCAAAGAGTAGGGAGTATCTAGGAGGAGATGATGTTGAGTATTGTCAAATGCAAGTGACAGGTTGGATTTGTCCAGTCTATTGGTAACATTAAAGAGAGCAAGAGACATGGGTTCAAGTTCTGGAACTGACATTAATTACTTAGATGAACTTGGGTAATTTCTGACCTTCTCTAGAGCTCCATCTCATTTGTAAAACCAAAGTTTTACTAGAAGTCCTTTAAATTCCCTTGCAAGTCTAAGTCTATTATAAAGAGATCTTTACCTTCTCCTTTGTGGATGCTATTTTCATTGTACTCTTCAGAAGCACTGGGGCATAGTGGATAGAGGACCAGCCCTGGAACCACTAAGACCAGAGTTCAAGTTCTGCCTTTGTTTGATCATTGGTATGTCAATTTTACCCCAATCCCCAGGGCATCAAGGTTACTCCCTAAAGTATGAATTAAAGAAGAGTCATTGATATACATGACAGAAGGAATTTCTATCTCTATGTCAGCTTTCTAGGTTGATCAAATCACAGATATTTTTCCTTTGAATAATAAAGAATTATAATGAAAATTCTTATTCATCAAACACAAGGATGTATGTGTTTAGTGTGTATATATATACATATGTATATAAGTATGTTTAAGTATATCATGTGCATTTATGAATGTGTGGGTAAATGTATGTGTGTATACCTTATGTATTCAGAATTAACTCACATGAGAACCCCTAAAGACCTCCATGTGTACTGCCAAATAATTCTATGCCCTGGAGAAGTATATGAAAATGTCTATGATGAAACTCAGGAACACAGATACTTATTGGTTAATAAAAATTATTAACCTTTCTGCCATGTCATTCAAATACAAATGATTCACACATTTATGTTACATTATTATTATTATTCACTTCATTAATTCTTTTTATTTTCTTCTCATGTTTAAATACATAAGAGAGCTCCCAAAAGTATTTCTCTCATTGTTTTGATTAGAAAACATTCTTTCTACACTTGGAGCCAGGATTTAACTTTTGTTTTTCTCCAACAGAGGGTAGTAAAAGAGAAAACAACTGCAAAGTCTGACCCTAGTATTCTGAACTTCTCTCTGCCTCCACCCCAACTTCATTTCATTGTGACCACTGCTATGTTCAGGTGCATTCCAGATGACTTAAATCTTGCCTCACTACTCTGTGTTGGGGTTTTTTTCTCATACATACTTAATCCTTAACCAGATTTTACTTTGGAATTCATACTTTATAACACTCCAACTGAGGCTCAAGTAATATTCATCTATAACTTTTTAATGAGTTGTGCAATTACTCATGTGCCTGAGAAAATCTCTCATAATGCTCCATTGAGTCTCATCCAAGTTTGAGGTAAGAAATAATTGACTCTTTGGTTGGGAACTCCATTACTTTGTTTATGGTATTAGTGGGGGAAGAGGGGAGGTTGTTTTCCTGTTTCCATGAGATTTTCATCCTTCCTTGCTTATCCACCAACATACACTTTATACACGAACTTCTCAAGTAATGGTTTTCCTGCTATCTACAGTATGTCATTCTGTGACTTGACAAGAAGAAAATGACCTATTTCTTTCTCTCCGCAACTGTTTGATTTAATTGTATACTGTGTTTGGCCTCCATAGAGCCCCAGTGAGGAACAAGAGTAAGTCCTGGCTTGATCTTGTGGCTTTAGGGTCCATGTCAATTATCATCTGGCACCCACTAGTCTGGCCAACTTTACAGGCATGTTTGTCTCTCAAAACATGTCAGGCCTAAAGAGTGAATCACTTCTTTTTTTAGTTGCTATAGGTAGAACAATCTTTTCCATTAAAATGCACTTTACTATCTCACCAGCACACGCAAAGCTTTACGAATGCACATTTTAGTCTGTCTGATGACCAATAAAATCTGATAAAATAACATTACTTGTTTTCCCAGGATTCATGGGAGCATGAAATTCATAAATGGTCAGGAACAACACTGATGAATCAGGGTATAAGTTATTTTCCACCATAGCCTTTATTTGGGGAAAATTCCATCATTTCTGTGTTTATTTCATATGAAACAATTTAGACATTCCTTCTCACAAATGCCAAATTTTTCTAACACCTTTGGAGACCAGTTAATTGCAGTATTTGGTCATAGTGTATCTAATTCTAAGATATACTTATTAATGTGAGGTCAGAAAGCCTAGAATCATAGAAATATTTTTGAAAGGAAGATTTAGAGAAAATTACAAGGAAACTGATAATTACATTTTCTAACTATTATTACACTAATAGCATATATCATTATCCCTAGCTTGAGATATCATTATTACTGTTGTTGTATTAAATTTGGGAAAACATATATATTTACATTGAGATTTCCACATTTTTTAGTGATTTCAAATTGCAATTTTCTTAACAGCCATGGAAACCCATAGAAGCTTATTTTAAAAATGTATTTATTATTAAAATACCTCACTGGCTTCCAAATATATTTGAGAAAGTTACTAATGGGAGTTTTACAGATATACACCATATAATATCATTAATTAGTTCTTTAAAACATATTAGGTAAAATAATGTGATGGGGTTCAGCTAGTGCCACAAGAACAATGAAATTTTCAATGAATAATTCAGTAGAACTAGAGGAGTAATATGATGTTGTAGGAATATAATTTCTTTGAAGACCTCAACTGTTTTTGTTTGTTTCTGTTAAATATTTGTATGCCCAGCACCTAGCATAGTGGTTCACATATAGTAGCCACTTAATAAATGCTTATTGAACTAATTAACTAATGCGTGCCAGGATATAATAAAACTGGCCAGATTTCATAGGTTTGGTCTTGTCTCAGTCAATGGATCAAAAGATTTTTTAAAAATTGCAAGGTTTTGCCATATGAAAATGGGGTTTGGTTTTACACTATTAACAATATTATTACAAAATGATACTGATTAGGATAATGTTAAGTAGGCTATTTTTCTATCAATCAATAAGGGAGGCAATGCTTCATCAATGACAGAAAGCTTGCATTTAGTAAATGATGATTTATTTACTATAAATGTGTATCTTAAAGAATTAAACTAATGAACATATATAGAGTATAGATAAAATCATGACAAGTTAAAAATCCTTAGAATTTTTGTCACAAATCAACCACTGGCTTCTTTAACCACAACCCACTGTGCATAGCTGCTTAGAAAATGATAATACTCCAACTTATAAAAAAAAAGAAAAAAGTATTTCAAATGTCCTTAAAATCACAATCAATGGACTACATTTGTAATGGTGATTGTAGTGGGGTGTAGAGGTGTACCCCTGGGGTTCAGGAAGGATACCTATTGCAAGAATACAAGACTCCCAAATTTAAAAGTAAAGAGAGAGATTTATTAGTAATGATGAATTTTTGGTCAGCAAGGCAGCATGAGTGGAGCAACCTGAGAGGTTGCACCCTGAATGCCTCCATTCCTGGGTTTTTATATTCTTCTACTGCAGTGGGGATGTGACTCTGGAGCAAGGGGTTGGAGGGGGGGAAGAGGTTAGCCCAAGGGCATGGGGGTGGTTCTCCTGATTTGGAGGATGAAGGAATGAGGTGTGTCTCTTTGTCCTTCTCAATTCAATGGGGCAATCAAATGAGGGCAATCTTCAAGATCAGGTGTTTGGGGTTGGGAGTCAGGAAGGCCTAATGGAGCAGAGGAATTTCCCTGATAATAGTTTGCCTGAGTTTCTGGGGGTACAGTGCTCATGACAATGATGAAGCAAAAATATCATTCAGATTGGTTTTCCCAATGAATCAAAGGAACTGAACAGTTAAAAAAAATAAAAACATCTAGAGAGGTTTCTCTTAAATATCTAGAGAGACTTCTTTCTCAGAACATTATAGAAAGAGGCTTCTCTCTAACAGCATTATAAACCATGTCTTTATGGCATCTTATGCACTCAGCTAAGAGATGCCCTAGAAACAAATGTTTTATGTGACATATGATGGCAACAGTGTAAATGGAAATATTGCCAACCATAGCAACAACATAACATGAAACTGAATGCTTTAATATTAAAATGATCAAGCTTAGCCCTGAAGATGAGAAAATGTTCATCTCTCCTTTCTTCACAGAAGATCAAGATAATTGTGGAACTTTCCTTCTGTTATCAGATAGTTAATGGGCTGGTTGGCTTAACTCAATTGCTTTGTCTTTTATTATTATTATTATTATTATTCTATGTTACAAGAGATCACTATCTGGGGAGGGAAAGGAAGAGGACTATGCCTGAAATAAAAGTGATACCAAAAAAGGATCAATTAAAAAAAAAAAAAGCTAAGCATCTTGGATATGATTCTCATCTCTTCCTTATTGGCTATAGTCATTCTGGAAATTGATATGAGCCTAAAAGACATTATAAGTTGAGTGTGTAAGATGTGAATACTTTAGAACTTCAAGGTTTTGTGATTTTCCTCATTTTGATTAATCCTTCTACCAGTACAGATCACAACTTCTCTATTATTTGGGAAATGGTTTTGATCATGTGGGCTTGATATTCATTTTTCTGAGAGTTAATAACTCTTGTCAAACTTCAAACTTCATTAGACTTGTCTTCAGATAACAGATAGATGATAGAGATATACCTATTTACATATCTGTGTTTGTATATATATATATATTTATATATATGCACATATTTATGTGTATATATACATACTTGCACATATTTAGTATCTATATAAATATATGTTTATATATGTACATATATACCAACTTGCACATATTTAGCATCTGTATAAACAAACATGTATACATTATTCACACATGCATGCCCTGATAATGTGATGGTACCACCCCAAAATTAAAATTCTAGCTTTATTAAACCTTCCAGACTCTACTTTTGTAATAGATTCACCTCCAGAGCACAAACGAGGCATTAGAAGAGGATTTTATTGGTTGGGAATTTTAATGAAGTAGAAAATATTCCCTATTATATTGAAAATGTTGTACCTTCTTCAAGATTAATCTCATGTTACAATCCCCCCACCCCCCAAAAAAGTTTTTGCTTCCCTCTAGAGCTTCTCTTCCTCATCAACTACTGTTGGTTGGCCATCCCTACCTGAATGTGCCAGAGGCATCTTAAACTCACTATATCTAAGCCAGAACTCATTATTCCCCATTTAAATCCATCCTTCCCTCTAAAAAATTTTCATATGTTAAGGCCTAAATTATCCTTCTAGACACTCAGTTTTATATCCTTGGAGTTATTCTGAGTTCTTAATTCTCCATTATTGCCCTCCCCTTCCTTGTCAAATGAATTGGTAAGTCATGCTGAATATATTACCATCACATCTTCTATATCTGGCCCCTTATTTCCATTCACATAATTCCCAACCTGGTTGCCTCTCAGCTCTTGTTATAGCTTCCCAATTATCCTCTCTCATTTCATTCCTCTTTCAAATAACCTTTCCTCATAATTATTGCACCACTGCCCTCTCCTACTGGGAATACAATCTTCCTAAAGCAGAGGTGTGACTCTCTTACTCTACTCAAGTATCTTCAATGACTCCCAATTGGATTTCAGAAAAATGCAAATTCTTTGATTTGATATTTAACACTTTTCAAAAAACGGCCACCTTTCCAGATTTCTTTTATGCTAATACAGTTCACAAACATTTTGTTCTAGCCGATCTGACCTACTTGTTCTTCAAATTTGGCATTGAGTTGGCATAGGCACTTCTATGTCTTTGCAGATTCTATACCACATGCCTAAAACCCAGTCTACTAGCCTCTTAACATCTTAGAAACTTCAGCTTGTAATCCAAATGCAATGATGCCAGGCTCTCCATAGATGACTGTATTTTAAGTCTATTAATAAATTGTATCCCCTGAGTTAAATGCAAGAAAATATTTTTAAAAATTAAGAAGAAAGGAAAGGGAGAGAAAGAAAGAAAGAGAAAAAGAGAGAGAGAGAAGGAAGGAAGGAAGGAAGGAAGGAAGGAAGGAAGGAAGGAAGGAAGGAAGGAAGGAAGGAAGGAAGGAAGGAAGGAAGGAAGGAAGCTACACTATTAAGTGAAGTCAAAAGAAATCACAGAAATGAATTTTAATTCTAAAGTCAACTTCTAGACACCTGTGCAATTCAAGGTAAAAAACAAAGGTATGTAAAAAGTCTATTTTGGGCTACAAAGCATACTTTACTCCATAATGCCTCTGACAACTTCACAAAATGCTTTAGAAGAGGAAATTTCAGACTGACCAGGACTTAGACTACAGGAAGCACGTAACATTAAGCCAAGTTATACCAGATGAATGTTTCTAGTTCTCAGGGAGAGTGAGTTATCTGGGTGAATTTACCAGGAACTACTTTTGACCACTAGGGCACCATTCAAAGTTAGAAGGAGTAACTTATTACATGATCGAAACAGTAAAATGAAAAAGGAGGTATTTGTGAGCCCAGAAAAGATATTGAACCACTCCCTATTTGCAAAAAAAAAAGAAAGAAAGAAAGAAAAAAATCCTGTGTAGATTTAGATTTGTTATCTGGCTTTTTTCCAACACAGCTTGTCAAACCAGGTTACATGTGAAATGTGCCTAAGGCAAAGCATGTGAGTGCTGAGCACAAAAAGGAGCTGCTCTATGTATGGGCTTGTTGGATTTGGGGTGATTTTTACTTTTCCTCAAAGGAACACCTGATCCTCCTTCATAGGTAATAACTCTTCAAATTCATTATCATTTCTCTGTTTGCTTTGGTTACTGGTGCTCAGCAGAAAGAATCTGTTTTTATTTTTTATTTATTATTTCTTCATTATGAGAAAAAAAGAATATAAATGTTCTACTTTATATTTCTCTTTTAATCCATAAATCCCTCCCCATGTCGCTAGGTTCATTAACAACTGGGGAAATGCTCACTATTCAACATACCAGGCCAGATTTCTTTCTCTTTAATTGTTTCCTTTAAATTAAAGAAGCCTAAAAATATAGGAGAGATGGATGTGAAATCTTCATGAGCCTTTCTATTGTTTATTAGGTCAGAGAAACATCAAAGTGAAGCAATGCAGAACATACATAGCTGCATCTATCTTTAATGCGAATTGACTCTACCTAAGCTTTGTCACTCTTAAACACTTACATGGCAGGATGTTTGACCCTTTCAATCTGATACATTCAGTATAGTTGTAAACAACAGTATATTTGGGGGGAAATCTGTCAATAATGTCAATTATTGAGCAAAGCTATTCAGGTTTTCTCTGTATAAAAATTTGGGTTGATAAAGTGATCTGAGATATCCCACTGTTAAAACTTCTAAGATTTCTTGTTACCTATCATACCCCAAATCCCAAAGCTTATATGGGCCAAATAATGGAAAGACTAAAATAGGGATGGGAAAAATTGATACCATAATTGATAGAAAAGGAGTCCACACTGTGTTTCTAACCTCAAAAGAAGGTTGAATCTGAAGCTTTTCCTGTTGGAAGACAAAACAAAGCATAACACATCTGATTATAAACATAATTGGAGATGGAGCATCTAGTGAGAGTTCAGAAAGTTGTGAAATGCTATATGAAATATGGTGAAGTGCTACATAGATTGTTATTAAAAAAGATACTTCCAGGATAAGAATGATTTCATTGTTTGAATGTAAACATTTACATATTGCAACCTGCGTCTACCATGGATTTTGTTTATCATAAGTGGTTATCTCAGTTTACCAATTTGTACTACAGACTAATTAATGTCTAACAGGAATTAGACAAAGCAATGTGTGAAGATATAATGTTTAAAACATGCAGTCTTTTAAAAATCTAGATTATTTGGGGTTATTAAATAATAATTAAGGTAAATGTGTGAAAGTTTTGATGCTAATAAATTTAAGCTATTGCCAATGTTTAAGGCAAAAAAAACCATAATAAAAATAATTGTTTGTGGTCTTCCTAAGTAACATTATAAATAAAGATCTATAATTCATTGACAGATCTATCCCTCTCTAGGCTCCCAGCCTTGGATCTTGAAATACTTGAATATAGCTATTAGTTATCTCTGTATTATTCTCTTTTCAAAATCAAACATTATGAGTTCCCACAATCAATTCTTGAATGGAGTTTTTATTACTTTCATAACCTGTTCACCTTTTTCTGAAACATTTCCTGATTAAGAAAGTCTTTAAAAGTAAGGATTGTGAGAAAAGGAAGTGAAAGCTCTAGATGATGTGGAAGATGTATCATTATGGATAGATAACTAGGATTCAAGTTTGGCTGGAACAAAATTCATGGAGGAAAATAAAGTTAAATTAGGCTGGACAGGTATCATATTGTGGAAAGTCTTAAATGTCAAGTTGAAGAGTTTTAATTTTATCCCCCAAAAGCAAGAGGGAATCATTGGAGATTTTAGAGCATGAAAACTACATGATCAGATCTATGTGTTAGAAACATTAACTTGACACCATTGAGGAAGATAGACTATGCTTACCACCATCTGGGTCTAGATTATTATTGATCTGTGATTTCTTTATGTTTATATTCTTTCTTTAGAATAGGATCTTTTAATAGCAGAACAATTGAATGGTATTGCTTTGCATTTCATTGAATTCTTCTTACTAGACATATTCCAATTTATCTTTTTTTTTTTTTCAATCTAATTCTATTGGTACCATTTCTTGTTTTCTGGAATAGAGACTATGATTCAGTAAAGGAAAAAGGAGTAATATATAATAAGGCTAAAAAGATAGATTGGGTCTAAGTTATGAAGGACTTTAAAAACTAAAGAGAAATCATAATTATCATTAGCATGAAACACAGGGCAAGTTTTATGAGGAATGTGATTTCCAAGCGCTATCATTTACTAGAGGTAGTTTCAGACACCTTAAAAAGAGTCATGGAGTGCAAATAATTCTGAACAAGAGATAATCCTTTCCTGAGTCCTGCTAATTCTGCCCTTCAGAATCAGGGAAGACAAAAAAAATAGTTTCAGGAATGCCTCTAACTTAAGCTAAAACACAAATGGAGCTGTTTTTGAGTTTCAATAATGAGGAGGGTGGGGAAAGAGTGTGTGAGAGAGAAAAAAGAATTGGTTGACTTTTGTTTTTCATTATTTTTCCATTTCACTCATTTCTCCACTTCTGGTTTCCAGCTGTGGCCAAGGAAAGTGCCAAAATATCATGAGAGGTAGTCCCAGGAGAATTTCAGTCTGACCAAAGGCCGAAAATATGACCACTCCAAAAAAGAGTTCTGAACATTTTAGTACTGTTGACCACTATATGGCTTATAGAAAAGTTTTAATGAATCTTTTATTCAATGAAAGTGCGCATTTTTCTTAACTAAATTTTTAACTTTTAAAAATGTTTGTTTACTATTCCTCAGCTTTCTAAAGAATTTGACTTTCCTTATAATGTAGAGGGCTTTTTTTGGTTATTTTTCTTCCATATTACAATATTGTAGTGCCATTTTAAGGTTATGTAGTGATGGTCATTTCTAGATTCTGGTTAAATGAGACAGGCCTCTTAAGACCTAAAATGGTTTGTTCTAACAAATAGAGGGAACGGACAAGTATTTTGTTTTTTTCAAGATGATTAAGAACAAAAGGGATAGCAAATGAGATACTAGATCTCTGCCCAAACTAATGCAGGATCCAGCCTTTGATAGAAAGATTGAAGTCATCATGTGGATAAGCCTGGTCTCATTACATATTATCTTGAAAATACTACAGATACATTGAAACCATCATAAAATTCACTTAATAATCTGGAAAGGAATGACCATTTCTTAATTTATTTATCTTGTTAGATTGTAACATACACATTAATTAAGCCTCTATTATTCCCAAGAGACCATACTAGGCTTTGAGGCACAAGAATGAAAATATGACTATTCCCATCATCATAATGTTTATAATGCAAAAGAGAAATCTAACACACACACACTTAAATGTGATATAAGAAAAATGTCATTAAAAAGACTTAAAAATCAAGACAATTTGAGAAGATAAGAATCAATTTAAATTGTGGGGAGAGACAATCAGGGATTTCTTTTATAAACTGTGTCGACTTTGGTGGGGGTAACGACTAGGTCTCTGATTTCATTGGTATAATAAAATCCTAAACAAAGAAAGTATCTCTTCCAATGTAGCTCTGTATATTCTCTGCAAAGCTTATGGTCTTTGAGTTTTGCCTGGAGTACTGTGAGGTAAAGCAACTTGACAAAAATCACTGAATGGATCCCAGACTTATCTTAACTAAGTTCTAACTGTGAGGCCAACTCTCCATCCACTATGACATCTTTCCTGTCTTTGTCATCTTAATTCCTTTTATGTAGTACTTCTACAAGTAATACACAGAAGTAAAATAATCTCTTTCATTCTTCAATTGGATGTTTTGGTTTATAAGGAGTTCTTTAATACTATATTGTCTTCTCTTTCAACAAAACAGAGTAGGTAACTACCTACCCTTTGAACAACTTTGCTATTTTAATTAAGGGTCAGAAATGGGGAATGAGGTACATGGATTGGTAAAAGGAATTGTTAGACTTTTGAATCATAAGACAGGGATGAAAATTACTTGGGAGATTATCTAATCCAGTAGTTGTCTTTTATAGATGAGGGCAGAGAGCTACATGAAAGAGATATGACTTGCCCAGTATCATACAAATGTTGAAATACAGAGATAAGATGGAACCTTGACCTCTTCACTTCATATTTGCCATACTTTTTTTTCCATTGTATTAATATTGTGGATATTATTTGTATTTTATAGATATAGAAGTAGAAGCCCGGAGGTGACAAATATTATGTCTCAGAACTTGGAAAATCAAAGGAGTAGTCAGCAGATCAAGAAAAGTAATTAAGAATATTGTGAACCCACTGTGCATGTTTAAGGTAGACAATATTACTGAGGAAGTTATGAACATAAATAAGATGGAGATAGAGGTTTGTTTCCAATCCACAATATTTCTCAAAAAAAAAAAGTAAAAATTGTGCACCAAAGGTGGAGCAATTATGGGAGTGGGGGGGTGGGGGGTGGGGGGAGTTAAGTCTAACAAGGTATCAGTCTTATGAATTCACAGTGGAGAATACTAATCCTGAATGTGCTCACTCAGCATCTCTTCCCTACCAACCCCCAGACAGGGTGTGCACAGACTGGTACTTTGGGATTCACACAGAAAGTTCCCTTTTTTAGTTCTTCCACAATTTTATAAGAAATAAACATTAATTCTACCTAGGTGAAGAAAGCAATCAGGATTACGTTTCTCTTTACCTGAGGTATCCTTTATGATAGACAACTCCAAGAAAGCATAGAAAACCTACCCCACTATCCCCCAAAATTGTGGGATATGGCAAGAGTTTACCCAAATAGAGGAAAAAATTAAAAGAATAAATAGAAATAAATCAAGTGATCAGTATGAAAACCTGCAATGAGACTGAAGAAGGCCAACTGTGGCCAATTCTTTTTCCCAAAAGCTACTTGCAGTAGAAACTAAGTACAATGAATTTAAATTCCCCAAAGTGGAAAGAGGATTGAGGTAGCTTTTGAGAAAGGGAAAAGAATACTGACTTCAGTCATTGATTGAATTTGCTCAAGCCTCATTTTTTCTAGGGATTCTGATAGGTAACAATAACCCTTTGCCACTTAAACTAACCTTGAGAAACAGGAACCTACAAACCGAACCCTGCCCTAAGTGCACCTACAGGGCATGGACTGAGAACAATCTTAAGAACCTTTCTTGATAAGAGAATCATTATCTCACCAGGAAGGGCTCCAGAGATTTCCAGATAAGATAACTGTTATCAGCCAATCTCCTTGAGACCCCAAAAGTCATTCCCAGGAGTTACTGTCAAGAATTTGCTATATATCCTATCTATCCCTCAAGCAATAATCTTGTTTTCCCCCCTTTTTTCTCTTCCTCATATTTCAAGCAATATAGCTGACTAATTTCTGTTTTTAATGGTCTCCTCTAGTTCTGCTGTGAAGAATACATTAAAATATCCTTTACTTCTTTCTCAGTTTCTAGTGTCTTTCTCTCACTTAATTCAACTTAGATCTGGTAAAGTTAGAAACCAGAAGTTAAGGGATTGACACTTTACAGTTCAACCCCAAGGTTATGGCTACTATGAGAGAGAGAAGATTCAAAATGTGAATAAAATAAAATGATATAGAATGGAAAGGGGAAGTAATGCAATGATTTAAAGAGGAAGAAATTTTAATTAAAAATATACACCATAAGCAGAAAAATTAAGAGGGGACACTAAAATTATAAAGGAGAATGAGTAGTAAAACATTAAGAAGATAACAGATTTTTGCAATAAATATTACAAGACAAAGGATATTGAACTAACACCTAACAAAACACAGGAATCTATCAATTCCCCAAAGAGAAAAATGTTGGGAAGTACTTCCTGCACAGCACAAATAATTAATAGAATAGAAAAATAGAATAGAAAAATCCATGGTAGCAACTCTCATCAAAGGAATAAAAGGGAGAAAAGCAGGTCTGAATAACAAAAACACTGAAGTGAAGAACAATCTGGAAAAAAGGAAGTAAAATGCCATAGATCTTAAGACAAGCAAAAGACTGATTCTGAAGACAAAATTCATTAAAAATTTTAAGGATTAAAGATCTCTCAGAAAAAAAAAATGACAAAACAAAACAAAACCTACATGCCACAATGCAAGAAATTTACCCAGCATTCTAAATACACAGAACAAAACACCAATCCAAAGAAATGACAGATAACATGCAGGAAAAACAAGCAAACAGAAAACAACACAGCACAATAATAACAAAAAAGAACACTTTCATCTCTAAGACACACAACAGTTCATTTGAACAAGTTCAGTGACAAATAACAAATTCTATAAATGACCAGGCAAAAAAAATCTTCCAGTAGAGGAAAGGGGAGGTATGCATGAAATGAAGTGGCTCAAAAAGTGTCATATAGATTTTCCTATTGAAGACAATCTAAGTTTCTCTCCTCATGGTTCTGGTTCTAGTTCTTTTGGATAATGCTAATTGTATTTGTGGAGCATAAGATCAGAACTATAGATCTAGGAAGAACCTCAGAGGCACACAGACAATTAAATATCATAATGGATGGACCACTTGAACATGACATCACGAAGAACTGAATTGAAATTTTTAATAGATGTGTGACTGACTGACTCGTTGATGAACTGATAAATTGATCTTACTTCCTCCAGTCACATAAGCAGGCCAAAAAGAAGGTAGATTTTTAAAGAACTAACCAGTTGACATGCTTAGATGATGGACTCCTAATCCATTAACAGTTTGGATTTTAAGCTTTTCCTTACTGATAGAAATTGACTTTATCTACTCTATCCCATAATCAGGTGTTGGGCTTTAGTGAAAAATGCCTTACTCCTCAAAACTTCCTTCACCCCTAAAAAACTTATGAAGCTACCTATATAATAACAATTAAAAAATCAAGCAAACTTGTACATACACACTAGAAATTTGAGGACCCGACTTTGGCTTTGTGTTGACTAATATGTTTGTCAGTGACTTGGAAAGAGGCATAAAGGTAAGGCCTATCAAACCTATAGAAAGCTAGGAGAAATAATGAATATATTTGACAATAGTCAGAATCTAGAAACAATCTTGATAAGCCAAAATATTGGGCCAAATCCCATAAGATAAACTTAAAAAAAAATTCTGGTATAACACTAGACTTGGATTTCATAAATCAGTGTCATTAGTATGGCCAGATAGTTTG
Source organism: Monodelphis domestica (assembly GCF_027887165.1). NCBI lineage: Eukaryota > Metazoa > Chordata > Mammalia > Didelphimorphia > Didelphidae > Monodelphis > Monodelphis domestica. The sequence continues at coordinate 106,662,187 of NC_077233.1, forward strand.
TTGGCAGGGGGGAAAAAGATTCTGACATTTTAGGGGCCTGCAAGTTCAATATAAAAGAATAGTGTGATTTGTCAGCAAAAACAAAAACAAAAACAAAAACACAAATCTAATGTGATCTCAGTTCTCACTCCATTCCATCCTAATCAGACCACATCTGGAGTATTATGTTCATTTCTGGGTGTCACATTTTAGGACATTGATAAGAAACAAGAAAACCATGGCCAACATTTGAGAGGGATTAAAGATTATGTTTAATAAGGATCATTTATATGAATTTGGGGCTGCTTAGCTTGGAAAAGACCTATGAGAGATGAAATAGTAGCCTTATATAATTTAAAGGATCATCATTCTTAAAGAGAAGTGGGATGGGGGAGGAAAAGGAGGGAAGAGAATTAGCATTTATTAAGCACCCACTATGTGCAAAGCGCTGTGCTAAACAATTTACAAACATCTCATTTGATTCTTGCAGGTACTATTATTATTCCCATTTTATAGTGGAATAAAATTAAGCAGATAAAAATTAAATGAATTGTCCAGGAGAACACATCTAGTAAGAGTTTGAATTTGAACTTAGGCTTCCTGATTCTAAGCCCAACACTCTAACCACTGGCCACCTAGCTAGATAATATACTTGCCTCGCTTAATTTGCTTTGTTTTCTTAGAACTACCCAGAAATGTTAGAGAATCTTGTTTAGGATTGAGAAAAAGAAAAAAAAAATTCAAATAATTAAAACTATCAAAAAATGGAGTGTTTTACCCTGGAAACATTGCATGATGAGTTCATGCATATCAGAGAGGAATTTCTTCCTCTGAGGACTAGATAGTTTTTGAGTTTCCTTTCATCTATTATATTTTGTGATTCTGAGAGTATGTACCAAAGTAGGAGTTTCTAGTATATTGCTTCAAATATCTGTTCTTAGTGTCAGATGTTCAACATTTATAATGAAGTCAATGAAGAAAGAGATGACATGAGTATCAGTTTTGCAGAGGGTAAAAGATTAGGTGAAATAGATAATAAATTAGATGAAAGAGTAAGAATACAAAGAATTGTAGTTCCAAAGACTAGAATAAAAGATCAAATAAGTCATAATACATTAAATATAAAGTTCTTTTCAGGCTTAAAAATTAATAATACAAATATAGAGGCTTATTTAATGACTAGACAAAAATTATTGTGGAAAAACATTCTGAAATTTTCATGGACTGTGTCGACATTCACTATCAATCTTTAGTAGGAATATTTTGATTGCAGAGACAAATAGGTCTGTCTTCAGATTGGACCCATATTTCCTGGTGCTGTTCTTGGTGGTGAAGAAGGGGAAGGAGTGGAAAATGTGCTTTGTAGAACAATTCTGATCCTTTACTTATAGTGACACAGGGGAGAGAGCTCCAATCTGAAGGAAGGCATAAATTGTTTAGGCAAACAAATTATTCCTAATAAAGATAGTTGTTCAAAAGTGGCACCATCTACCTTGTGGTGTTATATTCCAATTCCCTGTTTGGCTTTCAGTAGAGTTTGGAATGATTCATTATTATTGAAAATGTTCTCCCATCATAGGCCTTTGTTGGGATGGTCTGGGAAAAGACATGAGCCCCAGCACCTGAATGGATAGATAGGAAGAAACACCACATTTTCCTTCCATTGTGAGTTGACCATGTATATGTTAGTCATTGAAGAGAATTGTTTGGAGAGCTGTGAGTTTCTACAAATCACATGTGACAGACATACAACAGTAAACATCCAGAAGATGGAAAAGGAAATAAATGTTGTTTTTCACCCAGGTCAGATATACACCAAAAGCTTAGAGATAATAGCTCCCCTACTTAGTAAGTTAGTGACCATATCCATTAAACTAGAATTTCACTCTTCTAAGATGTTCCAAGGCATATATTTCTCTGAACAATAAAATTATTAGTAGTATTATTGTTATTAGTGGCTTGCTGTTGTAATTTTTTTTTCCTTTCTTGGATATTATGTTTTCAGTTTGTAATTTTAGTTGGATTCTAAAGTGCTTATTTATACAAATTGATTTGATACCCACAAATTGGACAAGATATATTTTCTGAATTAATCATATCCTAATAATTATTATATTACATGGTAAATGACATGAATCATAAACATATTTCTTGAGAAATAATGCATGATGATCAAATAAGATCAGTGGTTGTCAACCAGCTTTCTTTCATCTTCTTCCTTAGGATCTGGCTTCTGATCAGATAACTTGACTAAAACTACTCTATTCAAAGGTCTCAAAACCAATTAATTACTAAATTTAGCATACTTTTATCAAACTTAATCCATATTGCCATCTCCTAAGCATGAATGGACCCCAGGATTCTTGTCTTCTGTTTTATCTCCATAATTTCTTTGTGATTGATCATATCATTTTCTATGTTTTCAATTATCAAGTGTTTCTAGGAAATCTACAGTCAGCCCCCATTTCTTTCTTGATTTTTCAGTTCAATATTAACAATTACCTACTACACTTCTTAATTTTGAGGTCCATTGGCATTTTTATTGCAACATGAAAAAAGGGGAAATCAGTACCTTTTCCAATAAGCCTTACCCTACTTTTAATTTTCCTATTTTTCCTGGGGACACCAATATCCTTCTGGTAACACAGATTAACAACTTTGGCTTCATGTTTTATCTTTACCTCTCTGTCGCTCTGCTCCCTATAATTCAATTACTTAGTAAGTTTTGATGATTCAACCTAAAAAAACATGTCTTTTATTCGTTTCCTTCTTTCTATTCTCAAGGACATGTGGGTATCATCATCTTTTACATGGGCTATTACAATAGGATCCTAATTTTTCTGCCTCCATTTTTTCCTCTGCAATCAAACACACACACACACACACTACCAAAATAACTTTCCTAAGTATAACATGCACTCCCTCTTCAAAAATTTCTAGTGACTGCCTTTAATACAAAATTTAATCTCTGCTTTTCATTTAAAGACCCTTGCAATATAATTTCAGTCCCGGGAATGCTGGAGCCAGCTCAAACCAGCTCATGAAAGTTGTTTGTTAAATTTTTAGAATGAGCTTTCTAATTGGCAAATGTTACAAATTTTGCTTTAATTGGCCTTTTTGTTGATCATCTAGACTTAAGAAAATGATGGAGAAAAAATTAGCAATGCCGATTAAACATAAAAATGATTCTTGTACACCTTTTTAAACATTGTGACTTAGATGTTAAACATTTATATATGTATCCCTGACTTCACTTTACATTTACAAATGTATTTGACTTCACTCCATTCTATGCATTTCATATTCTGCAACACTAACATTTTCATTGCTCCCTGTATATTACATTATATCTCCTACCTATTTAACATTGCATATACTATACTACTATTCCTGAAAATCATTTATTTCTCCCTTTGTCTCTAGGAGTGCTTAACTTTCTTTAAAAATCTGGTGCCATCCACTCCATGAAGTTATTTTAGTTGTTGTTGTTGTTGTTTTTATCCCCTACTTATTGGTGATCTTAACCTCATGAAATTAATTGATAATTATGTGAATACATGTATTTCCTGAGTGTAGGCTTCTTGAGGGCAGGGATTATTTTATTTCTGTTTTTATATCCCTAGGGCCAAATACAATGCCTAATCCATACCAACTGCTTTAAACTGATTAGGATTCCAATTTTTCTTTCATCCATCCATCTGCCATTTCATGTCTCTTAAAATTCTTATTGGTTCTGAGATCCTTCAGTTTTTTTTTTCTTTCCTGGCTGGCAACATTCTTCAGTAATTAAAATTTGGTATATTGTTTCATGATCTACTGCTGACTGACCAGATGCTTGGGATTGTACTCTTAGATTCATCATGGAACCATTGAATCTCAGACAGGTTCTGGACTTTATCCACATTCATTATGAGAAAAAATAGAGAGTTGAGGGACATTGAGGGCCAAAAAAAGGGAAAAAAAAGATCCTCTTCCTCTCTTTGTCCCAGTGATTCTCATTATCCTTTACATGGGTCTCTTTCTCATGAGAATGATGCAAAATAATGATGCAGGATAGCTCACCTGTGGAAGGGAAGCTAGCCATATTGGTCTACTTCATTACTCACTTAGAACAGGTCCAACCTTGATTATGCCTAGAAACTAGTCATGTCATGGGGAACTGAAACATGATTTTGTTTTCATTAGGCCATTTTTAATTAGGTAAAGTTCAGTCTGACCTTGAGTGAAGAGTGCGGGCAGGGGCTTGTCATAATGAAGTGAATCCAAATATCAACACATTCACTGAGCCTAAAATAGGAAGTACTTTGGACTCTTATGCTTTTATACCAGAGAATAACTAGAATACTTTCAAAGTTGGAGAAAACCACCTTTGAAAGGCAAATATTAGATCATCTGACTGACTGGCAAAACACTACTTCTTCAGGGGGCTCCCTGAGTCCATTATTTAAAGAAATAATACAAAATTATTGTTACTGTTATTTCCTTTTGAGATAAGCACTTTATATGACAGACCTTCATCTGGAACTCAGCCGGCCATAGCTGAGAACAAGGAATTAGTGTTAGAAAGCCAAGGCAATCATTTTCTACGTGGCCAAATGTTCTTCCAAAGGTAAACTATCAGGTCAAGATGGAAAATTAAAGAATATGTGAAGTAGACATGTAATTATTTCTTCAGAAGCCCTTTTACATGTGCCAAGAGATGATGGACCACTTGTGAACATGCACTTGGGGGGAAGGGAAGTTGAGAGGGAAGGGGAAGCCCTGTAAAAGCTAATCAGCTCTGTTCAAGATGAAATGAACTCTCTGCACCGAGTAGCTCATGGCAAGAAGCCAAGTCCTACCCAAAGTCTCCATTGGGTGACTCAAAAACTCTTCCCACACATGAGAAATATGCCAACACTTTCATCTTCAATACCAAAGTCTGTCCTCCACCTCACACTACATTTTACACCTACAGGAATTGTTCTTTGACCCAAACACTGGGTCATCCTATCCCCAAACACAAATATTATGATTTTGGGTAAATTGCAGGGATGAAATTGAACCAGAAAGAAACTGAGTTAATGGGAAGCATTGAGAACAAACACATTTTTTGAGTTTTTTGACTGAGTGGTGATCTTTCTCCCAGTTTCTCCTTCCCCCCTTCCCCTATTCCAGTCCACTGCAAGGCATTCCAGGATTATTTCAGTATGCCACTAATATAGAACAACTCAGGTTTCATTCTTTCCTCCTTACATAAACAAAAGCCCAACATTAATTCCACACTAAATAAATAGGAAACAAGAGTTTCCCATTAGAAAGGTCCCAGAGTGAAAATTATTTAGTGGAAATAACATAACAGTCAAGTGTCATAATGAGAAAATTGTTAATGATTTCTGAACAAATGCACATTTGATGTTTCCATTATTTTAATGGGAAAGTTCCAGCATCTGACTCTTTCAAAACTATTGCCTTCAACTTGTATCATCTATCCTCCTTCTTCTGGCTCATACACATTCCTTTCTATTCTACTTATCATTTAATATTCTCAGCTGTATGTAACCCATAAGAATTTCTGTTTTGCATTTTTCCCAGGTCCTCCATAAAATCTTGGAAATAAATGAATAGTATTATCCACATTTTACCAACTGGAAATGGAAACAGCATGTTTTAAACCTGTAAGAGGATACATTCATGATTAAACAATTAATCAATCAAGAAGCATTTATTAAACACTTGGTATGTTCATTATCATTTATATATTTTTTCTTTTCCCAAACTTTGTCCTGCTACTGTTAGAAATTACTGTCCTTACCAAAAGAAAAAAAAAAAGTATGAGTCTTACTGTAAAGAATTTCTAAAATTTGGATCACTGGTTCTGTGGAATGGAGAGGACACTGGAATTTGAATCAGGAAGCCTGATTTTGACTGTTAGACCAGACATTTTCCATATGTTTTGCAGTAGAAAAAAAATCACTTAATTCATCTTAGCCTCAATTTCCTTTTCTGTAGAATGGGGGTAACAATGGCCCTTACATAACATGGTTGTTGTGGGAATCAAATACATAAAGAGAAAGAGACAACAAGAGCTTTGTGAACCATAATGCACTATGTAAATGTAAACTATCAATATTGTTATTATTAAAAGTTACATGATTCATAAAAATTTCAGGACACACAATAAATACATTAAAATTCTCTTCAAGTAGCTGGCATATGGGCCATATCCTTCCATTGTCCTGTCTAAGGGAATTTAACAAATTGATTGATGGCAGGATGTAGCCCTGAGAATGTTGGGATCAGTTGCTTTCATCTCTATGTCAAAAGAATAAATATTGTTCTTACTTAATTTACATTCTAAATTTGCTTCCAGTTAGACTCACAAGGTTACTTTTAAATATCTTTCACAGAGTTTCAGGTGATACTTTTGGAAAAAGAAGACTAAGCAATATTTCCCAACTGAATGTGACTACACAAGAAGATCACAGGGCAGATAATATTTCTCAGCCAGGAAGGCACCTCAGAGACCATCTCGAAGAACCATCTTATTTTACAGAGAAGAAAAGAGAGGCCCAAAATGAGTTGCCCAAGGTCGCACAGATAGTAAGAGTCAGAAACAGAATTTGAACCTAAATATTCTGATTATAGATCCAAGAAAAAAAAATTTTTACTAGAGAAAATCCTAATGGCATTGATTCACTGATCCTGAACACTGTTTTCTGCTTCTTTATTTGTTTCATGTTCTAATTTTTAGTCGAATATAAGCTATTTGAGATCAATGACTATTTGTTTAGTTTATTTTATCTTTATATCTCTAGGGTCTACCACATTGCTTGGGACATAGTAGCCCCTTAATAGATGTTTATTAATTTTGAATAAATTGTTTTCTGTATCTCTTTGTTCTCTCTCCCTCATAACTCTGATCCAACTTCAAGCAAAATGAAATAAAGCATTTCTTTTGGCTATTTTCATTGTAGGAAACATTTTACTTTTACAAAGGATTCAGGTAGTAGAAATATCATTGGGGCTTTCCAACCATCAATCTATTTATGGGATTTGGGGATTGGTATGAGATAGCATCACAGGGAAGTCATAAAAATATTCCCATACTAGAAATGAGGAGTGAAGCACCTGAGTTCATTTGATAAACCAATGCCTCCAGGAAGATGGCTGGATCACTTTTAATGGTTACCTGGTTGGGAAAAGTTGGGTTTAAGAAAAGTTAGGAAACTGGGAGTTCCCAAAATTGGAACTGAGAAAACATGCATGATTCAGTAGAGATGCATAAAGCTGTTTTAAAAGATTAAGAGAGCCCAAATCTACTAGGCACCATAAGTATAACTCTGACCCAAGCTAATCCCTGGGCTTGGTAGCTCATTAAAGCAGGGAGCTTCTTAGAGAAGAAGGAAAAGGTATTATTGAAGGGACATTCATGGTGGGGTTGGAGAGGGAGAGGGAAGTGGGCAATTCCCCCTCATATTTTGCTTTGGGGTTTTCTGTAGCCTCAGCAGGATTTCTGGTGAGGAATCTGCTACCATTACACTAATCTTTAGACTAGAATCACTTAATCATACTACACCAGCTTATTGTATCTTCGCATTGTTCTACTTTCAAACTTGTAGCCTCTTCATGGTAACCCCGTCTACCACCATATTTTCCACTTGAATCCCTCTCATCCAATTTTCATTGAAGCCAGGAAGATACATAGTGGTACAGTGTGTAGAGTACCAGCTCTAGAGTTAGGTCAGACTTGAGTTCAAATCAAGCCTCAGATACTTACTGTGGGACCTTGTGCAAGTCATTAAATCTCAATTTTATCAATTATAAAATTTTGATAACAACACCTACCTTCCAAGGTTCTTGCAGGAATAAATTAGATAATACATGTAAAGTGCTTAGCATAGTGTCTGGCACATATCAGACACTATAGAAATGCGTATTATTATTATTATTATTGTTATTATTATTATTATTATTATTATTATGACAGCTAACTGGCATAGTGGATAGAATACCAATGTTCACACACAGAGTGGAGGTTTAATGATAATGGGCTGGTTTAAAAAATAGCTCCTTAACCCTTTGTGCTCCATTGTTCCAAGATGGCAGATATGGTGAACCATTTCATTGGTTATATTTTCTCATTATACTCACATTTTTGGTCAACAAGTCAAAAATCATTTATTAAGTTTCTTCTCCCAAATGTATACATGGTGTCATAGTGAAAAGGAATATGAATATATAAAAATATTAATTCTTAGAAGGGATTCAAAAAGATAGGCACATCACATATTGTTGGCAGAGATGTGAATTAGTCCAACATTCTGAAATTATACTAAAAATCAAAGTGACTGAATTGTTTATACCCTTTAACACAGAGGCCTTGCTACCAAGGATATACCTCAAGGAGATCAAGAATCCATGCACAATATAGTAGAATATTTATAACAATAATTTTTTTTAATAGTAGCAAGAACTGGAAACAAATCTATCAATTGGGAAATGGCTAAACGAATTGTGGTATAAGAATGTAAATCGACACATATGAAGAAAAATACATATGATTTGAATGATGCAATGAAATATGCAGAAAAAGGGAAAATATACATAATGACTAAACAAATATAAATGAAAAGAGAAATAAGAAAAATCAAAACTGAACACTTTTATAAAAAATATCATGAAGACCTGAATTCAGATCTAGCATCAGACACTTTTTTTTTAACCCTTACCTTCCATCTTGGAGTCAATACTGTGTATTGGCTCCAAGGCAGAAGAGTGGTAAGGGCTAGGCAACGGGGGTCAAATGACTTGCCCAGGGTCACACAGCTGGGAAGTGTCTGAGGACAGATTTGAACCTAGGACCTCCCATCTCTAGGGCTGGCTCTCAATCCACTAAGCTACCCAGCTGCCCCCTTCAGACACTTTTTAGCTCTGTGACTCTGGACAAATCACTAAACCTCTATTTGCCTTAATCCATTGAAGAAGGAAATGGCAAACCAATTCAGTATCTTTGCCAAGAAAATCCCATGAATAATATTGGTATGTTATGATCTGCATGGTCTCAAAGAGTCAGACCCAACTGAATAACTGAAAAACAGCAAAACTTTTTATTTTTACTTTTATTAAGAGAAGTCAGGATATAAGATACAAGCTTTTTACTTTTCATTCTCTCACCAAAATAAGGATATAATTCTTCATGAGCATTTCTAAAGATTTTATTTCTAAAATGATAATTAAACATAGAGGTTATAAAAAGAGTTTATGGTTATAAGATACCTTAACAATCAATAAGTGTGCTTAGCTTTAGGCTTCAATAAAAATAGGAATGAAGTTCAGCTTCTGTTGATACATTTCCCCTTTTTCAGTTGGGCTTGCCCACTTTTTCCCTGGATTCTTCAAATCAAACTTTCACTTATTATAAGGTTAGGACAGTTTAATTTTTTTTAACCCTTACCTTCTGGCTTAGAATTGATTTTAAGTATTGGTTCTAAGGCAGAAGATCAGTAAGGGATAGGCAATTGAGGCTAAGTGACTTACTCACAGTCACACAGCTAGGAAGTATCTGAGGTCACATTTGAATCCAGAACCTTCTGTCTTGACCCAACTCTTAATCTACTGAGCCAAATAGCTGCCCCAACTGCTTAATTATTTATCTTCACATTCCCAGAACTTAGCAAAGTGACCAACTCATAATGTCTTTAATAAATATTTAATGCTTTATTTTATTATTTTATTATTATTATTAGGAAGAGGGACTGGATCTATAATTTCATTGGCATAGACAATTATAAGGTGAAGAAAGGCTTATTGCTCATGCTCTTTTGCAATTTATAGTCGTAGAGAACTACCCAATATACAGAAGATAAGGGGCTTTTCCAGGATCATAGAACAAGTATGTGTCAGATCCAGGACTTAAATTTAGGTCTTCTTGGTTTTGAGTGTAGCTCTCTCTCCACTATGAATACCACCTCCATTATTATTATTAGATCTGTTTATTTGTTAATGCCTTCTAAAACTTGATTGATAATTTTTATCAATTATATATCAATATGTATATTGGATATATATCCAAATATATACTTCTTCCATTCTGTTCTTTCTCTAAAAATGAATAGAGAAAAAAAAATTCAGCAAAACTAAACTGCATATCAATCACAAATGACAGTATAGATTGAGTTCCACACCCATACTCTCTCACCTCAGCAGAAAAGAAATGGTAACAAAATCTCACCTTTCTCCTTTCAGTCTGGGCTTCATGATATTTTTTATAAAAGTGTTCAGTTTTGATTTTTCTTATTTCTCTTTTCATTTATATTTGTTTAGTCATTATGTATATTTTCCCTTTTTCTGCATATTTCATTGCATCATTCAAATCATATGTATTTTTCTTCATATGTGTCGATTTACATTCTTATACCACAATTCGTTTAGCCATTTCCCAATTGATAGATTTGTTTCCAGTTCTTGCTACTATTAAAAAAAATTATTGTTATAAATATTCTACTATATTGTGCATGGATTCTTGATCTCCTTGAGGTATATCCTTGGTAGCAAGGCCTCTGTGTTAAAGGGTATAAACAATTCAGTCACTTTGATTTTTAGTATAATTTCAGAATGTTGGACTAATTCACATCTCTGCCAACAATATGTGATGTGCCTATCTTTTTGAATCCCTTCTAAGAATTAATATTTTTATATATTCATATTCCTTTTCACTATGACACCATGTATACATTTGGGAGAAGAAACTTAATAAATGATTTTTGACTTGTTGACCAAAAATGTGAGTATAATGAGAAAATATAACCAATGAAATGGTTCACCATATCTGCCATCTTGGAACAATGGAGCACAAAGGGTTAAGGAGCTATTTTTTAAACCAGCCCAGTATCATTAAACCTCCATTCTGTGTGTGAACATTCTATTTCCTTTAAAAACAACCAACAAATCTTTCCCCAATCTCTAAAAAAATCCTAGAGTAGTTTGGAATTAAAAACAGATCAAAACTAAGATGAAACACGTTTTAGGAAATCTATTACAAGGCCATTTCTGACCTCATTCAACTAAAATAAAATATTGAAGTGCTTTGGAGAAAGACTTATACTTTTCAATTTACATCCAAAGTATCCAATCTAAGTAATGTGAATGAATTGGAACATGCATCCTGCATTTTGGTTTTACAAGAGCCAAATGCTTCAACCTTCCCATGCTGGCCCATTATTTTTTCTGTGCCACTCTGGTATGTTTCATGCTGATGTCAGAACTGTACAATAATAATCTCCATTGACTGCTAACTGTATTACATAGAAATTATGGCATTCAATGGACAAACTTATTTGTGTAATCTAAACATGTGAAAGTCGCTATAAGTGTTGAACTCTTTTAAAACAGTCTTCATTACTGGGGTGTGATTACGCTGTACTCTGCATATGTACTGCACAGATAGTCCAGACACTTGAAAACAAAGAGTTTCTTACATTTGGCAAAGGGCAAGGAATGTCCTGTACCAGTCTGACTTGTCTCAGTGTAGGCGTTATTGACAGTCCACAATCCTCACCCTCCTGTATTTTCTCAAAATTTTTCACAGACAAATCACTAAACCATGTGTTGTTCACCTTATACATAACCCTAGAAAGATCCGTCTGTATTTCTGGTGGCAGGCTCGTGTATTCTCTGATTATGGGAAACTATTTTGGAAAAAGAACAGAATAAAAAAAAATACACATCCTCTCACAAGAACCCCAAAACTGTCCTTTGAGGAAGGAAAGTCAAACTGAAACTTTTTTTTCCTCATCCCTATTTTTAATTAAAAAAAAAAGATCATGACATGCAGAACTTTGTGTACTGCCTTCTGATATTTTAATCCCTTGTGTTTGTCTTGCTGTCTCTCTCTCTCCCTGAGACCAGATCACTGGAGTGAGAGGCCCAACATGCCATGCCGCATCAAAACCATTCAGATAGATCCTTTGATGGCCTGAAATCAACAGGCAGTACCAGAAATCTCAAAAGAGATTGTGCTACTTATGAGTCTCTCATGAAAATTGAGTAGGCCACAAGAGGTTTAAATTATTCCAATACATGTTAATCAAGGCATTTGAGCACAAAGTATTACCTGAAACCAAATCCCAATACTTCTCAGGGCATGTCTATCAATTAGAATTGTATGGTCTTTTGGAATGCTGATTCAAGGGGCATTCATTTCCCTATTGTTTCTTCCTGGAATTTTGTTCCAAATATCTGCTAAGGGACTGAGGAGTGGGAGTGAGGGAGAGGCTTGAGGTGGCTAGAATCATTTTTTAAATTGTTTTTCAGAAAGACTTGGGGGTTCTGGATATTTCTGACTGACTTGGGACCCAGGCCTACCCTTATTTTTACCTCAAGGTTTTAAGACACACTACATTTAATTAATTCAATGTTATTGTGTTTTCTCCCCTCTTTCCTTCCTGCTCTTTCTTTCTCTTTCTTTCTTTCTTTCTCTTTCTTTCTTTCTCTTTCTTTCTTTCTTTCTTTCTTTCTTTCTTTCTTTCTTTCTTTCGTTCTTTCTTTCTTTCTTTCTTTCTTTCTTTCTTTCTTTCTTTCTTTCTTTCTTTCTTTCTTTCTTTCTTTCTTTCTTTCTTTCTTTCCTTCCTTCCTTTCTTCCTTCCTTCCCTCCTTCCTCTGACATCTATATCCTTGGTCTGTGTTTTGCTTCTTAAATGCCATCAAGCATGGTGGTTAATCATTTCACCCTCAAGCATGGTGGTTAATCATTTCATTATGTAATGCACAAACTAGTACTTGAAACTAAATCCCAAGTCTTTTAAGGGCTTGTTGATCCCTTAGAATTGCTGCACAAACCCATTATGGATTATGGGAGAAGTTTGGCTCAGATGTCACCACCCCCATGAAGTTTTCTCTGATTTCTCTTTCTCTATGCTCAAATTTTCCTAGAGAACTTTGTCTTTAGTTTATAATGTATACCCCTAGTTGAATGTAATACTTCAAAAGAAAGGACACTCTTGCTTTAAAAAAAAAAAATTGATGTCCAGCATTTAGCATACATAGAAACTGTAAATGTGTCTCAATTTAATTGATTGTTGTGAACTAATAGACTGTATTCTCCCAGAGGGTAGGAATTGTGTCATTTTTTTCTTTTTATCCCCATTGCTCATGTAGTAAATATATTTCAAATGCTTTTTAGTCAATTGAACTGAATAGTGAATTCTTACAACTTTTTTACACATAATGAAAGAGAAATAGTCTGGTTATCTCCAAAAAGTACTCAACAAGATGATTTTCAAAATGTTCTACTTCATTCAAAACCCTAAGCACAGGGAAAATACAGTGTCATATTAGATTGTTTTCATTGTTATTTTGTTTGCTTCGTTTGTAATTTGGTTGTCTTATTTGTTTTCCACGCAAAATGAATACAGACTAAATGAATGCTATTGGCTCAGATTTGAGTTTAAACAACTCTAAGGGTGAAAGACTACCTCCACCATCAATTAATTGCAAAGAACCCAGGTATCACAAGTGGCAAAAGCCCAAAATCGATTTGAAAAATATCATATTAATAATAATAATTTTCAAAGACAAATGATTGTACACATAGGCAATATCTTGTGCTTAGTTAAAAATTAAGTCATACTGTGGGGTCTAAATATAAAGAAAGCATTAGTGTGGAGTCTCAGCTGAGTTGAAAATGTTTCCAAATTTAGGAGCTGAGAATTCCATACATTTGAGGAGAAATATTTTTTAGAGAAATGAGAGAGAATGTTTCTTTTTTTCTTTTCCCTTCTCCATACTGCTACTCCTGAAGTTCATTGCAGAGATATACCTAAAGAATACTTCATGAGGACTCCATGAAAAGAAAGAAGATGTAAATAAGAAGAAGTAATTAAGCACTTTCAATGACAGGCACTGTACTAAGCACTATCAACAATAATCAACATTGTCAGTCTTTAAGAAGCTTAGATTCAAATGGGGAGCACAGCAGATACAAGGGTAGGGTAAGTTTGGAGTAGATTGTAGGTATCATTATAGAAGTCACTAATTTCCTGGATAGACTGCAAAAGGCCTCTTGTAGAAGGTGGTTATTTAGTTAAAGCTTGAAGGAAGACAGAGGTAGAGGTGAGAAGGAAGAAGATGGGAAATGTAGACAGCCAATGCAAAGAATGGGAGATGGGAAATGGAACTCATGTGCAGAAAAGACCAGAATGACTGAATGTATCAAGGTGAGTGATATGTAAGAAGAATGGAGAGCTAGAAAGGAATAGGTTGTAAAGAGTTTTCTAAGCCAAACAGAGTAATTAGGAACCATTAAAGTTTATTGACTAGTGGGGATGATGTGGGCAGACCTATGTCTTTAGAAAATCACTTTGGTAACTTTGCTGGGGGATAGATTGGACCTGGATGAAACTTGAGGCAGAAAGCCCAAAAAGAAGACTAGTGTATTGGCTCAAGTAAATGGTAATAAGGGCCTAAACTAGGGTGGTGGCCATGTGGGTAGAAAAGGGGGGGCATAGAAGACAGAGACTATGAAGGTAGAAATGACAAATAACTTTAAATATCACACTGACTGTATAATTTCTGTCAGAAGCATAATAAGGCCATTAGTCAAGCTTTTATGTTACCAAGGACCCTTTCACCCTTTAGTATCCAGGATCTTTTTTCCATGGTGGCAGTTTGACTTCTATAGAGGAACTATTAAATGCATTGGAGGTATTCCTCCAGGTTTCTTATTGGGGTTTGGTTTTGTTTGTTTTGTATTTCATGGATCAGGTTTTCCATCTGTTATCTCTTTCTCTAAATTGGTTCAACTTCTTTTCCATCAGTACATTTCCTAGGTAATTCATTTTGTTCCCAGCTTAGTTGGTGATATATTGCAATCTATAGTGGTCAAAAATGACTTAATGCTACATGAAACTCACAGCACTCTCAAAGGTACACTAAACTAGATTAATATTTAATTGGAATTTAACAATTTAACAAATTAGATTTAATTTAACAAAATAAATAAAAATAGAATAGACTATAGATGTTAATATGTATCCCTGACTGACATATGAGAAATGTGTCCTATACTGTTTTGTTTGGCAAAGCCAGGAACCCTGAGTAAAGACTCAAATGGTCTGGGCTCATCTGAGATAGCAAGAAAAAAAAAGACAACTGCTCATTTTTCTCAGAGGTAATACTCGCTAATGAGAACTATAAACAGACTAAGACAATTAGATTCATCTAATAGTATATAGTTCAGAGACTCTCTTATTTCTGTTTTCAAGAGTCCCTCAGATATGAGGTGTTTTATCAAATTATAAAGTAATTTCTCTATATATACATTTCTTTGATCCATGATTTAGTTGAGGTAGATGCTACCACCATCAAAGAAAATAAAAATCTTTTCTTTTATATGTCCTTAATTAAAGCCTCCATAAAGGGTCTATCCAATTTTTTCCATCAGGTTTCAACCCATGACAACTAGGTGGTACAGTGGATAGACCATTGGCTTTGGAGTCAGGAAGATCTGAATGTAAATCTAGTCTCAAACACTTAACTACCTGTGTGATCTTGAGCAAATCACTTAAATCCTGTTTACCTTAGTTTTTCATCTGTAAAACAGAGGTACACTGGAGTCTGAAATGAGCATTTTTGCAAAGAAAACCTTAGGGACAAAAATCCTTGGGGTCCTGTGGAGTTTGACATGTCTAAATAATTCATCAACAGCAACAAAGTAATTGGTTTAACTTTTTTCCAATTGGACATTCCCCAGATAATGCATCTTATCGTAACTCTTATGTTCCATCTCAGTTGCTAATAGGCTGTAGCTCAGAGGTATCAAGCATACTTGTGAACCACATATGTATTGGTATCTATGTGCATATGTATGTGTGCTTGTGTGTATAAAATATCAACCATCAACAAATATAAATATAGCAGCATAGTAAGTCTTTGAGTTCTCTGCAATATGTAGTCCATTATGGGACCATAAAGATGTAGTTTACTGTGGAGAACTATTTATGAAAACCTGCCTTATCCTGCCTCGTGTTTTAATCAAGTATATGCTTGATTCATAAGTCAGTCATTCTCATAAACCTTTTATAGAAGTGAGAAAGTAAGTATATGGATCAGTAGCCATTGATGACCACTTGCTCACTTTCTTTTGGAGCTTCAGGGTAACATAACAATGTTTTCTTGGTTCCTTGGTCCATATGATGGGGAGAGACGATAGAGAGTTTACTGCAAACTCATATTTCTCTCCACAGATCCAGAAAACATGTTCCATGAACTAACTATTGTCACCATTAAACTTCCATGACTCTGCCATTAATTGGTATCTTCTTTTCTATCAGACAAGTTGAAAAATAATTCCTTAATACATTCAAATTATATCACTTCTCTCAATGTTCTCTTTAAAATAAGCTTGGATCTAGGATAATGTCTATATACTCTCTATAAAAAAATGTCATTTCTATTTCCTCACATAACACATTAAAGACTAGAATTATATGATCTATTTGTAATGTCCATGATCATTAGTGATGGGTTTAGATGGAAAATCTATTCCATTTGTAGTTGTTTTAGTTATTAATAGTTACAATTAAAATAATACTAATTTGTCTAATAATGAAATCATTCAAGATATCAAAGTGAAAATCCTTTTATTAGATTTGTTCCTATTTCCAGAAGGCCCTAATTTCTTATGGTTCTCTGGGTCATTAACTTTATATTTTAGGACATCAGATGCCCAAAGAAGTCACTTCAAATACATATAAAACACTACCTCCTTTCTTCATATGGCATCATATCCAAAGGAAGTGAATTATTTGATGGGATAGGGAGAGATTGTTGATTGAAACCCTTTATAATCCCTGCTTCCTGCCATTGACCTCTTTTCTATCCATCCTCACTGACTCACCCATGCAAAATGGTCATGCAGGTAGGATGTGTCTATAAATTGTTACATGAATACAAGTTAGACAGGATTAAAGAGGAAGATGCCTTTAAGTAGGATAGAATTGAAGCACATATATCAAAATGGCTGGGCTGACACAAATGTAGCATTGAGTATTCCTTTATCACCATCTCAGGAGTAAATTACATAAGAAACTTCTAACTAGCTTTTGTGATATTTTTTAATCTGGCTAATGATGAGATGAAATACCTAGGACAACATTTAGTTAGTTTTTACTTTACTTAAGTAGATATTATTATTAGTTCATGAAATTTAATGTTGTTTGGAGCACTAGAGGGAAGTTAGATGGGGCAGTGGATAGATCTAAGGACATATTGTGAGGACTTGAATTCAAATGTGACCTCAGATATTTACTAGCTATATGATTCTAGGCAAGTCATCTAAATCTTTGTACCTCAGTTTCCTCATCTATAAAATGAGCTGGGGAAGGACATTGCAATGTACTCTAGTATCTTTGCCAAGAATCCCTCAAGTGGGATGATGAGGAGTCAGACATAACAGAGATGCCTGAATAACAGCATTAACAATGAAACCTAGCCATCTTAAATTTCTACTTCTTATTTTAACTTAACTTTTATTTCTACAATTGTTATAATTACATGTAACAATAGTTTCGAATATTTTTCAGACTATTAAGTCTCAAATTCTCTTCATTCCTTCCTCCCTGACCCCACTCTCCTATCTATGTTGAGATGATAAGCAATCATATATATATATATATATATATATATATATATATATATATACACATATATATACACACATATATATTTCACATGTAAAATCATGCAAAATATCTTCCCATATTTATCCTATTGTGGAAGGAAACAAAAAAAAAGAAGGAAAGTGAAAAAAAATTTCCTTTAGTCTGGATTTAAGCACTTAACAGTTCCCCACCCCCTCTGGAGGCAGATGACATTTTTATATCATGGGTCCATTGGAATAGCTTTGGAGCATTGTATTTCAGAGAAAAGCTGGTATTCACAGTTGCTCATTGCATAGTATTCCTGTCACTGTATCCAGTGTTCTCTTGGTTCTACTTATTTCACTCTGGTTCAGTTCATGTAACACTTTCCAGTTTTTTTCTGAGCTCCTCCTGCTAGTCATTTCTCAAAGCACAACAATACTCCATTGTAATCATATACTATAACTTACTCAGCTATTATCCGATTGATGGACATGCCCTCACTTTCCAACTTTTGTATCCCCCCCAAAAAAGAGCCAATTTAAATATTTTTGTACATATAAGTCCTTCCCCCCCCCCCCGCCTTTTTCTCTTTGGAATACAAACCTAACAGGGCAACTTTCCCATATCCCCTACAAGTTTTATAATTTTCCTTTTTCTAGAACAATCTACAATCTGATAGGTGTGGGGATGGTACCTCAGATTGTTTTCATTTACATTTCTGTAGTTAATAGTGATTTAGAGCTTTTTTTTGCATGATTATAGAGAGTTTTACTTTGAAAGCTGCTTATTCATGTCCTTTGATCATTTGTCAATTGCGGAATGACTTGTATTCTTGTATTTTCAACTCATTTCTTCATGTTTTGGAGAAATGAGACTTTTATTATAGAGACTTGAAAAAAATTTCCACTATTATGATTTACTGTGCATTACTCTCCATTCTATTTACCCCTGTTTAGTTTCTGACCTCCACCTTCCCCAATTTGCCTTCTTTTCTATCAACCTCATTCTCCTTCTCTTATCCTCTTCCCCTCCTACCTTTGTGTATGGTCAGATAGCTTTCTTTACCCAACTGAGTGTGTATGTTCTTCTCTCATTGAGCCAATTTTGATGAAAGTAAGATTTATGTGCTCCACTCCCAATCTTCCCCATCTTCCCCTCCACTGTAAAAGCTCTTACATGCCTTTTTTATGTGTAATAATTTAACTCATTTTATTTTTCTCTTCCCCATACTCCCAATGCATTTTTCTTTTTCATGCTTTACAATTTAATTTAATTTTATATCACCCCATCCTATTCAACTCACATCCTCACCTTCTGTCTATGTATACTTCTTCTAATTGCCATAATAATAACAAAGTTCTTGGAGTCACAAGGATCATCTTCCCATAGGGATGTTCACAGTTTAAGCTTATTGGATGTCTATTGATTTTTTTCTTTCCTGTTTACCTTTTTATGCTTCTCTTGTATATGAACCTTGTATTTGAGAATCAAATTTTCCATTCAGCTCTGTTTTTTTTTTTTCATTAGGAATGTTAGAAAGTCTTCTATAACATTGAATACCCATTGTGACCCTGGGTAAGAGATTCTTGGTTAAAGTCCTAGCTCCTTTACCCTCTGGAATATCATATTCTATTCCCTCTGTTCATTAATGTAGAGGCTGATAAATCTTGTATTGTCCTGATTGTGGCTTCATTATATTTGAAATGATTCTTTTTGGCTGCTTGCAATATTTTCTACTTTACTTGGGAGTTCTGAAATTTAGCTATAATTTTTCTGAGAGTTATCATTTTGGAATTACTTTCTAAAGGTGATCAGTGAATTCTTTTTTGATTTCTTTTTTGCCCTCTGGTTCTAGAATATCAGAGCAGTTTTCTTTGATAATTTCTTGAAAGATAATAACAAAGGTCTTTTTTTTCTAAATCATGATTTTCAGGTTGTTAGATTATCTCTCCTGCATTTATTTCCCAGGTCAGTTGTTTTTCCAAGGGGTATTTCAAGTTTTCTTCTAATTTTTCCATTCTTTTGACTGATTATTACTTAATTTCTCATGGAGTCCCTTGCCCACTTCTAATTTTTAAGAAATGATTTTCTTGTGTACCACCTTTAATATGTGCTCAATTCTACTTTGTAAATATATATATATATATATATATTTTTTTTTTCCTCACTGAATTTTTGGACCTCCTTTACCATTGGCCAATTCTGCTTTCTAGAAAGTTTTCTCTTCATTGGATTTTTATGCCTCTTTTACCATTTGACCTATTCAGTTTTTAAAGATATTAATTTATTCAGTATTTTTGTGCCTCTTTACCAAATGGTTGAGCCATTTTTCGTGATTTTCCTGTATCACTAATTTCTTTTCCTAGTTTTTCTTCTATATTTCTAATTTGATTTTTAAAATCCCTTATGAGCTCGTCCATTAATTATTTTTGGCCTTGAGCGTAATTGCTATTTTTCTTGGAGGCTTTAGATACAGCAGTATTGATTTTATTGTCTTTCTCTGAATTTGTATGTTGGTCTTCTGTGTTACCAAAATAACTTTCTATGTTTAGTTTCTTTTTCTGTTGTTTGCTAATTTTCCTTGCTTTTTCTGTTCTTTTCCTTTCAAAAACTATTAAAGTTGGACTCTGTACCTATGAAAAGTGAGCATTATTTCAAGCTGTAATTTCTCTTTATGTAGATGTCTTCAGAGCTAGCTCCAGGAATGTATCTGCTTTCAGTTCTTTCAAAGTGATATGATATAAGGAGAGGCATGCTTAATATTCCCCTACCTGTGCTCTGGTCTGCAAGTAATCCTAAGCTCTTTTCCTCCTTACAACTGTGAGCAGAATCCCCTGCTCCCTATTGGTTATAAGCACTGCTGTCTGCTAGAGCTCCTCATTGCCTTGAAATTGAGCCCCCCTTCTTACTCTCTGACTAACCTGGTTCTATTTTTGGGCAATGTGACAAAAGTATTGCACCAAGAGGCAGCAAAGGGACCCCTAAAATCTCATTTTTTTCTGATTCCCCCTTACTGTCTTTGGCTGAGAGTTCCAGAAGCCTTTGCAGCTTTTTCAGATGCACCCAAGGCATATTGCTGTGGTGAGTCCTGCCCTGGATTGCTATGCCCCACCTTCACCTTAATGCATTAGATCCATTGATCCTAGCTTCTGAATTGGTTTGTGCAGGGAAAGTTATTTCATCTAGTATTTTTGTTGGTTCTGGTGCTCCAGAATTCATTCTAAGGATTCAATTTTTGGGAGGGTAATTTGGTAGAAATTAGATGAAGATCTAGACCTTCTGTAATACCTTGGCTCTGCACCTAAGCTACTTCTTCTTGAAGTTCAATAATTTCCTCAAGGTCATAGAAGTAGTGAATATATGTAGAACTTCCATATCCTCTGACTTCAAATGCTTTGCTCTTTTTGTTATATGCCTTCTATTTAGATTAATAAGAATTTATGAAATAAAGTTAAATGTAAAACAAAAAAAGGTTGGAAAAAATGAGCAAACAACAAAAAAAAGAACATGATCAAAGCAAGTTACTATGGTGACAAGGAAGTTAAAAACATAAATTCAGTAGAAGAGAATAAAATCAAAGCAGCTATAATTGAAATCTCAAAGAAAAATGGGAATTGGTGTCTGGGCCTCTTAAAAATTTCCTAGAAGAACTCAAAAAGGATTTAAAAAATCAAATAAAGGGGGGAAGCTGGATGGTTCAGTGAAATGAAAGCCAGGCCTAGTGATGGGAGGTCCTAGGTTGAAATGTGGACTCAGTCACTTTCTAGCTGTGTGACCATCAGCAAGTCTCTTAACCCCCATTGCCTCATTCTTACTACTCTTTTGCCTCAGAACCAATACACAGTCTGGGTGCTGAGTTCGAAGGTAAGGGTTTAAAAAAATCAAATAAGATAGATGAGGAAAAATTGGGAAAAGAAATGAAAGTACAAGAAAATCATGAAAAAAGAGTCAACAACTTGGTAAAGTAAACATAAAAAAATTGAAGAAAACAATTAAAAAAAAGAAAAGTCCAAATGTTAAAAGAGGTACAAAAGTTCACTGAAAAGAACTCATTAAAAAAAGAATTGCTAAAATGGAAAAGAAGGTGCAAAAACTCTAGAACGAAAAAAATAATTTCTTAAAAATTAGAATTGGACAAGTGGATGCTAATAATTCCATGAGACATCAAGAAACAATGAAGTAAAATTTAAAGAATGAAAACAAAAGAAGAATATGTAAAATATTCCACTGGATAAACAAGTGATTTGGAAAATAGATTTATTAAGCCATGATAAAAAGACAATAATCATATTTCATGAAATTTTCAATTAAAACTGTTCTGATATCCTAGAACCTGAAGATAAAAAAGACATAAAAAAAAACACTGATTATTAGAGGGTTTGATATACGATATTCTGGAGGGCATAGGAATACAACCAAGAATTTCTACCTAGAAAAACTGAATATAATTCTTTAGGGAAAAAATAGATAGTTAATCAAATAGAAGATCTTCAAGTACTTCCAATGAAAGGAGCTTAGCTGAATAGAAAATATTCAAATATATGATTCAAGAGAAATATAAAAAGATAAACAGAAAAGAGAAATCATAGGAGGTTCAATAAAATAAACTGTTTAAATTCTTACATGAATAGGTGAAAATTGTAATATCTTTATGAGAACAGTAAGAAGGAGCATACATATATAGAGCATGGGCATGATATGATTGATTATGATAGAATGATATCAAAAAATTCATAGTTAAGAAAGAGGGGTGCATTAGGAGATGGGGAATGGGAGAAATAAATTGGATAAGTTATCTCACAAAAAATTCTGTAAAAAGACAAAAAAAATTCTGTATAGTGGAAAGGAAGACTAGAAAGCGGAAAAATACATACATGGTTGAATATAGAAATCTATATTACCCTTTAGGGAATTGGGGGAGGGGAAGAAGATAGAAAGAGAGGACTAATAGAAGGGAGAGTGTACTGGAGAAGACAGTGATAATAAGTAAATCAATTTTGAGGAAGGACAGGGTGAAAAAAAAGAAAGAGAGAAAGATAAACAAGAAAACAGGAGATAAAAATAAGCTTACATAAAACATCAGCATTTCTATATATTGCCAATAAAGTCCAACAGGAAGAGATAGAATGAAAAATTAAAATTTTAAAATCTGTGGGCAATATAAAATTCTTGTGAGTCCATCTGTGAAGACAAATCCAAGGACTATATGAATATAAAACATTTTCCACACAATTAAAGTCATATCTAAAGAATTGGAAAGGATATTAATTCCTTATAGGTAGGCTGAACCAATGTAATAAAAACAATAGTTCTAACTAAATTAATTTTTATTCAGTACCATAATAAACAAATTATTAAGAAAATGTTTTATAGAGCTAGAAAAAATAACATCAAAATTCATATGGAAGAACAAAAGATGAAGAATAGAAGGGAATCAATAAAAGAAATGTGAAGGAAGGGAAAGAAGGTGGTCTAACTGTATCATATTTCAAACTCTACTTGAAAGGGAATAATCACCAAAAGAATCTGGTATTGCCCATGAAACAGTGTAGTGGATCATTGGAATAGATTAGGTATACAATACGTAGTTGTCAATAACTATAGAAATCTATTTTTTACAAACCCAAAGATCCATGATTAGGAAATAAGAAATAATTATTTAACAAAAACTGCTTGGAAAACTTGATATCAGTTTGGCAGAAACTAGTTATAGGCCAACATCCCCTACTGTATATGGAGAAAAGGTCAAAATGGGGATGGGATTGAGACATAAATAGATGATATAAACAAATTAGGGGACCATGGACTAGTTCACTTATCAGATCTATGGATAAGGGAAGAATTTATGATCAAATGAAAGATAGAGAGTAATATAGGATGTAAAATGGACAATTTTGTTTACATGAAATATAAAAAGTTTTACACAAACAAAATCAAAGGTGCCAAGATTAGATAGAAAGCAGAAAACTAGGTGGGAGTGGATTCATAGCAAGTTTTTTTTTGATTAAGCTCCATTTTTCCCATATATGCAGAACTGAATCAAATTTGTAAAATACAAGTCATTCCACAACTGACAAATAGTCAAAGGATATGAATAAGCAATTTTCAGTAGAAGAAATTAAATCTACATATAGTCATATGAAAAAAGTATTCCCAGTTATTATTTATTAGAGAAATACAAATAAAAACAACTCTGAGGAACTACTTCAAACCTACAAGATTGATAAATATAACAGAAAAAGTAAATGGCAAATGATGGCAATGATGTGGAAAAATAGAGACATTAATGTACTGTTGGTGGAGATGTGACCTGATTCAATCATTCTGCAGAGCAATTTGAAACTATACCCAAAGGACTATAAATATGTGCACACTAGATCTATATCCCAAAGAGATCAAATAAAAAGGAAAAGGAACTATACCTACAAAATTATTTATAGCAACTGTGGTGGCAAGTAATTGGAAATTAAAGGGACACCGATCAATTATGGAATGGCTGAACAAGTTGTACTATTTGATTGTGATGGAATACCATTATGCTATAAGAATTGATGAACAGAATGCTTTCAGGTAAACTTGGAAAGCTATAATCTGAACTGATGCAAAAAAGAACTAAATAGAACCAAAAGAACATTGTACATATTAATAGCATAGCAATATTGTATGTTGATCAGAGATGAATGGCTTTTCTATTCTTAGCAAAATACAATGATCAAGATAATGAAAGACTTATGATGAAAAATGTTATCGACCTCCAAAGAAAGAATTGATGGAGTCTGACTGCAGATCCAAGCATACTTTTCTTTTCTTTTTTGTTTTTTGGTCTGTGTTTTCTTTCACAATATAACTAATATGGAAATGTTTTTCATGACTGCACATGTATAACTGATCTCCAATTGCTTGCTTTTTCAATGAGGAAAGAAATGAGTGAGAAAGTATTTGGAACTCAAATTTTTTTGAAAAATTAACACTAAAATTGTTTTTACATGTAATTGAAATATATGTATATATTTAAAAGAAATGAATGTGGTGGCAGCTGGGTAGGTCAGTGGATTGAGAGCTAGGCCTAAAGATAGGAAATCCTAGGTTCAAATCTGACCTCAGACACTTCCCCAGCTGTGTGACCCTGGGCAAGTCATTTGGCCACCATTGCCTAGCCCTTACCACTCTTCTTTCTTGGAGCCAAGACAGAAAATAAGGGTTAAAAAAAATAAATAAAAATAAAATAAAAGAAATGAATATAGCTGCTTCAAAGAATGGCCATGGCCATAACAAAACAAAAAAATTAAGAACTGTTCTGGTTTGGGGGAAAAGTTGAATTCCAATTCTAACATGTTGACTTTGAGAAAATAATAACAACAAGAATAAGAACTACAACCAGAAGAATAATGATGGCATTTATATTCCATTTACTATATGCCAGGCACTATGTTAAATGGTTTGTATATGTTATTTCATTTAATCCTCATAACAACTTTGACAGTTAGGGGCTCTCTCTCTCTCTCTCTCTCTCTCTCTCTCTCTCTCTCTCTCTCTCTCTACATATATATATATATATATATATATATATATATATATATATATACTTATAATAATAATATCATCCCTACTTTAAAGTTTAAAGAAACTGATGTGAATAGAGGTTAAATGACTTGACCAATATCAAGTCTGTGTTTGAATGTCAATCCTTTCTGACTCCAGACCCAGTACTCAATCTACTATACCAATTAGTTACCAAAAGATTATCCAGATGGAAATAAAATGTTGGCAAAAGAGCCAAGTAATTGAGTATTCCTAAAGAAAAGAAGGAATTGAGAGAGAAAATTTAAAGCTATCTTCCCTCTTAAGCTCACCCTTCCTCCTGTCTTCATTATTTCCACTAGAAGAACTGCTCTTCTCCTGTGACTCAGATTTGATCAGAATCATCCTAAGCCCTTCCCATCCCTCATCTTCCAAATTAAATTGATTGCTAATTCTTGTCAATAGTACCTTCATTATGTCTTTCATTTCCGTCTGTTTCTCTATTCACATAGTAAGCACACTAGCTAGTTGAGTCCCGTGTCAGCTCTTTTCTAGGTCATGGTAATAGCTTTTAAATTGGCCTCCCTGTCTTCAAATCAATTCCTTCTCTAGCTCATTCTCCTCACCAATGACAAAATATTCTCCCTGAAGCACAATTTTAAACTAAACATGTGACTTACATACTCAGAAATTCTAAGTGGCTCACTAGTTCCTCCAGGATAAAACATGTAAAATTATGAAGAAGCTGGGTTGGTGTATTCTGGCTACATTGGGACTGAAATACTCAAGTGAGAAGTCTACACCAACTTGGTGCTGCTGCCTTGTGGGGTGCTCAGATTCAGCACTGAAAGACTGGTTTGGGTTGTAGAGACTTGAATGGTATAAAAACGTTGGTCATGCTATGGGCTATTAGGAGAGTGAAAGGTGGATTTTAGTCCTTTAGCATGGCATCTTTCTTGAGAAACAGCCTCTACCAGCTCTCCTAGCAAAGAAAGGACCTCACTCCTTTTCCCCAGTGTCTATCTCAGTAGGGAAAAAAGTATTTGCTTAGGTTAGCTTGAGACAAAATTTTCAGATCATACTTAAATCTTCTGTCTTATATTTGCTTCCTTGAGCTTAGGTGACTAATGGAAATTCTGAGATATTAACATAACCAGCTCTAATGGCTATCTGATGACTGAAAATTCCTGCACTATGTACCAGTTGCATAGTAAGATATGATTTCTGCAATATGATCTCAGAGGGAAAGGGATAAAATATTTTGCAGCTATATAACCAGTTATGCCCTGGTTAGTAAAAAAAAATTGAATTTCAGAGATTCCTTGACAGCACAAATCCTAAGGGAGTGTGAAATATCTATTAAGCATATCTATAAAGTTTATTGGGTTTAAAAAAAACATACAGGGGAATATAATAGGTATGAAGGTTATACAAAATTCAAATAATTGTTCATGTGTGATTATGAATCTTTTTGTGTTTTAAGTATAGTCATCCTATGCTTGATAAGACACCTTATTTCTTATACACTGAGTAAACTTTCAAGAACAGATTTTGCTAGTCTTGTAGAGACTCTGGACATGAACTACATTAAAACATTGCTTAAAAAAATTTCTCTGGAACTCTGTAGGGGTGGTATAATAGTAGTCGTCAGAGAGCATAACAAAAAAAGTGGGGAAAGAATCCCACTCTTTAGGATTGATCTCCCCCAGGACTGTGCAGATCTAGAATTGAGACTCTTTGGGGGGAGTGGATTGCTTCTTTCCCCCTTCCAGGATTCAGGATGCCATTGGACACTTTTCTATATGACTTCTTTGTAGTTTTATTTCACATTCCTCCCTATCGAAATACCACATTCTAACTAGACTTAACTAGTAGTCATTAAACAAAATTACTTTTCTATTATCTGCCTTCAGTATTTGCATAAGTTCTTTCCCATGTCTAGAATGCATTCCCTCCTTATCTCAGCCTCTCAGCATTCTTATTATCTTTCTTCAGGGTGTCACCTCCTCTGAAACCCAATTGATTTCTAGCTATGAATATTATTTTACCTCCAAGTACTATGAAAAACACATATGTTGTGAGTCCCCAAATAAAATGCAAACTTTTTAAGGGCATTTCATAAGTCATGCTAATATTTCCTTTTTGACGTTGTACTCCTAAGGCTGGCATGGTGACTCCCAAATTGCAGGTACTTAATAAATGTCCATTAAATTGAATCAGCTATAAATATCCTGTGCTTGTTCCCCTGATGCTTTTTTTTTATCAAAGATATGTCATTTACAAATGGCATTTTTTAACTCCATAGATTTAACATAATATCTTACACCTGAAAAAGGAATCTCTCATTTAACACTCATGACAAGAGGTCATTGTGCTTCAATTTGACAACCTCCAATGATGGGGATCTTCATCTTCTCATTCACATTTCCACTTTCCACGTGTTTGCACTGGCAGTCTCCTATGCCTCAAATGGACTCCTGCCTCAACTACACCTACCAGAATTATTGGTCTATTTGAAAACTCTGAAGAGCTACCTAGTAGATAAGTAGAATGGTGCCTTTCCTGATTTCCTCAGTAGTTCTTCCCTCAATCACTTTGTATTTATTTTATATGTACCTATGGCTGTACTTCTGGCCTTTCTCAATAATATGTGAGCCCTTTTGAGGTCAGAGTCTGGTTCACTTAAGTTTTTTGTGCCCTTAGCAATTAGCCCAATGCTTGGCACATACAAGGTGCTTACTAAATGTATCTTAATTGACTGATTGGTCATAGTCCATTCATATTTTTGATAGTTCTTATTGTCATGATGGGGTACTTTTGTTTATTTTACTGCCTTACACGAAGCTAAAATTTGCCTATATGCATACTCTGGTTCATTGCTCTAGTTCCAACAAAAGTAGAAATGGGATTGAGCAGTCTATCCCTTCTTCCAAATGACAATACTTCAAGTTCTTGAAGATAAATACCATTATCTTTTTTCATTTTAAACTTCATTACATTTTTTAAATTGATAATCATATAATATTTTATTTAAATTTACCTCTTGAAGAGAAGGAACAAAATGATTTGGATTGTATAATTTTGGAAAACATATTGAAATTTATTATTACATGTAATTGGAAAAATAAATTCTTTTAATAATTATTATTTATTTGTTTGTTACATTAAAGTACCCAGTTAATTCCTTCCCTGTCCTCCACTCTCCTCAGAAAAGGCATCATTTGACAAAAAAGAGACATTTATATTTATTTCTCTTTTTTGTCAAAAGATAATATATTTTTATTTTTATATCCCTTTTTTGTCAAATGGTGATATATATGTGTGTGTCTTACTTATTTCTATTTTTTAGTTTTTTATCTGGAGGTGGATATACAGAAATCATTCTTCAAACAATATTCCTGTTGCTGTATATTATCTTCTCTTAGTTCTGCTTATTTTTATCATTATCCTTGACCCCCTCCTCAAAATTCCTTTAAGTTGATCAATATCCTTCTGCAGATTTGGTTCCCCAAACAGGACACTGTAGATATTCTCTGACCAGGATCTTTCTGAATTATATGACATAAGAGAAGGACTTAGCTTTCTAGGAGATGAGTAATTTTGAATTAACTAATGTGTTTCTTTGGGAATAATTTGATCATTTGACAAACATTCATAAGAGTAAAGTATGTCCTACGTGATAGGAGAGATACAAAGTTTAACTGACATAATTCACAAGTAGTAAAGGGAAGGACTATAGATGGAAATAAATGCGATATAAAAATCAAAGTCAATGATAAAAATAAAAAGGATGTGATGTTCCATAATTATTTATTTTAGGGAAATTTGAAGAAATAAAAATGTCTAGACATATAGTATTTAATAAATTATAATTGACTGTCATTGTTTAATGGTTTTGTTGCAAAAGGCAAATAATTAAAGTCAATATTTACTTAATGCATGTTATAATGAATTTTGTTTTCATTTATATTAGGGTAGGTTTTAATTATTAGAGGAAGTGCCTCCCAAAATAAATTAGGAGGCTTCTAGCCAAAAGTTCAACAACTACTCTTGTAAATGATAAGCAATAGCAAATATACATGATGTAATATCAACTCATTCATGTAAGACATTATGAAATATTGTGACACATATGTTAGATGAATAGATAAGTGTGTTTATGCACATAGGATAAATATCAATTAATCTAATATATTTCTATAGCCAAATATCTTATAAAGGACTCTATGAAGTTTGCAAAGAGGAAGGAGAGTGACAAAGACAGAGATAAAAACAGACAGAAAAACAGAAATAGAAAAACAGAAGGTCACTGAGTGTAAAACAGAGGAGGGGAGAGGTAAAAGAAGAGAGAAAGAGAATAGTCAGAGAAATGGATAGAAAGAAAAAGATAGAATAGACATAGAAATAGGGATAAGGAAATAGAAAGAAAAAGGAGAAAAAGAAAAAAGGAAGAATATGGAATCGAGGAGATGGAAGGAGAATTAAAGAGAAATTAAGTAGGAAGTGAATGAGAACTGAGAGCAAGAGGGAAGAAACAGACAGAGAAGAGAACAAAAATAGATGGAAGGTATGAAAATAAGTTAATGAGACTGAAAAGAGAAATATAGACAGAGAAACATAAGGATAATGACACAGGGAGAGACAGAGACAAGGAATGTAATCAAATTAATTTCCCTAATTAGAAGGACAACAATATGTAGACTAAAAGGCTGTTCTTTACATATCATTTATATATCAGGAGAGGGTTAAAATTCCAAAGAGATGGGGTTTCTTTTATTCTAGAATTAGTGTAGCAGAGAGCAGGTCATTGACAAGAATAAGACAAGACCAGATGTCGGGGGATTAAAATAGAGTCTGGACCTGCTGAGGTAAGATAGGAGAAAATTAATTTAGGGAGTTTTTTCTTCCTAAATTATCATAATTTTTGCTCAGTTTAGTTATCTCTGTTTAAAATACTTCTCAAAGTGGATGAATTAAGGAATACTCACAACAACTGCTTTGATATTGGATTTGGTCCTCCCCTTAAAAAGCAAGAGGGAAATCAAAGTGGTCCAGGCTTTCTAGTCATAAGCAGAGATAAGTTTCCACTGATTAAACCTTGGCTATAAGTAGCTTTCAGATGGAAAGGGGAATACTCAAGCAGGTATTAGGAAAGGAGACTTACCTTGTGTATGGTAGTGGAAAAGAAATGCAACTTGGAATCAAAAAATCAGAATTAGCAATTTATCTCATTTACTATCTAAATTATCTTGGGCAAATCTCTTAACTTGATATGTAAAATGAAGATATTGCTGCTTACATTGTACACTTATGAGAAAAGCACATTTGAAATCATAAAGTTCCTTGGAAAAGCTATTTCCCTATTGTATAACTTAATAAATATGAGGAAAAGTGAGCCAAGATAGCAGATAAGGAATCAGAACAAGTCAATTCCTACTTCCCCCATCTCAAGAAAAATACTCTAATAACTGATTTAAGAAGAACTCAATACTAATTGATCATTGGGAAATAAAGAGATAACCCACAGTGAGTCATCTTTCCAGCTCAAAATCACAAATCAGACTTATAGGCAAATGTTTAGAACAGGAAGTGTGGACATGTGTTAGGAGTTGGGACATCATGCTGAGAGTTCAAGATAAATCAAATGTTCAGGGAACTACAAAACTAATCTTGGAATCAATTCACAATGCAAGCCAACACATGTATCTCTCAGAAGGGTTAAGAGTATAGACTTAATGCACATAGCTCAGAGGTTGGACTGTTGCCCATGGATGCCCCAAACTTTTCTTGCATTCAGTCCCTGGCCAGGGCACCAGAGAGGGGTGTTCCAGAGAGGCCAAGAGGAGGGACTCATTGTACAGATCTTTGAGCATGGGGTCACCCATAGCACACTATAGACATAGTCTCCTGCCCAAGACAAGAGCTTGAGGATCTCATAGAAGACCTAGGATCATAGACTAAGCCCCAACACCTTCTATCTAGGCCAGAACCATAGGGTTTCTCAGCCTATGTAGCTTGAAGAATGATTAATCAAATAAAATCAAATAAAATAAAGAGAATTTTGGTTTTCTTTTTTTGATGCCAGGGATGCACAAGACACAAATCCACAAGGGATTAATTCTAAAGCACCTACAAGGAATGTCTCAAAAAACACAGCTTGCCCAGGCTATCAATGAAAATCCCTTAAAAGAATGATGCAAAAATTTTATTTCTTTTTTTTGTTTTTGTTTTTTTTTTGTTTAATTCAAATTCAGTTTTATTTTATTTTCAGTTCCAAATTCTTTCTCTATTCCACCTCTTTTTTTCCCTTCTGATCTTTGCTACTTGTTCTTGCTTTCTTTTTTTTAATATATTTTATTTGATCATTTCCAAGCAAAAAATTTTATTTCTTAATGATATTTAAAAGAAATAAAAGTAATAGAGGAAAGAACTGGAAGGGAAATTAGGTCTTTTAGAGGAAGATGTAGAAACAGAATTGAAAGCTTAGCACTATAACAGCAGCAACAACTGCATATATGTAATACCTTATGGTTATCAAAGTGTTTTAAAATTTTTTTGGTTTTGTTTCATGTTATCCTCACCACAACTCTGAAAGACTAGAGGTATTATAATTCTCATTATATATATATATATATATATATATATATATATATATATATATATATATATTAGGAAACTGAGTCAGATGGAGTTTAAGAAATTTTAGAGGGTCATACAGCTAATTAATGTATGAATCTGGATCTGAATTCAGTTCTTCCTGAATCTAGATCCAGGAGTCTACTCCTCATATAAAACCTTACCTGAGCAACAGATTCCCTAAGAATTGGAATCAAAGAAACAGAACTTAACATCTCAAATGGGGAAATTAAAGAAATAAAACAATGTCAAAAAGCTGAAAAAAAAGAGAAGAAAGCATAAGGCATCTATTATCCCAGATACTTAACTGGGGAAACAGATATGAAATTCCCAAAATACCATAAAGCAAAACTGCCTGGATCTACTAGAACCAGGAAAGTGAAAACAGAAAGAATCTACCATTATATTCCTGAAAGAAACCTTCAGATGAAAACTCCCAGGAATAACATAGCCAAAATATAGAGCTAACAAATCAAAAGAAAAATACTATAAGAAGCCAGGAAGATTTCACATACCAAGGAACCACAGTTAAGATCACACGCGATTTAGAAGCTTAACAAAAGAGTACAGAACGTGGCGTGTTATAGTCCAAAAGTAAAAGTTGTAGCTTTGGGATCAAGAATAACTAATCCAGCAAAACTAAGTATAATCCTAGGGGAGGGGAAGGAAGAGTGAATGAAAATGTCAAGCCTACTATTTAAAAGACCAGGTTTGAATAGAAATTTTGAAATACAAATTTAGGAGTAAAGAAAAAAATAAAATACAAGCTAGGCATCAGAAAATATTTAATAAAAATAAAATATTTGGATTCAAAAGCAGAGAGGGGGACTATTATATGAAAGTTTTCAGAAATGTAATATTAGCAGGGGTCAGAAGAATGGAATAAGATAAAGGATCTGGGAATGATTTTTGTGGCTGAGATGATGTTAAAAGAAGAAAGGCAAAGGAATGGGTAAATTTATTACTAGGGAAGAAAAGGAAGGACTAATCTCACATAAATGGAAGTACAAGGGGAATTCTATATAAATTGGGAAAGAGTGGTGGGAACAGGCATAATTTGAACTTCCTTTTGAACTGGTACAAACTGGAGAAGAAACATAACAATTTATGCTCTAATAATATCGTATGCTAATAGCAAAAATGAAATGTCATCACTGCTATTAAGTGTGAAATAGCAATATAATGCTGGTGAAATTGGGAAGGCAGGCTGAAGGTGATGCATATTACTCTTTGTTGATGAATACAGAAATTATTCTTACTTTTTCTACATGTAGGAACTAAATGTACTTCAATCTGTATTCTGATGATCCTGTCCACTTGTTTATAAATACCAAACAGTTAATGAATTGCTTACATTTTTTTAAACCCTTACCTCCCACCTTGGAGTCAATACTGTCTATTGGCTCCAAGGCAGAAGAGTGGTAAGGGCTAGGCAATGGGGGTCAAGTGACTTGCCCAGGGTCACACAGCTGGGAAGTGTCTGAGACCAGATTTGAACCTAGGATCTCTCGTCTCTTGGCCTGGCTCTCAATCCACTGAGCTACCCAGCTGCCCCCTGCTTACATATTTTTAAAAAAACCTTTTCTTTTTTCCCACTTTTGCATTTAATAGTAAATCTCTACCCTATTCCAGAGTTATCTTTTTTAACAGGGAGAGAGAGGAGAGGAGAGAGAATCAAAGAGGCAAGAAGGAATGAAGGAGGAGAGGTAGATAGAATGAGAGAGAGAAGGTAGAAAAAGAGGAGAGGGAAGGAGGAAAAGGGGGAGGAAGACAGAGAGGAGGAAGTGGAGAAGGAGAAGGTAGAGAAGAAGGAAGAAGAGAAGGAGGAAAAGCAGAAAGAAGATGATGAAGAAGAAAACTCAAATCTATAACAAAAAGCTTTAAAAAGAGAGGAAAAACGGTTGAACAAAACTAAACGACCAAAATTCACACACACACACACATATATGTGTGTGTATATATATATATATATATATATATATATATATATATATATATACATGTACAGTATCCAACCTCTGGAAAGAAGAAATGAATGTATATTCCCATATCTTTTCTTTGGGACCAAGGATATGTAAATGATTTTGTATCAGTTTTGGTTGTTTGTTGCTGTGTCTCCTTCTTGTTGTTCTTTCCATGTATATTGTTATAGTTATTGTAAATATTATTTCTTGCTTCTCTTTACTTCCCTTCCTCCCCAATTGGTTCAAACTATAGATTGTGTTTTCCACCCAACACTCATCCTTTTTCCCCGCATGACTTTCTGTCCAAATGAGAGTTAGAGGAGCACAATGAATAGAGGGGATGTTGAAGGCAGAGAGATATGAGTTCAAGTTCCATATCAGATATCTACATGGCAAATACTTTAAAACCTCAATGTGTCAGACAGCTTTCTATTGAAAGATTTCTATTTCTCTTCATTGAGAAAGTTTCTGTGCCTGGAGTTGATCACACCCACGAAATCATACATTTAGATAAAAAAAAAAAGCACAACACAAAACTGTTAAAATATGTTAAGTCTCTAGAATCCCTTATGTTCTTTTTCAACAAGTTCATTGGTTTATTTCTTTTGTATTCCTGGATACTGGTCAGTTCAATCATGTTAAATAGAACCATTGCCTCTTATCTGAGTTTCATATGTCCTTCTTCCCAATGGCAAAAGGTTATGCCTAGCTCACAGAGTACTTCACTACTACAAAAATGGATCATGGGGACCAGAACATCCAATTAATACCTGACAGTCATTACGTCTCTTGTAGTATGTTTCTCATCTTCTAGTTCTTACTTCTCCCTGCCAGACTTCCTTATGAGAGGCTGCCAGGATTCGGCAATGGCCAATGGGATTTGTTGACAAATAACAAAGATGCTTCTTGTCTTACCATCGAATTTACATCCTTTGTGTTTGGCAAGTGAGCCCTACATGACAGGAAAGGCTTTGTTGTGGTCTGTGACTCATTTCACGCACTCTTCTACCACTCCCTGGGTGCAGTTTTATTGCAATCTGCCTGTTTCACAATCCCAGCAGGGCATCTCTGAAACAATATGTATACAATGAAAAAAGAAAAGCAGTGATTCAGCAACTGTGAAACGAAGCAAGAGCAACATTTGTTTATAAGCACGCCTCCAATTTTGTCTGAGAATTAGCCTCTCTATTGTGAAAAGTTTTATATTGAGGGCATCATGAGAAATTGGAAACAAATTGTTGCTCCCATGGGGAAATGCCCATCTTCTTTAAAATTCCTTTTGAACCAAGAGACATCACCGAATTGAAGAAAGGGCTAGAAATGAGTGGCCTCATTCCTCAAAGGAACACTATGCCTTTTGGGCTTAATGGAATGTCCATATGTGCCAAAGACAATGGAAACACCTTTGTAGCTAACTTCCTTACAAGCCTACGTCTGAGATGAGTAACTCATGAGGTAGACTGAAGGGGCATGTTTCCATTCATGTCTGACCTCTGTGTGGAGTCGGTTCCCAAGTGAAAGGCGCTGGGATCCTGTGTTTATCTTGGGGCAATAACTCTTTGGCCATGCCTTCCCTATAGTAGTTTCCCAGAAGCTTCAATAATTCTACAGATAACACTGATATACCACAGTGTCTCAGCTAAGGTTTCAGTAAGGAGGAGAGCCCTGTTATGTATATTTTCATTAAATATTTAGCCTAGTCCTGTGGTGATAAGAGGAAGGAGTGGTAGGCATTCAGGAAGAGCAATCCTAGTTCTCATGACCACACAAGATATTCTTTATGGTTTCAGAGCCCTTATTTCTCTGGGAACAGGGGGAAAGGTTTGCAGTTTATGATAAGCTCAATATCCCTCATCTAGAAGTAGCAGTTGGAACTCTAAGTCTTGATTTCCAGATAAAGATATTATCTCTTAATGGAGGTTAATCTCTTTTAGAGTTGTTATATACTGTTATTCGTTGAGTAGCTATTAGGCTGCTAGGTGGCACAGTGAATAGACACAGGGTCTAGAGTTGGGAAGACCTGAGTTCAAATCTGGCCTCATACATTTACCTGTTATGTGATCCTGGCAAATCACTGAATTCTCCTTGTCTCAGTTTCTTCATCTATTACAGAAGCCGGAGAAGGAAATAACAAAGTAGTCAACATTTTCCTGAAAAAAAAAAAAACCCTAAATGGAGGCACAAAGAGCTAGATATAACTAGAAATGACTGAACATTGAGTAATAATGCACATTTATGTATTTTCCTTATCCCAACTATTAAATTGTAATTTGGTGAGGGCAGAGGTCACAATTTGATCATTGTTGTTTTTCATAGAAGACCAATTATATTGCTCAGTGTTTATTATCATGTAATTAATTATTAATTAATCAATAATTTATTTACATATTACTTTAAGAGTTGCTAAATCTAGCTTTCATCAACAAAGCTAGGATCCAGGACAACTCCAAGAGACTCATAACAAAAAGAAAAAAAAGTTCTCTACTGCCATAGAAGGAACAGAATGAGTCCAAATACAAATTGAAACATGCCATTCTTTTTTTTTTAACTTCCTCCATGATTTTTCACTAGTGAAAGCACTGTCTTCTTTTGCAACATGACAAACATGGCAATATATATGTATATATATAAATATATGACAATTAATGTATAACCTATATCACATCAACTGAATTCTTGGGGAGGGGGAAGGGTGGAATAGAGTGAGAGAATATGAATTGCAAAATATCAGAAAATGAATTTTGATAAATTATATTGATATGTAATCTGGAAAAATATTATAATAAAAAAGAAAAAAGTTTCAAAATCCTTTCCTACTAATAACATGAATTAGGTTGCGAAAATATTGTCATATCTGTTTTACAGATGAAGAAAATGAGGATCATAGAGTTTCTGTGATTTGCCTGGGATTGCAGAGCAAGTTAGCTTTGAAATTTGAACCCAAATCTATCATCTAGTACACAGAATTTTCTACTACCCAGATCTCCTCTCATAGACATTTTAAATACAATTGTTGAATTAAACAAAGAACAATTTCTTGAAACATCTCCATCTTCCTTTTCCCCAAGTCCCCTTAAAAACATCTTGATCCAGGGTTAATCTCTTTATTTAACTCTCTTCTAATTATTACTCTCCAAGGCAAGGAATGCCCAATCACCTGTGCCTTTTCCCATAAATTTTTGAATTTATCTTTACACATGGGTAAATACGTGCCCGAGGTGGCTGGTTATCCAATCCCCTATTAGATTATGAGCTCTTCAAGACCAGTGACTGTCTTTTACTTTTTTGTTGTTGTTGTTGTAACCTCAACTTCTAGCTTAATGCCTTGCACAAGGGAGGCCAAATGATAGTAGGAGACCAAATGTCAGTAGCTGTCTGACCAACATTCCATATTGATACCTAGAACTGTGTGGGTGGCTTGAGCCTGTATGATGGTCATGGGCATGGGAGTGGTGAATAACAGAAATGTAAAAAGCTCTTGTGTCTCTAGATAGTAGTACAGGCATTTCCAGACAACATGCCCACAACTACATGTCCGAGAACCTGAAAATTATTTCAATTCTCTATTAGCCTTGAATATAGATCTTTTATTAGTTATGTTTTTAAGATTAAATTATCCTATCTTGCTTAGGTTAGCAGAGCAGAGAATATAAACAGAACTGTTCTCACTGTGCCTATCATGAGAGCACTTTGACCTGCTCCCATTCCATCCTCACTCAGTTTGTCCATTTTTAGAGAAACTGGCCCTTTTGGTCCTGGGAGCTTATCCCACTTATCCTTTTGCTGAACTTCATGGGAATACCCAATTGGTTTATCCCTATGCAATTCAGAACTCCCGTGCTAAAGAGCTCCACCAGTCTGTCTACTAGGCAGCAAAGATTATAGGAGTACACCACCAGGCCTGATTCTTGAATATAGTTATTAAAAGCCCTTACAGCCTGCAACTCATATCTTATCAACAAAATTCGTATTGGGCCTTTTCATCTCTTTCCATCTCATCCATCCACTCACTCTTACTTCTCTCCATTATTAGAGAAGACCAAGAACTTCCTGCATGAGTTACACATGGAATTCTCTGCATTAGGAATGCCTATGAAATTGGAACACAACTTAATATAAAGGAGAGTTTGGATGTGGCTAAATTTATAAAGCTGAAACATTTGGATTGTGACCTAGTGACAAGGAATATAATTTTGTTGCATAAATCACAAAAGAGTTGATTGGGTCACTGTGATCATTATTGATGAGGAAAAATATCCAAATGATAGGATGGATAACAATTATCATGATGAAATTTCATTTGTATGTACTCGGAGCCAACAAAATCAGAATCAATAATAATAATCCTATAATAGCTGATAAGAACAATAATGACATATGTAATATATTTATGTATTCTATATACACACTAAAATAACATTAAAAGCTATAACCCACAGATCTTTTTTTCACACAAACTTTTCTCTAGCCAACTGTTCTTACTCCTTTACTTATGTGTTGAGATATTATTTGGACACTAATATCCATTACTTTATAATGACATTTTTATAATGACATTATTACTAAAGTATTATATATAATTTTGTACATGTATATATTCACACATTTATGTATATAACTTTAACATTTATGAAGGCCTTCTGTTCAGACAATGTTCTATTGCAGACAATGAATGTGAGGATATTTCTCATTTTACAGCAGAGCAAACTAAGTCACAAAAACAATAAGTGACATGAATTTCAGGGTTATAAGAGACCACAGAGAACTTTTAGGTTAATTGGCATCTGAATACAACCTCCTTGAGCAAAGATCATCTAATCTGAAAGCTATAGATAGGATACTGTATCTGTATGGTTAAGAAGTTGGTTTTATTTTTCCTTACACTGAGCTAAAATATCTACTTTACTACTTTCCCCCCATCTATTTCTCCTCATTCTTCCATCTCTATATGATACTACTGCTAACACTTGAAGACAAGTAATGTGCTCCCTCCAAGTTCACTAGGAAATAAGTAAAACACTATAAATATAAAGTGATTATGGCAGAGAGTGGTGAAAAGATCATGTGCCCTATTCAAACCCAGATTTCATTGGCTTCCTTTTACCTTCTATGTTACAACATTGAATAATATGGGACATGTGACCCACCATAATCCTCAGATCTTCTTTTTATATAAACTCTTTTCCTAGCTAACTAGTTCCTCATCCTGTAATTATATATTTAAAAAAAAAACCATGAAGCACTTTACCTTTATTTTAATTACATTTCATCTTAACTAAATGTGAATCGTGGTTCAAGTCTGTTGAGATACTATTTTTCAGTTGTTTTTCATTTCATACCCAAATTTTTTGTGACCCCATTTGGTATTTTCTCAGCAGAGATATTGAATTGGGTAACCTTTTCATTCTCCAGTTGAGAAATTATTTGGATCTTAATCTTTTCATCCGGAGTTGTAGCTATCCCTCCAACCCCCATATCGCTGGGTCATTTACAGATGCAATAAATGCAACATTTGAACTTTCATCTAAATAAAAAAAAAAACACTTAATAACATAGGACCAAAGATAAATCTTTCAAAATCTGCACTAGAAACCTCATACAAGATCAGTTATTTGAACCAGTTTATTTTGAACCTAACCATCTGCAATCAAATCTCACCTCCATCTATCATCTAGAGGCCATTGGAACATTTACATGGGATAAAAATAATTTCTTTACAAGAATAAGAGGCAGCTGGCGGTACAATAAAGTGCTGGAGTCAAGAAAACCTGAGTTATAATTCTGCCTCAGACACTACCTGAGTGATCCTGGACAAATCACTTGTCCACAGTATGCTTCAGTATTTTCAGCTACAAAATGTGCATAAAAAAAGCACCTCACCTACATCAAAAGATTATTTTTTTATTATTAAACACTATTTTATTTGGTCATTTCCAAACATTGTTCATTGGAAACAAAGATCATTTTCTTTTCCTCCCCCACCCCCCACCTCTCCCATAGCCAACGCATGGGTGTCAGATGTGTTCTTGATTCGAACCCATTTCCATGTTGTTGGTATTTGCATTAGAGTGTTCATTTAGAGTCTCTCCTGGGACATATCCCCTCCACCCCTGCAGTCAAGCAGTTGCTTTTCCTCGATGTTTTTACTCCCACAGTTTATCCTCTGCTTGTGGATAGTGATTTTTAGATCCCTGCAGATTGTTCAGGGACATTGCATTGACACCAATGGAGAAGTCCATTACCTTCGATTGTACCACAGTGTATCAGTCTCTGTGTACAATGTTTTCCTGGTTCTGCTCCTTTCGCTCTGCATCACTTCCTGGAGGTTGTTCCAGTCTCCATGGAATTCCTCCACTTTATTATTCCTTTGAGCACAATAGTATTCCATCACCAACATATACCATAATTTGTTCAGCCATTCCCCAATTGAAGGGCATCCCCTCATTTTCACATCAAAAGATTATTACAAGTTCCCAGCTGTGTGATCCTGGGCAAGTCACTCGACCCTCATTGCCTAGCCCTTACCACTCTTCTGCCTTGGAGCCAATACACAATATTGACTCCAAGACAGAAGGTAAGGGGTTAAAAAAAGATTATTACAAGCATAAAATGAGACAGTATTTACAAAAAGGGTTTAATATGGGTGGCTGTCACATAATAGGCAATATATGTATATTTTTTTCAGTCTTTATCTTAAGTTTTCCAAAGATCACTGTCCATTGTACATCTGGCATATTTGCCAACACTTTCATTAATTTGTTTGGTTCTAATAACTTAATACCATTAATGTCTATTAGTTGGTCTCTTGTCATCTCATTTGTCCTGGGTCTGAATCTTTCATTAAATGCATTCATTTTTCCTAGTCTGAAGATAATTTGCTTTGGTAAAAACAAAACAAAGCAAAAATAAAATGGAAGCTAAAAGGTAAATCAGCTTTCTGATATCTGTTATTATTAATCCATAAGATCTTTTACTCTTTGATCTTCTTCTTAACAGTAATATAACTTTTTTTTTACCATCTTACCTTCCATCTTAGAATCAATACTCTATATTGGTGCCAAGGCAGAAGAGTGGTAAGGGACAGGCAAAGGGGGTTTAAGTGACTTGCCCAGGGAGTCAGCTTGGAAGTGTCTGTGGTCAGATTTGAACCCAAGACCACTCATCTCTAGACCTGGTTCTCAACCCACTGAGCCACCCAGCTGCCCTCAATATAACTTTTTAAAAGTTCATTTTGTTGTCACTAGCACTTTTAAAAATTTATTTGTAGCTCAGAAGCTTTCCTGATACTATTTTATACTAATATTTCCTATCATCCGTAGAATATCCATCATTTTAAATTACAAAATATTAGTTTGAGGTAACCTTAGAGATCTTCTGAACTAAGATTTACTCATAAAAATTATATCCTCTGTAGACTATCCATCAGGTGCTCATCTAACTTTTATTTGAGGAGTTCCAGTTATCAGGGAAATCTATGATTATCCACAGTAGAGTGAAGTTCCATTTTTTAATAACCCTAATTGTTTGGAATGTTTTCCTTTTATCAAGCCTAAAACTGTCTTTGCAATAGTCATATTAAGTGCTCTCTGAGCAGAAGCAAAACAATTTTTCCTCTTCCTTTTGAGAGCCCAACATCAACCTGAAAACAGTTATCATACCTCTTAAGCCTTTTCTTCTCCAACTTGACCATCCATCAACTGATCGTCATAATTAGATGACCATAGGACTTTCCCCCATTGTTTTACCTTTCCCTAGATATTCTTCTTATAAATGTCCTATCTAAAATGTAGCACCTGGAATCCAATGCAATACCCCAGACATGACGTAAAGAAAGGAAGACCCCAACAGGAACGTTATCAATTCTGAGGTGCTAGCTATGCCACTAAGAATGCATTAGTCTTTTGCTTGCTGTCTCACACTGTTGATCCTTAAGGAGAATGCCATGTTAAAATACCCAGATCAATCTCCAACAAAATGTCATCTAGCCACTCCTCTGACATTTTATGCTTTTGAAGTTGATTTTGAACCCAAGTGTAATGTTATACATTTATCACTATTTAATTTCATTTTATTATATTTGGCCCAATGTCCCAGTCTCTCAACATCATTTGGATCCTTATTCTGTAATTCAGTATTAGCTGTCCTTTCCAGCTTTGTGCCATCTGCAGTTTTGAAAAGTATGCACTCTATGAGGTAATCCAAATTATTTATACAAATATTAAACAACATGTGGTCAAACACAGATCCCTAAAGCCCTCCTTCAAAGTCTGTATCAAATATTTAGGACTATTCTTTGGGTCTAGTCATTCAACTATTTCTGAATCTATGGAATTACATTGTCTCATAGGCCATATCTCTTCATCTTTTCCACTAGTGTAACATGAAAGACTGTCAGGTGCTTTACTCAAATCGAGGTAAATTATATTTGCAACATTACTCAGATCTAAGTGTCTAGTAACCCTATCATAAAAGGATATCAAATTAGTCAGGCATACCTTGTTCTAGAGAAAGTCACACTGGACATTTTCTAGGTTTCATTAACCATTTCTTTAATAATGAATTCTAGAATTTTACTGGGAATCAAAACTGAGCTCGTGGGGCTATAGTTTTCAGTCAATTTCCTTTTCCTTTCAGAAAATTTGAAGAAAAAAAGTTAAACTCTTTTAGACCTCTAATACTCCTATTTTATATAATCTTTTAGAGAATTCTGATGATGTTGTGACAATTATATTTGCTATTTCTTTTTGTTCTATACTTCGGGGAGGGAGGGAATAAGCATTTATATAGCACGTCCTATGTTCCATGCACTGTGCAAATCTAAGATTTAACTCACCTTGCTTATTATAGCTGGAACGCATCAAGAACAAATAGAGTTCTCTTATAATCTGTCTTGTTATTTTGTGTACCAACTCCCTATTAATCATTTATGAAATGTCTTTCCCAGTACGGAGACCATTTTTCTTGGGAGAGAAATCAAAAGGCAAAACAAGAGTCAAGCCCTTCTACTTTTTCTCTGTGGCTATGATAATTACCCCCATCCACTCCAAGACAGCATCTTGTTTTGTTTTGTTTTTTGTTTGATCCTCTCAATTTCCACTAGAAATAAATAGTTAAAATTTCCTGCCATTTTGTTGTCCTGAATACCCCTATCCTTTGCATCTTAATTAAAATTTTATGATTTCTATTCATTTATGTCAATTTCTTTAAAACATCCTCCATCATCAGAAATGTTCAATTGTCACAACTCATTATTAAAATGATACTATTCT
Source organism: Monodelphis domestica (assembly GCF_027887165.1). NCBI lineage: Eukaryota > Metazoa > Chordata > Mammalia > Didelphimorphia > Didelphidae > Monodelphis > Monodelphis domestica. The sequence continues at coordinate 106,705,177 of NC_077233.1, forward strand.
TCCCTTGGACTGACATTATATATGGAATTTTCAGGCATAGGATCTTTACTTCTATGTATTTGAAGTCCAGTCTCCCAAACCTACATGATTAGTAAGTATCTAAGCTCTTCTATTCTCACCCCAGAATTTGAATTCCTTCCAGCATACCATGTTCGTGACAATTTTTACCAATGTGATCATAAACACTTTTATTTTTTTTTAAACCCTTCTTTTCTAAATGGTATCCAAGGCAGAAGAGTGGTATGGGCTAGGCAACTAGGGTTAAGTGTCTTGCCCACGGTCACACAACTAGGAGTTTTCTGATGCCAGATTTGAACACACAACCTTTTACTGGGTCACTGAACTTCTACAAACATAAACTTTTAACGTATGCTTCTCTCAGAATTCCAGAGAACTCTAGCTATTTGAAGCTTTACATATGAGTAAGTACATGCATGTGTATATGTATATATATGCAAATATTTGTTCATAGATACACATATATCACAAAAACAGAAGATATAATGATAAATTAAGTTAGGTATAGACCCAAAAGAAGTCTTAAAAGGACCTCAGGGCAACTAACTGGCACAATGTATAGAGTCAGGAAGACATGAGTTCAAATTAGGCCTCAGATACTAGCCATGTGACCTGGACAAGTCATTTAGCCCTATTTGCCTCAGTTTCCTCAATTGAAAAGTGACCTGGAGAATAAAATAATAAACCACTTCACTCTCTTTGCAGGTAAACCTAAAATGGGGTCCCAAAGAGCTGGACAAGTCTAAAAACAACTAAACAAAATTAACAACCACAAAATAAAAGGACCTTAAAGATCATAGTCCAACTAGCTTCATTGATAGTTGGGTACATTGAGGATCAGAAGTTAAATGATTTACCCAAAGTCACACAGTTACAAAGTAGCAGAATTTTCAACTAAATCCAGGATTGAAATTTCTTTCAACCATACAGCACTGTTTTAAATAGTTTCTTTTTTTTCAGGGATTCAAGGGGCATGGTTTGGGACTAGAATGTTCAGACTAAGTGTGCTATTTGAAGAGGAAATACTCTATCTTCACCTATAGTAACCATTCAGAAGCTATCATGCCATTTTTAAATGGTGGTAGATAATTTCTAACCTATCAAATTTAGGGGCTCTTTTGAACTTGAGTTCAGTGTAAATGCTCCCTATCTCCCTTGTTTTGGCTTTTCTTAGAATTCAAAAGATTTGAAGAGATAAACAACTAATACTCATACTCTCTTATTTTATAGATGGTGATATTTTGGGTCAAAATATGGAGTAGTTTGTCCAAGATCATATATAGTGTTCTGCTACACAGATGTGGCTAGAATTTAGTTTTCTGAGCTTCCAGTCCTGTGTATTTATGCTGTATCACCTTGCAATGAAGGCCATGAAGCATTCTTCAGATTACCAGTTCTGAAGTGTACTGAATAACCTTGGGCAACTTATTTTGAATTTCTAAGCCTGAATCCACATCCATAATATATCGATTATTTACTTCAGTTATCATGAAATTAAAATGCCGTAATGTGATAATATATGTGTGAATATGTATCTGTATATGTACACATGGGTATAAAAATGAAAAGTATTTATAACTCAGAGTTATTAATTCTATTGAAAAAGGGTTTTGAAACTCCTCTCTCACCATACTCCATAAACTAGACCAAGATGAAGAATTCCACTGGAAATACCGATTCTAAAGCCTTCACCTGGCAGGGGTTTTGTGACTTAGGTCTCTCAGATAACAAGCATTAGCATTTGAATGAAGTGTCTTTTGACTCCAATGTCACTGCTTTTTTCTCCCCAATAGTGTCATGCTGTATAAGCTACTTTTTCTTTGTAATTTTCTGTAATAACTTATATTCACCATTGACTGAAAAGAGAGAAGAGCTATCTCATGGCTTTTCTAATTCACTGAGAATCCAGTTCTTGAATTTTCATTACCAGTACCAATGCCCTGATATGTACTGAAATCATATCTTTATTAGGAAACATTCAGCACCAGGCTTTAAAGACTTCAAAATATACCGCAAAACAGTCATCAGGTAGCTAGAGTTGCAAAAGCCCTTTGGGGCATGATTATACCCTGATTAATGAATTCTTGATCTGGGCATGTGTAGCAAATCAAGGTGGCTTTGCACACATCCTCTACAAATTCTCAAAATGCTTAGGCAGCACTTTGGCTGTGATGTTAGACTTGTTCAAATCATATTGGACTCTCTCCTAGTTTCTTATTTTATCAATGTTAGCAACTACCTGTTAGGATGCATATACCAATCAATCAATCAAGAAAGGAGTTCATACATGTGTACCTACTGGGTTCCAAGGTCATAACTTTCTAAAGGGAAGGGAAGATATAGCCAAGATAAGTGGAGAGATGGTAATATGCAATGTTTAATCTTTAGGAAAGATTGCCTTTCCTACTCTGTCTCTACGTCCAAATTATAGACTCACCCGAATGCTGAGGAAAGTGTATCATTTTTCATTTGTTTATTTGGGTTTTTGTTTTGAGATTTTGGTTTTATAAGATTACTCACCTATAAAAATGAATAATATGGAAATGTATTCTGCATGATAATACATGTTTAACCTAGATCAAATCACCTACCAGCATTGGGAGGGGGAAGGGAAGAGAGGGAAGGAGATAAGTTTGATCATATAATGTAGAAAAAGTTATGGGGAAATGTATTACATGTAATTGATATAAAATTAATTAATTTAACCCCCCCCCCCCAAAATAAAATGAGGAATCACGTGGGGTCATTTTTTTATATGCTTAATGTACTTTTGGAAAGTGAGGAAGACAGAACAAAATTTTAAAAGGAAGAGGGAACAATTTATTCATTGACCAATTTTTGGAGGTGAATATAAGTACATGTAGATGCAGTGAAGATGTGCTAGCCAAATCTCTGTGGCCTCTATGTCAAAGGCAGAAATGACTTAGCATACCATGCATGCTTATAATATAAATGGCAGATGTTTAGTGTTGTGAATCTGGCTGTAGAAAGCATGCTGTTCTCATTTCTGTAAAGCAGGATTAAAAGAAGCCTGTGAGGGATCACACCGTTAAAATGCATTCATTTCCTATTCTTGATGCCTTCACCTCTTTCCACATTTCTTCTGTTTCCTGTGATTGATGAGTCTCCCTTTAAGACTGGGTGCTGTCAATGAAAGCCAATGAGACACCGTAGTCCATCACCAGGCATTCAAGTAAGAATTCAGTCTGATTTGCTAACACTAACAATGAGACTCATTTTGCTACAGAGCAATTCAATTTCATTTCAATTCTACAAATATTTATCAGGTTCCTATTATGTACAAGGAAGACTCTGTGCCAGGTTCTTTGAAGGAACAGAAAGATGAATCAGATATAGCCCCTAACCTCAGGGAGCTTATAATTCAATGTAACAAAACCATAGTCCTAAAGAAAGAAGTATTCCATTTGGAGGCAGGAAAAGCTTGAACTAGATTATCCATAAAGTCTTCATTATTATGGTATATATAATGTGTAATATAATATATATATATATAATTATCCAATATTTTGGTCACAATTTATCACTACTACAAAGTTCAAAACAGTGACAGTATTAAGCCTTGTATATGTGAGTTGTTGGTCTTTATTTACATATATATGTGTGTATGTATGTGTATGTATATATATATATATATATATATATATATATATATATATATTTGGTTAAATTCTCCCTTGTCCCACTGCTTAGTCTGCTTTCAGTATAATAAGACCTATCCTAGGGAAAAATGGACAACCTTTGTTTTTCTAGGAGCTTCAACTCATATATTTAGAATTAGAAGGTACCTTAAGCATAATCTCATCTAATATGCTCATCTTACAGAGGAGGAAATTCTTAGATGCTCAATGACTTGCCCAAGTTCTCTACTAACTTTCCTAATTCTCCCATTTTAGTGCCATTCCCAGGGACTCAGCTAACTTGGTTGTGGTTCCATTGGACATTCTTATCCCTTGGAGAGGAAAACAATAGTTTTAAAGGTGATTTTTTGATCAAAGTGATGAATTATTTATGTTAAAATCTCAGCCATGTGGACTAGTATGTGTCATGAAAAAAATCTTTTTAATATGGGGGTGGGGACAAATCCATAAGGAATATGTGTTTTTTAATTTTTTTCATTCACTTTCTATCTTCTTCTACCCTCTGATACTATTTCTCTTTGGTGTGGCATGAAACAAAATATTAAAAGATGAAAATATAGATAAATCATCATGGTTACAAGATTTTTAAAAATTAAATGATTCAATGCTACTGGTCAAACCAATTAGGACTATAGGAAACCAAGTGAATGCATTCAATTTGATTTAGCTAACTTTGGGAAGTCAGTTTCCTGCCTGCCCTGTAGCTATCATCCATTCATTCAATATTCTTTCATTCATTCATTCATTCTTTTCCTCTGTGGAGTAAAGCAATGTCTTACCCTCATAATACTCTTTTTGCTCCCAGGGGGCTGGAATTTTTTAACTTTGTTTTTTTTTGGGGGGGGGGTTGTTTGTTTGTTTTATTTTTCTTGTGCTGAGTACATAGTTGGAGCCTAATGATATCATACTAGATTGGATTAAAACTCCTATATACAATTAAAACTCTTTTACTGGAAACCAAATGTTATATACTAGTATTCTGTTCCTTGAACTCAAAGCAATTGTTTGATTAGCTTTACTTGATAAATTTAGCTTTCTGTGAAGTGTACCCACACAGATTTTGCATAGTAGTTTACCTACAAAATTCCCTCACAATCCAGTCTTCTCTTCCATTCTGAAACTTACAGAACTAGATCCAAAAGATCTTTCAAATGTGACTGTTGTACTCCCAAATTATCTTTCATTTGGTTCCTTGTGTAATTAGTTACTGTACAACTTTTTATGTCTCTGGGGAAGGGTCATAAGGGACACTAATATGCCAGAGACCACAAGGGCTAGGGGTAGAATTTGGGAATTCTGTGCATGGCACCTTTGGACTGAGTGAGACATAGGGTAAAACTTTGCACTTTCTGCCTAGAAATGTAAACAAAAGGCTTATGGGAAGAAAGAAAGAGATAATCCCAAATCACCGAGCAGATATAAAATGCTTAAATTATAATATGGTATTTGATTATAGGTCTAGCTTTTCATGCTGCATCTGGAGGACAGAAGATATAGAATATGGTCCTGAATTTACTGTTATTCTTGTAAAGCAATTCGTTTATTCCATGTAAATGTCACAGTGGCCACTAGATGACAGTGTGTGAACAATAACGAAAGAGAGAGAGAGAGAGAGAGAGAGAGAGAGAGAGAGAGAGAGAGAGAGAGAGAGAGAAGAGCAGAGAGCAGAAAGACAGAGACAGGCAGAGACAGAAGTCAGAGACAGATAGAGACAATGACAGGAAAGCAGATGTGGTGATAAAATACAGATGTGGAGATGCAAGAGCCAGAGAGTAAGAGGAAAAAAAGAAATAGAGGATATATAAATGAGACAGAGACAGGAAACATCAATAAAGAGATAGATCTGTAGTCAGGCAGAGACAGAGAGACAAAGAAAGACAAAGAGTCAGATGATAGGGACAGAAAAAGACTCAAAAACATAGACAAGGAGAGGACACAGAAGCAGAATCAGGGAAACAAAGGCAGAGATTCAGATGAGAGAGATAGAGACACAGAGATAGAAGACACACAGAAAGAGAATTAAAGGAAGACAGATAGAGGGAGAGAGAGAGAGAGAGAGAGAGAGAGAGAGAGAGAGAGAGAGAGAGAGAGAGAGAGAGAGAGAAAATTATTCTTCATTTCTCCTCCTCCTTCTTTTGAAGAATGTCACATGACAGCAATTGCAGAATCCTTGGCAAAATTAATCTTAATTAAACTATCTTTGAGCTAAGCTCTCTAGAACATGAAATCAGAATTTTGTTTTGGCTTTAGCCCCAAATTTTGAGGCAGAATGGGGAGGATGAGGACCTTGATGGTTTGTAGCTGGGTTTCTATGATAACAAATATGGACAATATTAAAATTCCACTAGCTCCAGACAGACTTTCCTATTATTCCACACTTGGGAAGTGGCAGAGCTAGGATAGAAATCCAGCTCATCTGCCTCCAAGCCTAAAACTCTCTCTACTACGTTAAACTACCTTTGGAGCACTGATTTTGGCACCAAAAAAAAAAAAAAGAGTCATAATGGCTGATTTTGCGTGTGTGTGTGTGTGTGTGTGTGTGTGTGTGTGTGTGTGTGTGCATGTGTGTGAGAGAGAGAGAGAGACAGAGAGAGAGACAGAGACAGAGAGAGAGAGAGAAAGAGTGAGAGTGAGAAAGAGAGAGACAGAGACAGAGAGACAAAGATAGAGACAGTGACAGAGATCCTCTATTTCTTGGATATCCTTCCTTTAAAACACATGTAACTTATCAATTTCCATATATTATTTATTTTAAAAGACCCAATATAAAAATGAAGCAGCCCTTGATAGGACAGACTCTCTGGAGAAAGGAATCAACAGCATGGAAATTCCTTTAATGTCAGGAAAACCTGGAAAGTAAGAAGGAGACTGAGATCCACAGCAAAGTTGATTTGCTATTGGCTGTGTTGAGCTGTTCTTCAAAGACTGGCTTCCTCCTTGGACATTGGGTCCTGATTTCACTATCACATTATTAGCCTACCCTACTTCCTATTTTATAAGGCTGGAACATGAATTATGTGATTTTTTAAAAAATGTACTTGTCATTGATATTCACATGGGAATATTCTTTCCCAGACTGAGAAACAGGTTGTAATGATAAACTTAGTAGAGAACTTTGGCGTTTGATTAGCTATCATGGAGCCCTAATTCTGCCACTATGTGGCACTATGGGCGTGATCCTGGGCACATTACCATTGGAGTTGATTTTCTTCATCTATAGACTGAGAGAATTGAGCAAGTGAATCTAAACTCCATAGTTTGTTGTACTTTAGAAGCTGCCATGAAAGGTGACTGTTTATTAGCTGAAAATGTAGACATAATCTTACTGCTTTAAGAGACTAAAACTATGTGGCATAGCAGATAGACATCTGGGCCTGGATTCAGAAAGTTGCCTCCTCTTTCTGAGTTCATATTTGGCTTTAGATACTTTGTTAGCTGTGTGATACTGGGCAAATCACTTCACCCTATTTACCTCAGTTTCCTCATCTGTAAAATGAGCTGAAGGAAGTGGCAAACCGCTCCAGTATCTCTGCCAGGAAAATCCCAAAAGGGACCATAAAGAGTTCGGTATGACTGAAAATGGACTAAGTACATTTATATATCACTTTAATACTACAGAGCTTTAGTAAATAAAGTACAGAATAGATAATAAGGGATAGGACAGTTCTGCACTCAAATCTTCCTCTTGCAGAAGTATGGGAATTAATTATCTGTTCTGGCTCTGTTTACTTGTGTTGTTAAATACTGAATGAGATCCACAAGTATTGAACACTAAATATTTTCAGTTCAAAAGTCAATAATAAGTTCGAATAAGTGTTGAAACAATTTTCCATGCTATTGGTCCACCTATCACAGAAACCCAAACCTTAGAATCCATAGACATTTACTTCCCTTCTCATGGGCAGGATTTCTGCATCTAGATAAAATGTTACCTAAGGATGGTTACTCCTTTTTAATGAGAAATGCTTTGCAAATACACACACAAATGGTATTTCATAGCAATACCACTTTGTAATCTTAAAGGTTCACTTTTTGAGCAAAGTAGGTACCCAGCAATGAAAATACAATAGCAATGATGTCCAAGAAATTTTTCTTTTAAATTTTCATCTACCAATAAATAGTTAATGTGAATTCCACAATATAAAACAAAACAATAGGCAACTCAAAAATAAGTCCTTTCCTGGTTACTCCCAGTTTTTAGCTCTTTCCTTTCACAATTATTGTGTATTTAATTTGTGGGTAGTTTATATGGATTAATCTGTACATATACTGTCCTCTCTCTCTCTCTCTCTCTCTCTCTCTCTCTCTCTCTCTCTCTCTCATCTAGTAGAACATTTTCTCCTTGAAGGTAGAGACTCTCATTTCTTACTATAATTTAGCCTGTGCAGTGATTTTCAGTCATGTCACTTTTCATGACCCCATTTAGAGTTGTCTGGGCAAAGGTACTAGAGTGCTTTGCTGTTTCTTTCTCCAGTTCATTTTACAAATGAGATAACTGAGGTAAACAGTGTCAAGTAACTTGGCTATGGTTATATAGCTAGTAAAGGGTCTGAGGCTGAATTTGAACTCAAGAAGATGAGTCTTCCTGACTCCAGGCTCAGCACTTTATCTTCTGTGCTACCTAACTGCCCTCAAATTTGGCATAATGCCTGACAAGTTGTATGCACTTAATAAATGCCATTTAATAAATATTCCTTCATTTTTTCCTAGTGTCCCTCTAAGAAAACACAGTATCTGTCCTCAAATATGTCCTTTGAAAATAAATATGAAGAAACAGAAAAGAACAGGCACTTGATGTTCGCTGAATGAACTGTCTGTTGGGTTTTCTTTTCACCTGCCCATGTTATAGATTTGGAATGAACATGAGAGGTGATGTTTCTTTGTGTTGCTGTGATCTCTGGTCTGCCCATTGCACTGCATTGGAATAAGTCAGAGACATGATTTGAATGCAATAGAAATAACTATGAATAAAAAAGGGGAGGGATGATTACTGAATGGTTCTGGTACCATTCAGTAGGACAATAACTTATTTTCAGGGAGATTGCAAAATGCTTTTTAAAAAAAGTATGACAGAATCCAGTGGGACATGATGCATGAATTACAAGTTGTAAAAAACTGTGTCCAATAAATAAATGAATGGACAGATAGATAGATAGATAGATAGATAGATAGATAGATAGATAGATAGATGGCAATGACACAATCTCTCCCAAGTAGTTGTCTTTAAATGTAGGGGGCTCTAGGAAGAAATAATGTTCTAATTGTATTCATTCAACTTAATTTAATTTAACAAACATTTCTTTAGGATCTGCTACTAGATTTTCAAGTGTACAAATGCCAGAAGTACATGTGCTGCTTCTTAAATGCTGCTGCTTTGCACACTAATATACTTTATCTCTTCAAAGATAGTTAATCTGAAGTAATGAGAACTTGAAGACACACTATTATCAACAAGGATCTAGGAAAATTCCAAGGAATTCATGTCAAAAAAGGCTTTCCACTGCCATAGAAAGAATTGAAGGAGACTAAAGGCAGATTGAAGCGTGTCATTCTTCCCTTCATTTCCTCCATGAATTTTTCTTTAGTGTAAACAAGGTGTTTTCCTTCACAACGTGACAAATATGGAAATATGCATTGTACAATAGTACATGTACAATCTGTATAGCATATTTCCTGCTGGGGAAGGAGGGAGAGGGAGATAACATGGATCTCAAAATGTCTTGAAATAATCTGGAAAAAATAAATAATTAAAACAAAACAAGAAAGAGAGAGGGGGTAGGAAGGAAGGATGGAGTGAAGAAGGAAGAAAGAAGGAAGGAAGGAAACTAGCAGACAAAAGGGGAAGCATCCCTACCATGAATCTAAACTGAATGTCCCTGTCTGATGGCAAATTTGCTGTAGACTGTGACATTACCATCAAAGAGTATAAGTTTTCTACTTTGTACAACAGGTACAGAAGTGCTTTTTGAGTCATATTCAGGTTCTTCTCCTATGAGTCCTACTTGCTGGTGGGAAAAGATCCAGTTCTCTCCAATCTGCCCTGAGGGATTTCCCACCTTGTTCCCGCCTTGTTCAGGCTCTAAATTTGAGGCTGCTTTGAAGTCAATGGGAATTCTCAGATTGTGGATCTAGGACTGAATATGCAAGAGAGATCCATGGTATAGATAAGAGGCTCAGCTTAGCTGGGAGAGAGCAGTCTTGCCCTTTGGGGAGTTTTTTTCTTTTTTCTCCTATTAGATTATAAAATCAGTGATGTTCTACCCTATTATAGCAAGAGTCCTAAACTCCTTGGGATTTTGGAAGTGCTCAGTGTTGTGGAGACAATTTATTGTATTTGAGGAAACAAAATGCTTATCCTGAGTAATCACTGACTGGGCAGAAAGTTCCAGAATAAAGATTGATGGGAATCTAATCATTGTTTATTTGTTTTTCTCTCCAAGAGAACAAACTGACATCTTCCTTAAGTAAAATAGAATTAATTTTCTGATAATTTGTTCTTAATAAATAGTTTTGGCTTTGAAAGCTCTGGTGTAGTTTCTAAATGGTTATTAAAGTTTCTTTAACTTTTGGTTTTTAAAAAGACAATATTTGTTTTTCCCTGTGCTCCAGTCCAGGCATGTTTGTGCAGATCCTGATTGAAAGTAGGAGGTAAAGAGGTTTTGGGGGTGCTGTAGCCAAGTGTCACAGTAATAATGTTAATCATAACAATAATCATTATGCGATATTTACTTAGAAGTGCAGAATATTTCAAAAGTACTGGTTTCTGTCCAAGGCATTGCCTCTTATGAGACCATATATGGAATTATTCTTATTTGGTTTTACATCAACTTTGTAAGACATGTAAATATATAATTAGTGCTTTAAGATTTACAAAGTACTTTACATATATTATTTCAATTAAATCACACTATGACCCTATAAGGAAGATGTTATTATTATTCACATTTTCCAGATGAAGAAACTGAAGTTGAGAGACAATGTATGACATGGTAACACAGTAACTGTATAAGGCAAGATTTGAATCCTGGTTTTCCTGACCCCAAGACCAATGTTCCATCTACTGTATTACCTATATGCCTTTGATAGAGTAGCCATTTTAATCTCTATTTTAGAAATGATGAATGTAGACCCAGAGAATTGAAATGACTTACCTAAGATTCATGGGATCATATATTTAGAGGTAAAAGGGACCTTCCAGGTCATCTGGTCAAAAATTCTCAGTTTAAAAATGAGAAAACAAGCATCCAGAGTCAAAGTAATATTTTTAGCAATAGGTAAAATATAGGTTACCTTGGTAGAGTATACTTCAAAACCAAGAAATCTTGATTCTAAGCTAAAGCTCTGTCCAATTGTACAATACTAATATACATGGCTAATAAATGCAAACATCAGAATTTTAACCCAGTCTTTTGACTCCCAGAAATTGCATTTTCAGGTAGGAAGTGAGAATGGTAAACCTTTGAAACTAGCCTAAAATAATAACCTGGAAAAGGAAATGCCAAATTACTCCATTATCTTTGCTAAACAAACAAACAAACAAAAAACAACAACAACCCATACACAGTATGGTATGTGAATAAAAATAAAAGTGTATGGTCCATAGAGTCATGAAAGGTCAGACCCAACTAAAAGACTGAATAACAAGGTGCTGGCAATGATTAAATGAATGTATTAGGATTTCCTAGAGCTACTCGGCCAGGTTGTCGACATGGAACATAGGTTATTTGATACAAACTATAATTATTAGCAGGAAGTGTTGCCAAAAGTAGAGCATTCCACACAATAATGGTGAGGAGGCTTTGGGGGAAATAGCTTATCTTTTCTCCTGACATGTATCATTAAGACTGAAACAATCAAGAAAACATTGTGTAATTTGTTCTCATGTTCCTTATGTTGTTATCCACTGCCCATATCCATCCTTGGAGGGAGAAATTTGACCATTTTCCAGGGCTTCTTATTTCTCAGCTCTTAGGTCTTCCTATTCCAAGAAGTTACCTGATAGGATTAAAAGTTGGCTCTGTTTTAGTAAGCAATAACAATTGCAGGAAGATCTCATACACTTTTAAACCTGGATGGACCTCCATTTTATTGATAGAATCATAAAATGTTATGCTAATAAGACACCTTAGAGAGTAATTAGTGATTATTCCAATCTATCTGACATAAATGAACTAAGATATTGAGTAGTTTTCTCCAAGATCACACAGAGTATAAGTTCCAGAGGTAAGACTGAAATCCAGGTCTTTAATCCAGGGCTCTTTCATCATACCATGCAACTTGGGATCTAACTGACAAAATGAAATAAAATAACTAAAATGTTACTGTATAGTTCATTTAGTTTGTTGAATAATGACTGACTTTTGAAACACCCCCAATTCTGAATCAAGACTCTATTGAATAGTCTCAGGCAAGTATATCTGAGTTGTCAGAACATAGCTTTTCTTTGTAATTTAAGCACTTCCCAGGTCCCTTAGATGTCCTCATGATATTTGCCAGCATGACATTGGAGTTCACATATTTATATCTTTCTAAAACATTCAGTCCACAGCTCAAGAGATGAAAACTATCTCTATCTCAACATATACAGATAATCTAGATGTGGCAAACATTTCTCCATTTCTACGGACAATTCAGGCTTGTGAATTTAATCTAGTGGTGGTTTCTAATGACAACAAGAAAGTCTTGGATCTCCCTATTACACTAACACAAATTGTTGAGCAATAAGACTTTCTGACATATCTAATTCCATCCAAATTCAACTCCAAATCTTTGATTCTGACTTTGTTCTTCTTGGTGGGGGGAGCAGAAAATGACTTCGTATTTCTAAAGAAAAATAAGAGTAGTCTTCATAAGAGTGCCTGCCATCCATACCCAATTATAAAATATAATTTTGATGATTTAAGCAGAAATGAACCAAGAGCATATGGCTTAAATTGTCTCTAAAATAAACATGGGTTTAAAAATTAAAGGATATGTGCTTGGCAAGAATGAATTCGAACTTTGTCTTTCTGAAAAACATTGAAAAGTCATTATACTTGATTTTTGAGGCAACTAATGAATCATAATAGTATAAGTTGATAGAACCCTTTAAAGATATAGAAGATGGATAGATAATACATACATATATACATGTACACAGTGACGAACACATAGGCAATATGTCATCTATAGGTAGATATTGCACAGCAAGACACTACAATTTATATGTCCCAAAGATGCACACTGAGAACAAGGAAGAACAATTAGCAAATCTCTTAATTAGGCTTGTATTTACATTTATATTATAAAGACTAATAATTTATTTGTTTAGAGTCAAATATCCTGGTTTTACCAAAGCATAGGATCCATGCCTAAAAGAATGTCTGAATTTAACCAAGTGAAACAGGACTTTGAAACATGCCCAGATTATCTATCCATGTGGGCACTCCTATGGGAAATGCCAAAGAGTTGCTTCTGAAAGAAGACATTCTCCTCCCTCTTGGGAAGGGAAATCTTCCTTCTTTTGTGAATACAGCCAGAATTTGCTGCATCTTTAAAATGACCATAGGAGGAAAATAAATTTCTTATTCTTTCCCCTGGGTCCAGAGTAGAGTGACAACCTTCTTGATTATGAGGGTGATAAACTGACTTGGGAAAGACTGTGTTCTTCCCCACGCCCTTCTGTGTGACTCTAGAAAAATCACTTAACCCTAATTTCCTAGTTCTTACCATTCTTCCACCTTGGAACCAATACTTAGTATCAGAACTATTGAATCTTAAAATGGTATATAATCAGGGCTGTTTTAATAAAGCACGTTCCAGTTCTAAGACAGAAGGTCAGGATTATAAAAATAAAATTAAATATATGAACAAAATGGAATGTGAATAACTGTGTAAAACAGTTCTATAAAGGGGAGAAAAGGGCTAGGGAAATTTTGAATTTTTAAATTAAATTAATTTTATTTTAAATTTTACCTTAAAAATTTCCCCAGCCCTTCCCCCTCTTTTTATAGAAATATAAATTGATTAGATGATCTTGGGCAAATAATTGTTTTTTCTGCATCTCCTCGGAATTTGTCATTTATAAATTGTATGGGAACAGATAAAACATACAGAAAATAGCTAGCTGCAAAAGTAATGATAAGACAAACTAGTTCCAGAAATTCCACTAATTACTAGTGCACTTGTCTAGAATGAAAATTAGGTTTTTTTTTATCTTTTGCACAACTGAAAGTCTAGGAAGAATAATGATTGCATAAAAATGAATCTATATAGTCTTGTACCCTGCTTGCCTAATAGCTTTGCATATTATGCAAAATATTCTACACTGTTCCCTAACTTTTTAAAGTGGCATATATATCTAATGTCCATTTAACAAAGAGATTCAAATTCCCTGTATTGAGCCACTGCACTGTGAAATTTTGAGTTATTTCAGGTTGCTGCCCCTGTAAACAGCTAGATGCTGACTCTAGTCTTCACTAATGAAGACTATTTGGAACTAAACGGATTCCTAATTTGGAGGCACTTTTCAGACCTCATTTGTGGTCACTGTCCCACGATGTGTAACACACGCGAGTTTCATTTGGTGTTGCAATCGAAACTATTGAATCTCAAAATGGAATATAATTAGGGCTGCTTTAATAAAGCATGTTCCAATCTTAGCCAGTAAAGGGTGTCATATTTCTCCCAGCAGGTTTAGGCAGGGAAACAAAATCTATAGCTTTGTCAGGGCAGACTGAATCAGAAGCATGCTATCAGGCAGAAAAGCTATTGTTTCAATTGTTAAAGTCACCACAGAGCTGGCTCTATCTTGCAGGCTTTGTACCAAGGAAATAGAACTCAATGGATGACATGACCTACAAGAGCTAATAGGCTTTATATGTGTATATATATATATATATATATACAAACTCATACATATGTCTTTATATATACACATATATGTTGGTGTGGAGACTAGATTTCGTATGGAAAAAGAGTGATGTTTTATAAGCATATTTTGTTTTAAAAACAGACTCCTAGGAATGGCATACTCCAGTCATAATAATATCAGGCATTTCCTTAGCCCTTTATAGTTTACCTAAAGTATTCTATTTGGGGATCACAATGATTCTGACAGCTAGATACTTTGTATAATATCATTATCATCCCATTTTGCATACAAGATAATTAATTGAGGCAAAACTTTAGTGAATTTACCTATATTTGCTAGTCAGAGATAATAATCCAAAACCTGCCAAAATGAAGGGAGCAATCTAGAGAAACAAATGCATTTTACTCACATGTCACTAAACTACTGTTCAGATACTGTTTGATGAAGTATAAAATTCCTTAAATGGTGATAAAAGTTAAATAATTTCTTCTCCATTGAAATGAGTTTAAACAGATTTTCTTGTTTATATTATTTTTAATTTTTGTTTATTTTAAAAATCATATTAAAATTAAAAATGGACAGTTTTATTTTAACATTCACTTTTGAGTTCTAAATTCTTTTTTTCCTTCTATTCCCTCCCCTACTTATTGAGAAGGCAAGCCCCATTATTAATGTGAAGTCATGTAAAACTCATTTCCATATTAGCCATATATGCAGATTCTTTTAAACCAAAAGAACAATATTCACAATGTTGCCAGTAAAGTAAATGAAAAGATCACTCTATAGAAGCTACACTACATTTGACTAAAAACCAACAAAGGTATTTGAGACCAAACCAAATATACCTTCCTGGCAGAGAGGTGGGAGTCTACTAGACCAGAATGGTGTATATGTTGTTGGCTGAGGTAATTGGTTCAAGTAGTTTTGTTTAATTCTTTTTCTTCACAATAAGAAGGATTCAATGTGGGTAAGGTAGAGAGGGCAGAGAGAACTTTTTTCCTCTCCAAAATGACTGATAAAAAACTTAAGTTATTGATAAAACATTTCAAATATATAAAAATGGGTTTCCAATCATGCTGGTACCTCTGTGATGTTTAAAGTGTAGTATTTTTTCTTTATTTTTCTTTTTTACAATAAAATCACTGTTTCAAGGAGAAAGGTGGGCAAACAGTAGCATTACTTTGTTGGCAAATTGCCAGCTTGTATTTTCACCATAAAAAGATGAAAATGTGCCCAAAGTATGAAAGATATACTGACCATTTTGATAACAGCAACAAAAAAGTGGAAAGAGGCAATAATATTGAAATATCCCAGAAACAGACACTATAATTCTTTTGTTGTTGTTTGTTCATTACCATTTACTGAGTAAAAACATGTTTAGTTACTCTTGACTTGCAAGTACAAAAGGGAGGGACTTTGCCATCATTTCAATGTGTTTGTGTTCACTTGGGGTTATATCCTTAAGCACAATGAACTCACTTGACTCCAACAATTGCCAAATTTTATTTAAAGTTGGCCAATATGTCATCCTTGTATCATCTGCTCCATATGTAAAATTTGCATTTTAAAAACCTGAGAATGGTTTTCTGGGAGAAATTCAATTCATTTGAATACAATTCAATTCGAAGAACATTTTTAAAGCATTTGTAGGGCTGGGGTACTACGTAGAGCTTTGGAAATAGAAATATGTCCTTTTTTCTTACACATACACATACAGATAAACAAACAAACAAACAAATAAAACCTATTGCTTGCATCTTTAGGAAGTCTACATTAATAAATGTTTTATAATTTCTGTTATTTCTGGATAGAGAGAAATCTCTCTCAAAAGAAAGAAAAGAAACATCTAAGCGTAGCACCAGTACCTCATCTGACAATGAATATGGCTTTCTGATCCTAATGGTCATCTATAAGTTTTGTCCTGATTCAGAATTCCTCAGAATGTCATTTCTAAATTCACAATAACATTTTATAATAACAATATACCACAGTTCATTCATGCATTTCCTAATGAACAGGTACACACATGTTCCACACACAGAAGTTCCATGATGAATATTCTGGTCATGATATACACTCAGAATTTTGGGAGAGTAGATTTTCAAGGGTATAGAGAGAGAGCAGACTCCTTTGGATCAAAATTTGAATGGGGAAATCAGCCCAGGAGAAATGAAAAACTCTGAATATTTTTCAATACAAAAAGAAATGAATCTAATGATGAAGAAAGAAGTGGTTTGAGTAGATTGATAAAGACACAGAAAAGTCATTGAACAACACAGATTTTTAAAAGATAAAAAGATCATTTAAATAGATAAATATGAATATGAATGATATCATAAAGAAATGAAATTGGTAAGGAAAGATAAAAAATAACAAAAAGGGATTTTTTAGTTAATTTTTTTAAAATATATTTTATTTGATCATTTCCAAGCATTATTCATTAAAGACATAGATCATTTTCTTTTCCTCCCCCCCCACCCCCCATAGCCCACTGGGCATTAGATGTTTTCTTGATTTGAAGCCATTGCTTTGTTGATAGTATTTGCATTAGAGTGTTCATTTAGAGTCTATCCTCTGTCATGTCCCCTCAACCTCTGTATTCAGGCAGTTGCTTTTTCTCGGTGTTTCCACTCCCATAGTTTATCCTTTGCTTATGAATGGTGTTTTTTTCTCCTGGATCCCTGCAAGTTGTTCAGGGACATTACACCGCCACTAATGGAGAAGTCCATTACATTCGATTATACCACAGTGTATTAGTCTCTGTGTACAATGTTCTCCTAGTTCTGCTCCTCTCGCTCTGCATCACTTCCTGGAGGTTGTTCCAGTCTCCATGGAACTCCTCCACTTTATTATTCCTTTTAGCACAATAGTATTCCATCACCAACATATACCACAGTTTGTTCAGCCATTCCCCAATTGATGGGCATCCCCTCGTTTTCCAGTTTGGGG
Source organism: Monodelphis domestica (assembly GCF_027887165.1). Lineage (NCBI taxonomy): Eukaryota > Metazoa > Chordata > Mammalia > Didelphimorphia > Didelphidae > Monodelphis > Monodelphis domestica. The sequence continues at coordinate 106,722,655 of NC_077233.1, forward strand.
CCACCACAAAGAGCGCAGCTATGAATATTTTTGTACAAGTCTTTGTGTCCATTATCTCTTTGGGGTACAGACCCAGCAGTGCTATGGCTGGGTCAAAGGGTAGATATTCTTTTGTCGCCCTTTGGGCATAGTTCCAAATTGCCCTCCAGAATGGTTGGATCAGTTCACAGCTCCACCAGCAATGAATTAATGTCCCTACTTTGCCACATCCCCTCCAGCATTCATTACTTTCCTTTGCTGTTATGTTAGCCAATCTGCTAGGTGTGAGGTGATACCTCAGAGTTGTTTTGATTTGCATCTCTCTGATTATAAGAGATTTAGAACACTTCTTCATGTGCTTGTTAGTTAATTTTTTGAAGTTATATTAGTGATAAGGCAGCTGAGAGGTACAGTAGGTAAGAGTCTTAAACTTTGAGTCAGAAAGATATGAGTTTAAATTCTGGTACACAATTACCAACTATATGACCTTAGGCAAATCATTAACCTCTCATGATCAGTTTCCTCCTGTGTAAAAAGGATCTGTCTCACAGAATTGTTGAGAGGATCAAATGAAATAACGTCACTTTGCAAACTTTAAAGTACTATATGCCTTTGTTATTATTGCTATTAATTATTACTTTTTAAAAAGTGTGGTATCAGAGAAGGAACAGGACTACTGCTTGATGGGAAGGTCATGATAAATGATGATGAAGAGAAGATATTGCAATTCAATTCTAATTTTCTTTCTAAGTTTTCTCCCATTGAGAAATACAATTTAACTAGAAAAGATAAGGCAAAAATTATAATAGGAAGTTTATATCCAATGTACATAGAAATTTATTATAAGAAAATGTTACCCATTTTCCAATGAAGATAAAATATGATAAAAAGGAAGTCATTCAAAATTATTTTATTACTGTTTTATGTCAATGAGAAAGGCATTTTGACCAGACATGATGAAGTAAAAATAAATAAGAAACTTATATATTATGAAAGTAAAAAGTTAGAAAGAGAACACCTTGTTGTCCTTGATGAGTTAATATCATCCAAGAAACAGTTGAACGTCAGAATCAAAAGAGCAGTCATTAATGATTTGTTGTTAACTTGTAAAGAAACTGGCCATCTGTACTGAAGCAATCTGTGCTTGGGTCAGTGCATTTAATGATTTTTAATCATTTACTTTGATAAAGTTAGAACTGATTTTCACTTTTTCTGCATTATATTTATTTATATGTATGTGGATATGTATTATATGTATATGTGTACATATACTACACACTTATGGTAGTAGTCTCTTGGTAACCGAGAATGACATATCTTTGTGCTATTCTGTGCACAAAGACTTGTGCGTGAAGGAGATTTAAGTGGAAAAGTCGATGCACAGAGACAGTCCCCCTCTCTCGGCATTGGAAGCCTGGGTCCAGTGGCATGAAAAGTCGTTACACCTGGAGACTTCCTCAGCTGCATTGGATGGCCATGTTGTCTTTTGTGCTCCAACACGCCCTAAGCACTCCACAGTGCCTTGCTGTATTGCCATCTCAGCCGTTGAACCTTATTGTTGGTTTCTTTCACCTGTTCCGCCAAGTCTTCACATGTTGGTTGAGCAAAGCTTTAGTTCACCAGGGGGTGATGATGACCTGATGGCTACCCTCACAAGGTTTAGCCGGCCTGTCGAAACTGTTGCCTGGGGTGTGGCCGCTGCCGCAGGCTAGCAGCTACTGGGAGCCACAAATGAGAGCTGGGTGTCAGGTGAGGGTCAGAGTTGGAGAGCTGCCCTAGGAGGGCACAACAAGCCCTCCATACCAGAGATATTACTCCTCCCTGAGCACCCCATACACCCCACACACATATAGATATATAACAATCAACTATATATGTGAATATGTGTGGTATGTATATATATATATATATACACATATATTTATATATATATATATTTGAAATTGAATCTTATTTACTCAATCTCATTTTATTTATTAATTATTTCACCCACCCAACATGATGTGATAGAATTAGCCATTTTCAATCCTAGACCCTAGACTTAACTAAAACTAAAATCATTCTAATTACTGGGTCTGAGTAACTGGTGAGAATTTAATAATTATGTGGTAATCCCTTGGTGAAATGAAATGATGCCCAATATGAAATCCATTATATAATTTCTTGAGAGTTTTCATTATAATTTCAGAGTCCTAAACAAAAGAATTCAGTTAATTAGAATCAAAAAGTTCCATAACTGAGGTAAGCATGGTTTTCTTCCATAGCCCTGTGGGTTAACTGCTGAGGAGAGAAAGAGAGGCCAAAGCTTCAGCTTTCACCAGATCTTTCTTTCTCCCCTCTCATTTTGGCCAAAGAAAGGCTCTGGGAGTTTCAAAGCATCTGAAGAATTTTGAACTTCTCATCTTATCATGACCACAGCAAATGGTGGCAGTGACTTTATCAGAAGCAAAAGTTGTAGGTATAAATTAATTATACTTAAAGTCGACTAATGACTAGGAAAAAAAAAAAAGACTTCTAGCATTCAGGTGATGTTACTTTTTTGAGCCCCATGTTTAAGCCTACTTCCTCTTAGACTGTGTATGACCTTGTAGAAGAGTGTGTCCCAGACTTTTGGGATGATGTTTTGTGTCCACTTGTTGGTTGATGATCAATATTCCTTTCTAAAAGTTATTTCAGGATGACTGACTAAATTGATTCCCAATTGGCAATATTTGAGGAGGGGGTGGCAAATTGTAGAGGATTGAGCTAATAGGAGAATCACTCCTCAAGTATACCTGACTCATCAGTGGGAGTGGAAGTTGGATAAGAATCCTTATTGTTTGCATGTTGTGAAGAGTTCTTTGTATGTTTAAAAGTACTATATAAGTGCAATTGCTATGTTTAATGAGGAGGAGGAGGAGGAGGAGGAGGAGGAGGAGGAGGAGGAAGAAGAGGAAAAAGGACAATAATCATTCTAATTACTGGGCCTGAGTAACTGGTGAGAATTTAATAATTGACTTGAAGAAGGATGCTATAGCATCATTTGATCTCAATGTAATGCACTATGGTATTGTTCTATTAATATTCTATTCTGTGCTTGGAAGACAGAGGCAGTGAGGTGAATGACCTCTAGATTCTCTTTAATGAATAAGAGCTCTATATGATAAAAAGACTTCAGTTCACCTACAATGAAGATTGCCTATTCAGGCACTGGTTTTTCCCTAAGAAACTCACAAAGGCACAACCCTTCAAGTTGTCCCAGATTGTCTCCAAGCAGCATTTAGTCTTTAATGCTCAAGCCAATATTTAAACAGTCGAATCATCTATTACTTATGAATTAAAGCTAACAATCATGTTAAAGAATGCAAACAGACCAAAGGCAAGGGCATGACAAAATGAAAGTCCTTAAGAGGCAGGCAATAAAGACAAGATAATTCTGAACAAATCATCCAAACTGTGAGTGAATTAGAAAGATTTAAAAGCTACATACTGCATCTGAGAGTAGTAAAATACCTCAGAAAACATGTTCTGCTCTTGGGTGGTAGAAACTTTGATTCTGGCACAGAAGCCCCATTTCAAAAGATTCATTAGGATTTCAGAAATATTCAGATGTGAACTCAGGTTTTTGATGACAGATACGTTGATTGCTTAGTTACAATTAAGAAACTAGGGACCCCAAAGAAAACAGAATTTATATAGAAATTCTTCCCAATGTTGTTTTATCACAATACTCTTTAACATGGCAAATAACTTATTTTCTACTGTGTTTTGGGGCTCCCTCTTGAAAGAATAATCTTGTAATTACTTTTAACAGTGCATGAACAATTATAATTTTGGGTAATGGTAAGAAATTTCTACTGTTAGGGATTTTTTTTTTCCTCAGAAGAGACTAAGAATTAAGGTGACTGACTAGCTGTTAATTTGCTGTGTTTGTGAAGAAATACATTAACAGTCAATTCTTAAAGATGCCTCTGAAAAATGAAACCAAGAAAAGGTAATTGAGAATACTGTATGAAAAATTGGCATAGCTCTATAGTAAAAGCACTAGTACCACAAAAGAAAGCTAAAGGAAAGGGTAGAACTCTGGCTCTGGGAAAGTAGTATAATGATGATGGAAGGAAGAGTCATGATGGAGAACTACTCAAATTTTGTATGTATTATCTTGTTCAAGGAAAAATATATCACAAATAATAAACAGAGGGGTTGGAATCCAAAATGAGTGAGGATATGGGACAAAAATTTTTAGAGACACTGCATGAGTTCAAGTCATAAGGGCGGGATGAAGAGTACACTAAGAACTTGAGAATAGGGTTATGTTGAGCTACATTTAGGGATTACTGAAAAATCATATAAAGCAGAAGGATGCCACAATATTAGAGATGGAAAAAATTCCCCCAGTTTACAAAAAAAGTAAATTTTAAAATTATAAACTGGTGAATCCAGTCAATAAGCATTTGTTAAGCACTTACTATCTTATAGACACTGTACTAGGTGCTGGAGATATTTCCCCCTTACCCCCCCAAAAAAAAGGTAAAAAAAAAAGACAGTCTCTGCTTTCAAGAAGTTCAAGATCTAAAGGGAGGAGGAAACAAATAAATATATAAAAACAAGTTATATACAAGATATATATATATAGGAAATAGTTACCAGAGAATGTGTTAGAATTGAGATAGCTTCAGAAAAACGTCCTGTATAAGTTGGGATTTTTCCTGGGATTTGAAGAAAATCAAAGAAACCATAAGGAATAGAAGTGAGGAGGGAGAGAATCATCAATGAAAGCCAGAGAAAATGTCTAGAGTCTGGAGATGGTGTGCCTGGTTCTTTGAAACTAAGGAGGCCAGTGTCATTGGACTGAATAATATATGTGGGAGAACAAAGTGTAAGAAGTCCAAAATGGGAGGAGTGGTAAAGCCAGGTTATAAAGCAACCTGAAAACAAAACAGAAGGACTTTTACTTGAGTTGATAGGGAACCACTTGAATTTAATGGTTTACTTGAGTTGAACAGAAGATTCAGAGTAGGGAGAAAATTGAGACAGACAGAATGACACAAAGGTTATTTCAATAATCCAAGAATAAAGATTTGCACCATTGGTGGCAGTATCACAAGCAAGAAGTGGGTCATATATGAGAGATGTTGCAAAAAAGATTTGTGGAAAACAAAACTCCAATCCATGTGATGAGAACACATGTACATTAAGTTGTAACTTTGTCATTGATTTATCCCATTTTCTCTTGTTTTATTGATTAATTTATACATTGTATTCAATCATTTGATGAATATTTATTGATCACCTACTATGTGTCATTTATTGGTGTAAGCACTGGACATACCAAAAGAAAATTAAAATCAGAGAAGTCATACTGATCCTTCCCTTGTGCATTTCTGATCCAATTATTTAACTTCTCAAAAATGCTCACGAATTTCCCATTGCCTGAATACATTTTATGGTGTTTTTTTTTCCCCCCCCTGGCATAGAATGGTATGTGCTATTTGGCTCCAACTACTTTTCCAGTCTTTTCTGAAACTTCTGCCCTTCGTGTACTCCATCTAAGTTGAGTTGTTCCTTGTTCACCAAGTAAATGTTACTCTTTCCCACTTCTGTGAGTTTTGTAACATTAATGACACCTGTAATGGCTTCTCTCCAAACTTTGTACATTGAAATTCTACCCATCATTTAAGGCCCAGGTTTAGTTCTGCTAAACCCATGAAACCTTTTCTTATCCTCCAGGGAAGAATTGTTTTCTCCCTTCTTTGAATCTGCATAGAACTTTATAATATATTTTTGCTTTTATTATAGTTTGATGATTCAGGTGCTATGGCAACCCCTCAAATAGAAGCTATAGCAAACTGCTTTAAGAAAGATATAATGTGAAGAAATTGGAACATAAGAGCCCTTTTGTATGCTGCTCAGATCAAACCACTTCTAGGTCATAAGCCTTCAGTTCTGGGCTCCATGTTTTAAACAGACATTGAAAAACTAGAAAAATTCCCAAGGAAATTAATCAGAATCATGGTGGACCTGAGGTTATGCTAAATGATAACCATTTGAAGGAGCTAGGGATGTTTAGCCAGAGGAAAAACAACAACAATTTAAGGTTCATGATAGGTGTATTTATTGAATTGAAAAGGTTGTCATGTAGAATAGAGTTGAATTTATTTTTAAGAGTTTATATTTTCATTTTCAATTTCAAATTCTTCCATTTTCTTTACATCTCCCTTACCCACTGAAAAGGAAATACTATTAGGTTTGGCTTCAGGAAACAAAATAAAACCTTGTTTTATCCCTATCCTCACTAGCACATAATAAGTTGTTAAAAGTGACAGCTAAGTGACATAATGTACAGCACTGGGTTTATAGTCATGAAGTCAAGTTCAAATCTATCCCTAAATACTTCTTAGCTGTATGATCCTGGGAAAGTTACTTAATTTGTGTCTGTTATAGTTTCCTCATGTATTAAATGGGGATAATAATAGCACCTGTTTCCTAGGGCTATTGTAATTGTTAATTGACATAACATTTTGAAAACTCTTAGGATAGTTTCTGGTACATAGAAGGCACTTAATACACTTTTTAATTGGTTGGTTGATTGACCTCTCTAGCACCATAAGGTATAAAGAATAGCTACTAGTAGAAGTTTGGGAGGTAAATTTAATCTTAAGGGAGCGGGAGGAGGATATTCCTAACATTTAAAATTCTCCAAAAATTTAAAGAACTATGGTAAAGCATAGTGAGTTTCCGTTCACAAGAATTCTTAAAGTGATAGCTTTGGGTATGTTTTTGGGGGGTGAGGAAAAGAGAAAAATAGATTATTTAAGAATAGATTGGATCAGATTCATGCTGAGATCCCTTCTGACTCTTAAGAATCAGTCATTCTGTACATGTCTTATCTTTGATTCATTGAGAGTGTGACAGAGGCTGGCACATAAGAAAAGTGCCAGACTGAAGTTGTGGAACTGATTACCTTTATGGGGGAGGGACCCCAAGAGTTGGGAATCTGGAGGAGGAGAAGACTCTGGTTGGTAGAGGAGTTGGTCTGTCAGTCAGAGAAGACAAAGAAAGAAGGTTGAAAAAGACTTTCTCCTCAGAGTTACTCACTTTTTCCTGTCTGTGACTGGAAATTCCCACCCCCCCCAACCAACATTCCCAATTGAAAAGACTATTGAAGATGAAACCTGAGAAAGACATTTTAGATCTCTGTCTGACTTTACTTCAGCTCCTGTTTCCCCAAGTCTGAACTGTGGCCAAGGAGCCAAACTCAGGGTGAGTCAACCTGATTTTTTCTCAGGGGGCTTAGACTACCAAGGGCTGAGTTTCCCCCAAACTTGAGGAAGAAGGGAAAAAGGGTTTTAGATAGAGACAGGGACCGCCCTTTCCCCACTTTACTCTTTCATTCTTTCCCTGTCAGTTATTCCTTTGTATTATCCTGATTGAGTTGACATTAAAATAATTATCTGTTCCCCTAGCTATGAATCAAGTGTGAGTGAACAGATCAAGGGGAGAGCCTTTGTTCTCAAGTAGAGGAGGGGGGACAAGAGGGACAAGAGTGAATCTGGGAGAGCAGCCCTAGCTAAGGAGGGAAGGCAGAAGGGGGAAAATCTTCAAACACTGTCTCCTCTCTCTGAGCAAACCCATTAAATTGCTGTCTCCCTTGAACCCCACTTTCTGAAGGGGGGAGGTCTCCACTCTTTCTCAATTCTGAAAGACCTTAACCCCTCCAATACAAGTAAACTACCTCTTGAATACAAGAATAAGGACCTTTTTTTTTTATCTTAGAACTTGGTATAATGCTTGCTACATAGTAGATACTTAAGTACATTTATTGAATCATAATATTCGCTGTTGTGTCCTGAAAAGGTAATGCAATTTTTTTCCTGTTAAAAATCCAATCCAATCCAATTCAATAAGCATTCATTAAGTACTTCACTTTCCACCAAGAATTATGCTAAGAATTGGAGATACAAAGAAGAGAGAGAGAAACAGAATCACCCAAGAATTTGTTGGGAGAAAATAATATTGTATGCAGTCAGAGTCAGTGAGGCAACAAACATTCATTAAGAGTTTATTACAGGGATAGCTGGTTGGCTCGGTGGATAGGGAGCCAAACCTGGGTTCAAATGTGATCTCAGCTACTTCCTAGCTTCATGACCATGGGCAAATCAGTTAATCCTACTCACCTACCCCTTCTTTTAGAATTCATATTTAGTATGGATTGTAGGAAAGAAGATAAAGGTTAAAAAATAACTTACTACAGTAGGGCATCATTTTATACAAGCTCAACATTGCAAATTCAATTGTACTCAATTGTCAACTGAAAAAATAATGCCTGAAAAATACATAAAATTTAAAATGTTAATTCATTCTAAATAGGTGCCCTTTTCCCAAATATCTTAAAGTCTTGTATCAGTTCACCCAACCACTCTCATTCTTGCTCTGAGAAGTGTTGGTCTGAGTCGTTACATTGTTTTGCATTTAATATTAGCTTCCACTTCAGTCTTTGTCAAAAATTTTCACTTGTAACATGCCATGTCTCTGACAAAGAAGTGTTTCATTTATTGTTTTTGTTTCATTAATGCTATTTGTTTATTAATAATTGTCCCAAAATAAAAATGTAGTGATGATAGTACCTCCCATAAGCTCAAGAAAAGTCATAAAGTGCCTACGTACATTTGTACAAGAAATATTTATTTTAAAATTTCGTTTGCTATTATGAACAATTTTCAGTTTACATGAAAGGTCTTGGATAAGTACTTCACTTTCCACCAAGAATTATGCTACTAGGATACTACATATCAATAGCTATTATGTTTATTTATAGATAGATAGGTATATATGAAATATGGATATATGTATTTTATAGATATATCTCTATATTTATACTTCTAGATTGTTGTTAAATCATTCCCAGTCACGTCTGACTCTTTGTGACCCCATTTGGAGTTTTCTTAACAAAGAAAATGGAATAGTTTGCCATTTCCTTCTCCAGTTCATTTAAAAATGATGAACCTAAGGCAAACAGGGTCATAAAACTAGTGTCTGAGTATTAAGTATTAAGTATCTAACTAAGGTCTAAAGTCTAAGTATCTATGGTCTGATGAATATATGGAAATACATACATACATGCTTATATACATAGATAAATGTCAGACCTGTGGTTTTCCCATTAGAAACTCCCTTTTTAATGCAAATAAGTACTTTCTTCTTTATTATCTTATTTGGAGAGTTCTTTGGGGCACATGGAGCCCTCCAGGTCATAGAGCCACCATATGTCAAAGTTGGCTTGAACTCAGTTCATTCTGACTGTTGAGCTAGGTCTCTATATGCTACAACAAAGACAAAATATATGCAAAATACATTCAAAGCAATGTATAGTCTGGGGGAGCACCGACTAGGAATTCAGGAAAGACTTTTCATAATAAACAACATATTTCCGTCATGGTCAGAGAAAAATGTGTCTTAACTCTATCTTGTTTCTTCTAAATCCTCAGTGTCACCAAATGAGGGACTTTCTCTTTGGCCCCCATCATTTACTACTCTTATGAAGTCAGTAGGATTTGACTATTGATTTATAATGGATACTGTAAGACCAGAAATTACCCTGGTAAAGAGCCTTGGAGGCTTGGGTTAGTAGGAAATGTGTCAAACTGAATATGACAAACGATCACTGTGAAAGATGAGCAGAAAAAGCTGAGAAACAAGTCTCAGTCCACAAAGGAAACCTAATAATTGGCCTGAAAGATGAGAGGAAACAGCTTCATGCTGGTTTAGCAAAGGCCAGGTACCAAATGCAGCTGGAATAGGCCAAAAAATCTTTCTCAAAGTGATCTTGGGTAAAATATTTGTTCTCCTTTGTGCCCCCTCTCATGTCAGAGGTCAAAGCTGGAAAATGCAGCAATGGGATCTTATTTAAAACATCACTTTCCCATTCCACAGGTGAACTTTCCTGAGAGGATATAAGAGGAGGTTGTTTTTCTGGAAAATAGTATGGAAGGTGAAGGGCGAGTAGGGCAATAATGACATTATAATTACAACTTTTTCAAACTATCTCATATGAGTTGGGAATTTTTTTTTTCACAGAAACAGCTATCTCCCACATTGGATCTGTTTTCTCCTCTCAAAGGGGATCCTTAATGATAATCATTCCATTGTTAGGGCACTGTAAAGTTTATTGTGTAATTCTCTACACCATCTGCAAAGCAGGTACTGTACGGATTCTTATCCTCAATATATGGCTAAGGAAATGGAGGTTCCAAATTATTAAGTGATTTGCCCAAGGCTACACAACTAGAAAATGTCAGAGACTGAGAATGAAGCTCAGAAACATATCATAAAATCATAACTTTAGATGCAGAAGAGTTACCTAGTACTCTCTCTCTATTTTATAGAAGGTGATATTAGGTCTAGGTAAATTGCCCAAGACTACAGAATAAGAGATAAAAATTGAGTCCTAGATTTCAACTCAGTTCTCTTTTGACTCTGCCTTATTGCCTCCATGGGTAGCTAGATGATGAGATATATAGAACACTGGGCTTGGAATCAGAAAGACCTGAGTTCAAATCTAGCCTCAGATAGTTACTGGTTATGTGACCCTGGGCAAGTCACTTAATCCTGCTTGCCTCAGTTTCTTCATCTGAAAAATGAACTGGAGAAGGAAATGACACTCCACTCCATTATCTTTGCTATGAAAATCCCATATGGGGTCATGAAGAGTCAGACACAAACAGAAATGAATGAACATCAACATATTGCCACCATAGAAATACTACCTGGTATTTCTAGTATCCTCCCATTTAAGTACTAACCTGACCTGATACTATGGAACTCAGGATCAGGCAGCTTAATGAAGTATTCTTTCCGTTATATCTACCTTTCACAAAATTGGTTTATACTTGCTGTTTCCCAGGAATAAATGCTTGTGTGTGTGTGTGTGTGTGTGTGTGTGTGTGTGTGTGTGTGTGTGTGTGTGTCCATTCTTGTCTACAGATTTGGGGAATAAATTATTAAAACCTGACGAACTCCACTCAGACAGAAAGCTTTTTAAAGATCATGAGCTTTTGCAATTTCAAGGGGAACATTGTGCATGAAAGTTAGATACCCTTGAATCACTTCAGACATTCAGAAGTGACCTCAGAAGGCATTCAGTCCAAATGCCTCATTTTGTTGTGGAGAGATATGAGATTTGGAAAGTTGTGGCTTGTCCAAGGCCTCCAGCATTTTAGTGGAAGAACTGAAAAATGAGTACAGATTTGTTGATTCTTATGAGAGAGTTCTTCTTATCATACTATACTGCCATGCATAGCATTGAATTTGACATTCAGTTAAATGAGATGAGGAATATCAAGAACAAGAAAAATGAGCTGAGGGACCTCAGAGAGAAAGATGGTTCAACTTACAATGACCTTCAAGTGTCAGTAGTTTTGAAAAACACATAAATTCTTTTTAAAAATTGATTTAGAATATTTTTCCACAATTATATGCTTCATGATTTTTCCCTCCTCTATTCACTCCCCCCTCCCGGAGCTGACAAGCAGTTCCAATGGGTTATCCATGTATCATTGTTCAAAACCTATTTCCATGTTATTCATATTTGTAGTAGAGCGATCTTTTAACACCAAAACACTAATCATATACTCATTGAACCACGTGATTGATCATATGTTTTTCTTCTGTGTTTCTGGATGAAGGTAGAGTTCTTTCTCATAAGTTCCTCTGGATTGTTCTGGTTCATTAAATTATTGCTAGTAGAAAAGTCTATTACAATCAATTGTGCCATAATGTATCAGTTTCTGTGTATAATGTTCTCCTTGTTCTGTTCCTTTCACTTTGCATCAATTCTTGGAGGTCTTTCCAGTTCTCATGGAATGCCTCCATTTCATCATTCCTTTCAGTACAATAGTATTCCATCACCATCAGATATCACAATTAGGTCAGCCATTCCCAAATAGAGGTACACACCCCTCATTTTCCAATTTTTTGCCACCACAAAGAGCACAGCTATCAATATTTTTGTACAAGTATTTTTTTTTTCCTTTTTAGCTCTTTGTGGTACAAACCCACAGTGATATGGTTGGATAAAAGGACAAGCATTCTTTTAAAGCACTTTGGGCATAATTCCAAATTACCCTATAGTATGCTTGGACCAATTCACAACTCCGCCAACAATGTATTAGTGTATCAATTTTCCCACATCCACTACAACATTTATCATTTTCCTTTGTTACCATATTGGCCAGTTTGCTAGGTGTAAGGTGGTATCTCAGAGTTGGGGAAAAATCTAAATTCTTTTTTTTTCTTTTTCTCTCTTTTATTTAAATTAAGTTTATTTAATTAGTAAATTAATTTATAATATTTTCCATGGTTACATAATTCATGTTCTTTCCCTCCCCTTCTCTCACCCTCCTCCCATAGGCAACTAGCAATTCCACTGGGTTTTACATGTGTCATTGATCAAGACCTATTTCCTTGTTATTCTTATTTGCACTAGGGTGATCATTTAGAGTCTGCATCCCCAATCATATCCCCATAGAACCATGTGATCAAGCAGTTGTTTTTCTTTTGTTTCTACTTCCACAGTTATTTCTTGGGGTGTGGATAACATTCTTTTTCCCAAGTCCCTCAGAATTGTCCTGGATTATTGCATTGCTTCTTGTAGAGATGTCCATTACATTTGATTGTACCACAGTGTATCAGTCTCTGTGTATAATGTTCTCCTGGTTCTTCTCCTTTCACTCTGCATCAATTCCTGGAGGTTGTTCCAGTTCACATGGAATCCCTCCAGTTCATTATTCCTTTGAGGACAATAGTATTCCATCACCAAGAGATACCACAATTTGTTCAGTCATTCTCCAATTGAAGGGCATCCCCTCATTTTCCTTTTTTTTTTGGCCACCACAAAGAGCACAGCTATAAATATTTTGGTACAAGTTTTTTTTTCTTATCATCTCTTTGGGGTATAGACCCAGCAGTGGTATGGCTAGATCAAAGGCTACTCAGTCTTTTAAAGCCCTTTTGGCATAGTTCCAAATTGCCTTCCAGAAAGGTTGAATCAATTCACAACTCCACCAGCAATGCATTAGTTTTCCAATTTTGCCACATTCCCTCCAACATTTATTACTTTCCTTTGCTGTCATATTAGCCAATCTGCTAGGTGTGAGGTAACACCTAAATTCTTAACAAATAAAACAAAATATCTAGATATCAAATAATTTTTGGCTCTTCTTAAGAACCATAACAAGGATAATGCTAAAATTTTGAAATGCTATTTAAATTAGAGAATTTTTTGAGATTCCTGCATAGGAATAAATATATAAGTGCTTCCACTCTTGTCTACATGGCAGATTTTTCTAACCAGTTAATTGATTAGTCAACAATTCTTTGTGATTAGGATTCTTTTCTCCTAAGAGTTTTCTCTGAAATACTTTCACATCATTTTCTTCAAATCTTTACCTTCTCCCATTTGCCATGCAGAAGATAAGTCCAGTCCCTTTAAGTCACTTCAAATCTCAGAAAGATAGATGTAGTTTGGGCTGGTTGAACATTATGGATCATGATGATTCCAGAATCCTACTGAAGACCACTTCAAATCATTAGTATTGCCAGAAGATGTAGGGAGGGAGCTGTTAGATAGTCAACTTGCCTTCCTTGTAATAATCATTTTTTTTCTTTCTACCAACTCCAGAACAGAATCAGTGTTTTTTTCTCTTTTCTTTTACCATAACTTTTCTCTGTTCTATTGCTGAAGGGTAGAGAAGATTGAAAACACCATTTCTTAGTCAGAGGGATCAAATGTAAGAAAGATTGTCAGATGATAGGGCAAAAAGACATTCTCCATAAGAAGTGACAACAGACTCATCCCTTCTACACACCATCTTTAGTTTCCAATTACCCCCCAAATATTCTTTTTTAAAAAACTTTACCATCCATATTAGAATGAATAACAAGAACCGGTTTCAAGGCAAAAGAATGGTAAGGGCAGGGCAGTTGGGTTTAAGCAACTGGAGCAGGGACAGCTAGGACAGACTTGAACCCAGGACCTCCCATCTGTAGGCCTAGCTGTCTACCTATTGAGCTACCTACCTGCATCCACCAACAAATATCTTCTTAAGGGGAAAGGGGGTTATTAAAGCATTGAAGAGCTTGGTCAGTTTTCCTCTGACTCATAGGCTTAATGCCAAAGTCTATAAAAAAATCAGAAATACTCAGATTTAGTCCCACTTCAGACACCTAAGGTAAACATTTAAGTACATCATATTATGTTTCTAAATTTTAATAGCCTTTAAGTCTGGTTTAACACTTGTCTGCTCTGTCATCACTGAATTCTATCCTTTCTATCCATCTAATTCCATCTTCTTAATGTATTTTTGGATAACAATTGATTAACCTTATATCTACCAAGTTTAGATACATACTTGATCAGCATTATCTAATGGTGTTTCTATGGAAGAAAGGAATATATGCCAATTCAACTCAGTAAAGAAATATTAAGCATCCACTCAGAGAAAGAGACTATTCAGGATAATGCAAAGACAAAAACAAAATCATTCTTGTCCTCAAGGATTTTACATTCTATGGAATTCTATGGAAGGTAGGGATGGGAAATGGCATTTACACAGACAAATAAACATAAAGTACATGAGAATAATAAGAGATAATTAAGAGATGAAATATGTTTACAGAGGCAGGAGATGATTCTATAAAAACTCCTATAAGCAGTGATATTCGAGCTACCTCGAAACAAACTGTGGTTCCATGTTTTGTGATGATATATAGAACAGAGGAAGGTATGAAGTCTTTTCATTCCCCATTTCATACTTTGTCCATTAAATATCACATTAGATTTTATTAACTTCTGCAACTTTGAGAATTTATGGGTTTTTTTTTTCAATTTGCTAAGGGCACTTTTGCAGTTAGGAGTTAAGGTGAGTGAAAACAGCTGCTTACAATTACCTTGAAGTCTACACAATGAATGACAATTGAAACAAATCTATTTGCTATATTTACTAGTATGATACCCATTTTCATTTTCTTCTATTAGGTATTCTGTCATTAAAAATGACTGTGGGGTGTAGTTTTAAGTGACAAGTGTAATGTCTCTTATCCCTAGTTTATATTCCCTGGAAGATAAAGTATTCCTCCATAGGGGCAGATCAATTACCATTCTGTCAATTTATGTGGACTTAGAGATCCTCTTGGGGGCACAGAGAGGTTAAGCAACTTATCTGGAGTCTCACAGCTATTTTGTGGCTGAAACAGGCATTGATCCCAGGTTGTTCCAACACCAAAGCCAATCACCTCAATTCCTGTTTCAGCCACAAAATAGCTGTGAGACTCCAGATAAGTTGCTTAACCTCTCTATGCCCCCAAGAGGATCTCTAAGTCCACATAAATTGACAGAATGGTAATTGATCTGCCCCTATGGAGGAATGTCCTCACTGGAATGCTGCTATTACCTACAAACTTGCAAGCCCAGACAAACAACAGATCCGAAGGCATGGATTTGGCAATATCATCCTCATACAGAGGAATCTTCAATGGCTCACTCTTGCTTTAGGATAAACTACATTTTTAGTCTCGTATTTCAAGCTCTTCATGGTATGACTCCCATTTATCTTTCCAGTCATTTTTATATCACTGTCCTTCATATATTCTTAATACTGATTAAAAATTGCCATGGTAGCTATTCCGTATGCCACACCCTAAAGTATAAAATGTACAACCTCCACATTTCTTCCTTAAAATACTTAGAGGGATATAAAGACAAAAATAAAATCATTCTTGTCCTTAAAGAGCTTAACACTTATCTGTTCTGCCATCACTGAACTCTAACCTTTGAATCTGCCTAAAGCCATCTTCTTAAGGCATTTGTGAGTACCAATTGATTACTCTTTATATAGTACTGAAAAGTACAATATCCTAGTCCTTCACTTTCCTATTCCCCTCAGTTGCCAGTACTCTCATTTTAAAAAATAATTTATATTTCTTTACATTCAATTACTTGCAAATATATTACATTACTCCTCCACGAAAAACAAACAAGTTCCATGTAAAAAAAGTAAATATTTTGTCTTCATATCCTTGCTTCTTAGTGCCTTCTACTCAAAAGGCATTTGATAAATGTAGGAAGAATCATAAATCCTCAGACTGTCTTAGAGTGCATTGCACTCTAGTAGTAGTACATCTTTTCAGAACTGGCCCTTGAAAATTTTTTAAATAGCTAAAGAAGACTGAGTCTTAACCAAGTACCTTTCATTGATTCAGGCAGTAAATCTAATGAGATTCTATAAAGTGCACAACTTTTTGATTGTGTAAAAATGCTACAACCTGATAGATGACCCCTTTAATGTAAGTTAGGGAAGATAGAATAAGAAAGAAAACACTTTTGGGGAAATATTAGTATCAAATATCTCCAATAAAAATCTGAGATCCATACCACTGTTTCAGGAATCTCTGATATCTTTCAAGACATCCCTAAAGTATTTGCTTGTGTATGAAAATTCACCTGATCCCCCTAGTGCCCAGTGCCTTTTACCTTAAGCCATTTTACCTAATCTTATATGTATTCTTTTTTTTTTTAAACCTTTACCTTCCATCTTGGAATCAATACTGTGTATTGGTTTCAAGGCAGAAGAGTGGTAAGGGTTAGGCAATGGAAGTTAAGTGACTTGCCCAGGGTCACACAGCTGGGAAGTGTCTGAGGACAGATTTGAACCTAGGACCTCCCATCTCTAGGCCTGGCTCTCAATCCACTGAGCCACCCAAATGCCCCCTCTTATATATTCTATTTGTTCCTACATATGTATTTTGTGCATACTGCTAAATGGTTATGTTGTCTCTTCATTAGAATATAAATTCTTTTTGTGCAGATGCTGTTTCACTCTTGTCTTTTTTTAAAGCATCTAGCCCAGTGCTTCTTAAATGTTTGTCTGCCTGATTTCTTGCCTCTTCATATCATGCCTGCTTAAGGGATTTTCCTAAGGTGTCCTTGATGACATCTTTTATGATATTCTTCCAGTTAAGTCACTTCTGGTAAGATGCCACCATGAAGCTACCCAATGTCTTTTGAGTCACCTTCATTTTGATTCTTCTGAGATTATGATGCTGTATAGTTTGTAATCATATGGTTTCATTTAGAAAAGTGTGTCACTAAAAAATTGAGCATTGGGAAGCAGCAAGCAATTTTTCGTCAATGAAAATTCCATACTTAGCCCTCATATGTTCCAGTATAATCTTATCTTCCTACTATTTGGAGACTCAGATTATGCATTGTACAAACTAAGGGATATGTATTGTACCACATCAAATGATTTTCATCCTAAATATGCATTTTATTGCAATATCACAGTATGTTGATTTATTTATATCCCAAATAGATGAAAAGAAATAGAAATAACAATTGATTGAGCATTTAGAATTTTGTTAGACCCCCAAGGATAGTTCCTTTCCTTCAATTGCTGTCATAGGTATATCCATGGTGACGTTCTCCTCTTAAATTGCATAAGAACAATTATACTGTCTTCAACAATGAAGAATCTTTCGACACACCTTGCATTCCTCCTACCCCCAAAGGGATATGAACTTCAAAGAGTTCCACAAACATGTTGAACAGGTATTAGCCCCCCAGTGTAACTGTTAAGTGACAAATAATTAATCAATATCAGCATCTTTGCTGACATTTGCAGAAGTCCCTTTGGAGAAGTTACAACATTATACGCTCATGTTACAAAAAGAAAAAGAAGAATGGAATGAGAGATCAGGGAAATAACACATGTTAAACTTCATTATTCTCTTGAAGTGAAAGCTCATAATTCTTATACTCAATAATGCACAGTATATTTTTTTTTCAGATTTTCCAAGCTCATTAAGCCCACATCAGTCATAACAAGTGAGGTGAAATATAGAATTACTTAGGAGAAGCCCTTTTCTTAATGTCATTTGTTACAGAATCTTGCCATGGGCTCTTCTTGGGCCAGTCCCAGGATTCCAGATGACATCATTAACATCTCCATGTATGGAACAGGTGCAATCTGTGTAGGAGAGATACACTTGGCTGATAGAGGGAAAGCTGCTCTCCAGTGGCTCCCTGTGAGCCCTGTTGGGAAGGGCTGTCTGAGTGTTGGAGTTATAAAAAGAAAAATGAATGAGGATTAATCAACACATTAAGCAAAATTGTTTATATTTCTTAACTTATTTGTGCACTGTTCTTGTTCCAATTTTTTTTAAGTTTCCTGGTTCCTGATAGCACACAAAGTTTACATGAATGAGAACTCCATATAAAAATAACCATAACAACAACTCTGATTCTAAGATCTTTTCTCTAGTTTAATTAGATTTCTGATGTTTGCAAGGGGCAGGTCAAAAGCACAGAGATTAGCATTAGTTTTTATAATTGGTATTGTTATTAATAAACTAACAATAATAATGTCCAACCAATAAAATATAGTAAAGCCTATTGGCTATTATAAGAAGAAAAAAGTTCCTAACATTTATCTTAACAGAATATTCATTAATAAAAAATTGAGAAAATCATTTGAATATCCATACCAAATACTCATAAACACCTAGATAGTTGGAATAAAAAAATTCAAGAGGGACACCTGAAATTATATTACAAAATGATAATTATCAAAACTATTTGATGCTGGCTGAAAATAGAAAACAGTGGGGCAATTAAGTGCCCAATATAAGGAAGCAGATATAATAATACAATAAACCCAAGGTGCATAATTACTATGATGAAGACTCATTTAACAAAAATTATTTTGAATACCCAAAAATAGTTTAATAGAAATCAATGTTAGACATGGAAATGTTTTGCATGTTTTCACAAGCATAATTGATATATTTTTTGCCTTCTCAGTTAGTGTGAGAGTGTGTGGGAGGAAGGAAGAGAATTTAGAATTCAAAATTTGAACAGAAAAGAATGTTAAAAGTAAATAATTAAAATTTTAGATGTTTAAACATTTAAAAATATTTAAAAAAGAAATTAGGGTTAGACCAAGATACCATAATGTAAAAGATAGGTTTTAAATATTCACATGACCAAGATAAAAAGGGTACATAAATTAGAGGGGAAAGGAAGAAGTTATCTTTGGAAATCATGAATAGTCAATCAATGAATATTTATTAAGTATTTGCTAAATGGCAGACACTTTACTAAGTGCTATGAATACAAAAAAACTTAAAAGATCTTTCTATCCAAGAACTGGCAGTCTGATGATAGACAGAACACAAATCTATTAATTGATCAATAATCTTATCTACCAAATAAACTCTTTTCTGATCCTCCTTAATTAGTTGATTATTATCAGTTTAACACACATATATATTTAGCTTATACTTAAAACATATATATGTGTGTGTAACTTGTATATACATAGTTATTTGCATAATTTCACTAAATAGCATTATTTAAAAAAAGATTTGACTTGGTGCAGAATAAAGAAAATAGAACCTGGAGAACAACATACATTAAAATAGCATTGTGAAGAAAAACAACTTTGAAAGACTTAAGAGCTGTGATTACTATAATGTACAGTTCATGACTACAAAGGACTGATGGTGGAACATGCTATCAACTATTAGGCAGAGGGGATGATGGCATCAAGGTGCATAATGAGACATGAGTGAATTTATGTTGCTTTGCATTTGCTACAAAGATTCTATTTTACTCTGTGTGTGTGTGTGTGTGTGTGTGTGTGTGTGTGTGTGTTTGAATGGGGTAGGGGACATGTTGGCAAAGGAAAGTAGGGCTTTCATGGTGCTGCCAAAAATAAAAAAGAATTAAGGGTCATTGAAACATTGTTTAAAGTACCCTAGAAAATAGAAGATCAGAAAGACACACAGATAAGCAGGGAAGTTTTCAAAATAACATTGTGAATTCATTATATCACTTTTTAAAAGTAAGAGTTTTAGAGAGTCATTTCATATATAAATGCATCTTTCTGCTTTACATTGTGTGTGAATATTTTTGTTGATTGCTAAATTTATACTACAAATAAAAAGTAATAGATACAGCAGAAAAAATATTGTGGACATATGATAATGTGTGTCATTTCCATTGCTCTGTCTATGGTTGGAATTGTAGTTAGGAGGCTTTCAGTGCACCTAATGAGAACGATCTTACATTCTAATGTTTTATTCCTATCATTCCGCCTTCTGCCAAAAGTTATCCATTTTGCAATGGTTCAAAGAATATAAAATGAAATATAATATAGCAACATAATGACTTGTACCAGGACTATTTATTTCTGAATCCCATTAGCAACAATACCGAAGTAAGACTTAAATGATAATGCCATTTGTTGTACTAATTATATCTAATTGAATGCCTCTAATGAAAAGCTTTTAAATAAATCCTTCATGTTGTTGAATCTTTCTCCAAAGATCAATTATTAGTTGAATTCAGTAAGTAAAAAATTCTTAACATGATCCCTAGAAATATAAAGACATTTTGGTTTCCTCCAGGTAAGATATATTAGACATAAAACTATAAAGGAGGAAGTTGTGGCTAAACATGCTAAAAAAGTAAAAAAGTTGTTGGCACTCAGATAGATAGATAGATAAATAGTGAGTGAGAGAGAGAGAGAGAGAGAGAAATTAGCTAGATAGAGAGATAGAGAGATAGATTAGAAAGACAGACAGATAGACAGACATAGTTGATTTTTAAACTTTGTAAAAATGTTCACTAGTTGCTGCTCAGGGACTGAAAGGACTTTATTTGTAATCCCAGCATTGAGACCATCTAAAAATGAGGTCAGGGAACAGCTGTTAGTATGGGGATGTCTCCATCAGGGGTTTTAAGAGAGATCATGGTCAAAGTGGTGACTTGCCCACCACATGCTGCCTCTCCTCTCAACCTCAGAATGCCTTGGTTCTTCCATTAGATTGCTTTGCCTACCATGGTGTGTGGCAAATGGTTTGAAGATGTTAGGACTGGGTAGCCTCTCCTCCACAGGAATTGCTACTCCAAGTGATATCTGTATAGGCTGCACAGGACCAATGAATTGGGAGGTATCACCATTCCCATAGTTCTTATGTCTATTTGATGGTAACTAGTCAGTCAAAGTTGTTGCAGGTAGCAAAAAGGAATTTGAGTCTTTTATCCACTCTGTGTTGACTGTGAAAGGCTCAGTTTGCAGCAAGTCTGATAGCATGAGGAAACACTGGTTTTCCCAAGATTCTTGGGCTCAAAATCCTGTTGTGTTGATTTACCTTGCCTGGAATATGCTGCATCTTGTTTTTCCTTCAGGATGACTTACTACTTCAAGTAGTTCTAACTTAGGGATGACTTACTACTTCAAGCTCCCCCATGAGCACTTAATAAATGCTTCTTGAGTTGATATGATTAGCAACAATATCTCAAACAGCCTGTTTAACCAAGAATAAATTGAAATCAACCAAAAGACAATGACAGGTATTTTTAGATATTGGCTATTCTAAATTTATAAGTAAATTTGGTGGGGCATATTTCTATGGAAAAACTGCCTTGGTTTTTAAACTATGCACCACAAGAACAGAGTATTTCCCTAGATTATGTGAGAAATGTTTACAATTTCTGTTCTTGCTATATCTTTGCAGTCAATGAAACTTTGGAAAAATAGCTTTTGAAAAACTATTTGATATTGAGTAAATGATCTCAACACAAGCTCCTAGTCGATAAAGGGGAGACAGTGCCTCAGAGGGCAATCAACTTGGTAGTATTAGAGGAAGATACTCCCAAACCTTCAGTATTTCCATTAGGATTCTGGGAGAGAAGTCTGGGCTGGGAATAGTGGGTGAAGATAGCCATCCTAGCTGTGGGGACCTGGCCTGCTAGTACTTGGGTGGGCTAAGAGAGTAAGTCCAGTCTTACTAGATATAGACAAGGAAACTGAGGTTTAGGAAGCTAAGTGATTTATACATGTTCATACAGATAGGTCCTGTGTTATTATAGATAAGTACACATCTGAATTTTTTAAAAATAGCATATAACTTCTAATCTAATAGTAGCATTCAGAAGTGTCCAAAGTTATTTACTATATTCCTACAATCTACCGTTGCCTATAATGGACACACTAATTATCTTTACTGCATATGCACCTTGATGAAAGTTAATAAATTCATTTAAAATCTATACTATGTGTGCTTTCTAGAGAAGTTGATGTGACCAACAATAATGAAATAATAATAAATGACATTTAATGATAAAAGTATGCTTTACACACTTTATTGAATTTTAACCTTATATTACCCTCTAAGGTTAATACTATAGTTATCATTAGCCCCATTTTACAGATTAAGTAACTAAAGATCAAAGAAAGCAAGTGATTTAATGCCCATGCACAGACAATTAGTAGGTTAGGTGAGATCTGAACCCAGTTCTCTTTTAACTATAAACACATGATATTCTCTAACTACATGAAGGAAACAGAAGGAGGAAATACTTTCAGGCATCTGAGTTGAACAGATTCCAAAATATGAACAATAAATTTTGGTTTAACTTTCCCAGCAGCTAAAGCAGAAAAGGAAACACGTTGAGTTACATGGTTTTCATTTTCTGACAACAGAAATGTACAAATTTTGCTGCTGATTTTTTTCCTGGAATTTAATTAATACTTAAATTTAGCAAGAGGTCCTATGTATAAGAAATTAAGTGATGTGTTAGATTGAAATTTTATTCTTTTTTAATTTTTAAAAACTTCAATAATATTATTATCATTTCTATATTTTCTAAAGGCAGCTGAATTATAATTCAGCAGATAATTCTTTGAAAGCTTTTAAATTTAGATTACATCCATAATGTTCATAATATACAAGAATTTATGATTTCATTTGAGTATGTATTACCTCAATTAATAAACCCACAGTGTTTTTTTTTAATCATTACCCTCTGGGATTAAAGAGATATTCTTTGAGAGTTATAGTGACTGAAAAACAAATCCTCATGTGGCTACTCTGGTAATGAGTCTCTTTAAACTTGGTCCTCAGACAACAGATATATAGTCTATCATTTTCTCTATCTTTAAAGTTTTTCCAGATTGTTGGAATTTGCCAAAGTTTGTACTCAAATGACATAACCTTTAAGATTTCAAGGCCACTCTAGCCTAATTGACTAAAGTGTTGGGCCTCAGTTACAATCCTTCCCCAAATATTTACTAGCTATCTGGCCCCAAGCAAGTCACCCACCATCACTCAGTTTTGTCTTTTAATCTGTAAAGCAGGGATAATAAAAGCATTTATTTTAATATTATTGTTTTAAGATTCAAATGAAATAACATACAAAGTACTTTGCAAATTTCTGAAATGTTATATGAGTGGTAGATATTATTATATAAAACTTTAAGCTTGACAAACATTTGCCATGCTAACCCAAAGAGTATATAATTTTGTACATATAAAAAAACAACTTCTTTCAGCATTAGCAAGTGCAGCAGGAATACCTACACAGGTTGAGGCAGTATCTCCTTTGATAAGTAGCTTTCTTTAAGTTTTATCAAGATTTTAGAGAATCAGAGAGAACCCTCCCCCAAAGTGCCTTGATACCTTCAATTCTGTCTTAGTTTGTGTCCTGTAAGGACTACCAAGGGCCAGCAGCAATGAAATCAACCTTAGGGGAGATCAGTGCTCCATCCCATTAGTCAGTTCCATGGGAGGTTGGCCATTCCATTGCTGGGAGGCAGTAGTCTATGCCTCTGGAGCTTTGGTCTTTATTTATTCATGCTAAGCTGCAGCTTTGGAAAATACCTAAACAACCAATTCAGCAACGTCTTAAAACCACTCCATAGTCAAAATCAGGTGGAATAGAAAAAGACTTCTCTGTTTCCCCAAGAGTGGGCCAGATTCTCCTTTGTTGCTCTTGGAGATCTGGTGACCCTGTCATTTTCCTTTCTTTTTTTGGAACTATGCACTTCGACATGTTATTGTTTTGAATTTGGCATATGCACATTGGTAATATACCTGTTGAATGATTAATTGCAAAGATTTAACATTTGGACTTGCAGTGCATGGGGAGCAGTAATTCTGTCAGGATTTTTCTCATTTTCTCTCATTAGCATCATATCTAGAACAGAGCCAAACACTTAGAAAAACAAAGTGACGCAAATCCTAAGTTGTTCTGGAAACTAAAGTAATACCTCTGCTAAGTCTCTTCAATCCGAGGAAACAATCGTTTCAAATTTAGAAACCTGCATATTATTAAGGTTTAAGACATCATATGCAGGGGAACTTGAAGTTTTTCCAGGGCATTAGCACATACATTACATGCCATATGCTGATAGGAAGAATGAAATATATATTTAACCTTGTTGTGTCCCTGAATTTAGGGGGAGTGAGCTGTCATCATGATGCCTGAGAGGTGAGTGCATGGAGCCTGAAAGAAGGGGGATCAGGAGAGTATTGAATATCCCTCTCCCTTCTTCCATTCCTCCCCACAAAGGATGTGTGAAGCTATGCAGCAATGGGAACTCTGGGCATACTCAGCCTGAATAACTGGAAAGGGGGAAGGTGACTGGGGACTGATCAAAGTTAGGTCAAATAAGGTTCACTTGAGGCCAAGCCATTGTACTTTTCTCATCTGGCCACCATGCTGCCAAGTGACATCCTGGAAGGGAATGATTTCCTTGGAAGAGGAGTTCAGCCAACATTTTCCCCTACAATCAGTATGACTGATATTAGGGTATGATAACTCAAGGTGGGTAAATATCTATATCTATATCTATATCTATATCTATATCTATATCTATATCTATGTCTATATCTACATTTACATCTACATCTACATCTACATCTACATCTACATCTATATAGATTGTTATCATCCCTTCAAAGTGATGAGGGGGACAGCTAGATACTGGATAGAGCCAGACATGGAGAATCAGGGGGTTCTAGGTCCAAATTTGTCCCTGAACCATTTCTAGCTGTGTGACCCAGGGAAAGTGACTTAACCCCAACTGCCCAGCCCTTATTACTCTTTTGCCTTAGAACCACTTCTTCTTATCTAAGACAGAAGTTAAGTCTTTAAGAAACAAACAAGCAAAAATCTCCACAAAAGTGAGGTTATGGGATACGGGAGCAGAAGAAGGTTTTTATGAAACTGTCTCCATTCAAAACAGGAGAGTGAGAAGAGGCATCATCCTGCCCAGTACTAAATCAGCTTCAAACTTAGATCTCCTACATACATTGAACTGTACCATCACATTTTCGCTTCCCCAAGCTATAGAGTGACAACATATTCTGGAAGAAAACAGTGATATATCAAAGCTGTCCAAATCTTTTGGATGGAAATAGTTCTCATATTTTTTTTGGATGCTCAAAAATTTAATAGATGTCAGAATGTGTATTTGTCTATTTCCCCTGTGATTTATAGTTGCAAATGAAACCAAACAGTAGGAATTCCTTAATACCACAATAAAAGCTATTATAAGGACTATTTCTGATTGGACCAAACCAGAAAGTCTAGTAATATTACAAAGATTTATTTTCTCATGTTAATGAAAAGGATATTTCTCCACCAGAGAGATATGAACAGTCATCTAAAATGCTTGCCAGTCTTTCTCAAGAGAATTTCAGCATATTCTAATTTCATTGAGTTTTGAAAAGTTTTTTCTTGGTATTTACTTTTTTCCTTTCTTCATCTGAACTGAAGCCAAGAAGTACAGTGATATGAAAAATAATCAAATTAGTCAACAGTTTGGAAACATTAAGAAAAAAACATAACTTTATTTAATTTGAGTAACTTGGAAACGATAGCATCAGTTTCTTTGCTATAGAATCTTACCTGTGCAGATCCATTTTCATGTTCATAATTCTGACTACTATGGATGAAAAGACAACATACATTGAAGAGTCAGGTGACTCTCTTTCCACCCTGGTCACTAATAGTACTCAGTGTTTTGAACTCAATTTTCTGACTTGTTTTATCCTTTATAATGAATGTAGTTTCAATTGTCCAAATGCTAACATTGAAATGTTTTAAGTATTTAATGAACTAGATTTTTAAAAACAGAATAAAAATTCATCAACTTTCAGAGAATTTTTTCTGCTTAGTAAAGTTACATTTTGCCCAGTGATTCTGCTATTCACAGATTGTGTTTTTATTAATGTTTGGATATTTTCAGCATTATTATTCAAATTAACTCACTTCTCATTCATATCTAGTGATAATGCAGAATGATTTAAGGTTTCTTTTCCATTTTTTTCTGAAGATTCACTCATCAAATTATTAGTGAAGACAAAACTCTAATGAGGTGTTACTTAAGAGACCACATTTTCTTAAAAGAACATTCACATCATCAATTTATGCCCTCTTTCCAAATATGGCTTCATTACAGCAGTCATAGAAGGCTCTCTTCTTGTAAATTTAAGCAATTTTAGGTACCTTTTTCTACTTGACATCATAGAATTCTTGAATTGTGGAAGGACCTACAAGTTCATTCATTCCAAATTTTGTCATTTTATAGAGGAGGAAATTAAGGCCTAAAGAGGTCTAGTCACTTGCCAATAGTCACAAAAAAAAAAAAAGTTATAGACACAGAACCAGAGTATGGTATTCCTTCTGAGGTGTTAAAAAGTGTATTTAAAAATAAATGTTTTAATAATTGTTCACAATCTTTATTCATTCAGTTTGTAGGATCAGAGATTTAGAAATGGGAATTTTATTAGAGATCATCTATTACAAATTTTGGTTTTATAAATGAGAAAACTGAAGCCTTCAGACACTAAGATTTATGCAAGGCCACACAAGTGGCCAAACAATTATTGGAACCCATTGCTCTGATTCCAAATCTATTGCTCATTGTATCATATCACACTCTCTCTTCCTACAGGTCTTTTCTTCAAATAGTCCAATTTGTGTGATTTTATTACATTTTTACTGCTTGAACAACATGAATCCTTTCTTTAGACCTATATGAGACATTTAACCCAGTTGGCGACGTCATACTTTTTAGGGAAGTCTCAAAGCTTGGATCAAGTAGTTTCACTCAGGAAAAAAGCAAACAAAACAAAACTTGGTCTTTTTAAATTGTAAGCAATACCAGCTGACCATTTAACCAAAATCTTTTTGATTTGAACCAAGCAAGAATGACTCTGCGAAACTGTATACTACACTCAGGAAAAAGATCAAGCGGTAATGCTTTTAGATGAATGGTGTTCCAGTCACATTGTCTTCACTTACTAAGGATAGATTCACAAAGGGGAAATAATTATTTAAATTAGCTCTTTTTCTGTAAATTTCTCTTCCTTTTTCACTGTTTCTGTTTAACAGTTTCAGTTTTCTCCATCAGCATTTTGTGTCATTTCTACAAACAGACCTTCTTTCTCTGCTGAATAATAACTATCAAAAGGAGGGTGATAAAAGCATTTCTCTTTTATTCAGAGAAAAGAGAATTTCCAGTTAATTCATTAAGTATCTATTATAGACTATTCGTTGATAATACTGTAAAAAAAACAAAACCAAATAGTTTCTACTCTCAAGATGTTTATATGCTACTTAAGAGGCATTTTGAATTAGTCACTAGATTTGGAGTTGGAAAGGCTTGCTTCAGACACTTCCTAGCTGTGTGTTCTGAGGCAAATCACTTACCCACTCCTAGCTTGAGTTTCCTCATTTATAATATGAGGGTGCTAATAATGAGAAGGGTGAAGGGAATATATATTTATATAGTACCCCTGATGTGCCAGGGTCTGTGCTAAGTGCCTAAGTAATGGCACCTATCTCATAGCATTTTGTGAGGAATATACATATATATATATATATATATATAGTGTGTGTGTGTGCATTCTATACAAAATGCATATTTATACATATAGCAGGTGCATAGGTGTAGATACATACATATATATATATGTCACTTCACAAACATTAAATTTTATATGAATGCTAACTATTTCCCCCATAATAGTAATAGTAGGGGAGTAGAGGGAAGGGCAAAGGGTGCAGAAACAGAAAGCAGAAAGGGAGGAGGATGAAGGGAAGAAGAAGAGAAGAAAAAAGAGGAGGAAGAAAAAGCAGCACAATCATTGATTAGATGTGGGATATAATGGAAAATCTCTCAGCTTTGTGAGTAGAAGACTTGGGTTTGAATCCTGACCCTGCCTCCTCACTGGTCAATTTTGTGATTACAGACAAATCACTTATTGGTTAAGCTCTGTTTCCCCATCCATAATCAATCCATTTCAGGTCTGATATTCACCAATAGCAATTGCCCCTAAAGTTCCATTTCACTTAAGTATGCTTGTTTCTCCTCCCTCCCCCAACCCTTCACCAAGACAAAAGTCACCTACTCTACAAAGTTGAAGCAACACGATTAATTTTAATCTTCTAGCCTAAGCTCTTGTGCTTGTTGCATGATTTGCTTGAGTTGAAAATAACTGGCAGGTGCAAACCCCATGGAGAGGTCTTTTGTGATTAGAATTGATGCTGCTACTGATTGTTGATAATGATAATAATCAACCTCCTCTATCATACCAACAATAACAATGTTTGCTGGTTTTCTAATGAAAAATTGAAACCAAAAATATCAAAATGATTTATTATATTGTTCTAAATATAGCTTAGACTCCTTCCACCTACACAAATCTGGCTTCAATAAAATTTGAATACAGCCTCTAATTGAACTCTTATTAGCAGAAATGCAATTTAGGTATTACTGTTCTCAGCAGCATCACAGTGGTACAGACATGTACCCACAAGCATGGAAAGAGTATTTAGCTGATACCCTTCAGCCATTATAGTTCAGTAAGGAAGTTTCTTCCTTACAGACTAGAACTGCATATATAAATGTAAATATATGCATATATATGTGTACATACATATAAATACATACACAAGTAGGGGCCAAATGGACAGAATGTTTCATGATCTTCCAGGATAGTCATTATATTAGTGGGTTTTTATTAACTCTTTGAAAAAAGTATAACAAGATGTTCAGTTCTAAGATTGGTAGATTAATGTTGTTAATGATGTTGGTGGGGCTATATCCAGAAATAACTCTGATGTCAAAAATAAAAGGTATAAGTAAATCTCATTTTTATAAAAGTCAGCAATTAAATACATATACATATGTGTATATGACATATGTGTACATATATCCACAATACATATTTCTATATATATTTATAAATAATGCATATATATTTCTTTAAATTTATCCATAATATCCTTTCAAATAAATCTTACTTAAGAAAAACCTCTGTTTCAACTGATATATCATTTAAATTTATCCCTGGAGCCAGGGAGGATGAGAACAAATGTGCTATTTTGGGCTCCTAATGCCTTACTATACAATACTAGATAAAAAATGAAATGCTGAACTAAACTCCAAATGCTCAGGGCACAGAATATCATTATATCTTTGACCTTGAACTGAATGTTGAGTTGTGCTGATTTAGTCTCAGAGATGTCAGCTCAGACACAGCACAGAGCTGAACTGGAGGCACTAGATCATTACTGATTGGTTCCCAGGAAGTGATCTACCTTTGAATATTTCATCAGTACATTCACAGACACACTGGACATACTTAGAGAATACACACAATGTAAGCCTTGTGGAGTGATTCATTGCTGTGACAAACCAGTCAATTCTAGAAGCAACAGGCCCTCATGTTTGATCTGTTGCAGAGAAGGCTAGGTAGACCCCCCTCAAACCCCCAAGCCCCGAGAACAGAGTAGGAAATAGAAGCAACAAAGAAAACTGGAACAATTATAGTACTGTTCCAAATTGGGCAGCAGCCGGTTTGTCCAAAATCTGACAGGAAAAGACAAGGAAAGCTTTCAAGGAGAGATCCTTTGAGAGCATTAGTTATGATGGAAGTGGAAAATGCAATAGACCTATGAGAAGCTACTCATTGGACTTGGGCTACTATTAAATTAAGCACTCACGATTCTTTCCTGTTTTTATAAGTGGAACAATTGGGTTTGTTATTGCTCCATGTATTTAGGAAAGTCGGGAATGCTAAAAAGGGTCAGGGTTTTTAGAGAAAGAAAAAGTCTTTTCTCAAGGGGAACTCATTGGTTTCCTCATTTCTGATGTCACAATCAATAAAATATCAATTGCTGAAGTGGCATAGGAGATGGCAGTTTCTCACCTGGCAGATTCCAAAATGGAAAGGTGTAATAGGAAGATGAAAGAGTCAATGCAAAGACAGAGACAACCTATTTAAAGTAAACAAACAAACAAACAAAAAAACCAACTAGTCTCCTCTTCCCCAACCCAACGCATAAAACCAGAGGAATTTTTTAGACTTCTTTTCATGGAACAAAAGGCAAAATAGCAGAAAATGAAAGAAAAACACAAAGAAAAATCCCACCACACCATAATCCTTGGAACCCCCTTGACTTCTCATACTGAATACCCTGCCCTCTGTCTTCTTTTTCTTCAGTGTGAAGTTAATATAAATGTGTACCTCTCTTTACTTTTAAAAAGGAAAGTTTTGAAAATCCTTTTTGGTCTCAACCCTTTGATTGGACAGTACTATGGGAGGATTCCAGAGACCTTGTGGCTCCCTGACATCCAGGAAGATGCTTATCTCTTGTCCCACATGACTTCTTGCATCAGGAAGACTGGCCTTTGATCCAGTCTGAGGTCAAGTCTATCCAACCAGGCAGACCCAGATGGATTGACATCACTGGTTATAAATTAGGGATTGAGGAAGCAGCAACACTTTCACTCTTTGGAGTTTCCTGGCAGAGCAGCTTGTGCTAGGGCATTTGGCTAGTAGATAGACACATGAGGTGAGTGGCAAACTCAGATTAGCTGGGAGATTGGTCATGTGATGATGTGTTTTTATTCTCTCCAACCCTCTTTCATTATCTAATAAATAATTATAAATTAATATACAATCCAAAGAAAATTTTAATCCTAATAATACCTTATTTTCTTTCTTCTCCCTTGCCCTTGCTTTATTTCTGACAGAATTAAGGAGCTAGTATAAAGATCAAATACCATCATCTGTTACTCCCCACTCTTCAAATGGTCCCATCTCCCATAGACACCCCTAAAACAAAAATTCTAGGATACTTTCTGGTGCTGGGCTGTACTTGTTAAGGAAGACCCACCCCCAATGGCTTTAGCACCTTCCTTATTTTATTAAGGCAATGCTGTCTATATTATCTAACTTGTTTTACTAAGGCAATATACTGGCAGAAATGAGACTTTTGATATATTGGTCCATATATATCAATTGTTTCTCAACATGATTATAAAACAGCAGGGAAAAGCAATAAAAATATTGCTGTGTCACTGTTATTAGTGCTGTGGATGATCTTGACAATGATCAATGATGACTGTAATACCAAAGGTTATCTATGTGGTTACTGTGTAAAATTTCACTAGGGCATATATTGTGCCCAGGAAAGTCACCAGGATTCTCTCTAAATCAATCAGTTTTTCCTCAGAAAGAGATGTACCTACAAAATCCACTGTTCCTACAAATGTTATAAAAAGAGTGATTTTGCTTGAATGTTTGTTTAATTTTTGCTATATCATAGATTGGTTCTCCAAAAATACTTTTGGCCAAAACATTTATGGCATTTATAGTTGTTGAAGTTACTATGGAATTCCCATCTTTATTTTACACTTGTATTAATTGAAAGGTCACCATAGCAGCGTTATACATTGGTGGTTCCTTGATCTGATTTCTGTGGGTGCTCCCATCATCCACTAGGAATAAGGCATCTAAAACTTCTAATCCTGCATGATTCATTCAGTTCTTTTTGTGAGTCCTCAATGGCATATCCATAAAATGAGCTGGAGACTTTCCTTTTTTTAATATTTCCTGAATAGAGGAACAGTACCCAGCTTGTCTTTCTATTAATCCTCAATTGCTTTGTAATACCAGCCCAGTTTTTCCTCCAGTACCTGTGCTCAGTGAAATAACAAAAACAACAGCAAAATCTTCAGGGAGCCTGAAAAAGAAATTACACCCCAACACTTTTATTCAATTAGAAAAAAATCATTTTTACCCCTTATTCAACAGTCTGCTGAATTTTATTTGCAAAAGGATAATAAGATAGTGAATTGTCCCACAAATATCAATTCCAGATATCACCACTAAATATATGAGAAAGAGAATACTATATATAGTAGTAGTAAAAGTAGCAATGATGATGATAAAAATTACCACTCACTATCACATATTAAGGTTGGTTAATTTTTCCCATTGTTTTAAATTATCAGATACTTTGTCACAAGCTCAGAGCCTGCTTTGCTCATGGCTTCAGGAGTTCCCAGCCAGGTGTGATGGCAAAGGTGTAAATGAGTGATAGAAAACAGCTATGTGCATGTCAGCCTGGAGCCAAGCTTTGCATGGAACTGCTTCCACCAGGTCCAGGGTTAGTCTTTATTTTTATATCCCAATGGATACATATTCAACATATATGCTCAAATGTAGATAATTGGTTAAGTGATACATTAACTTTTAACAAATCATCTGATTAACGTTCTGTAAAGATAATTGACAAACATTGTGGCCAAGTTGATGGATCAAATGGGTAAGAGAAACATAATTCAGTTTTAATATTAACTAATCATTTTCTCAGAATTTCATTGGGGAGTTTCTAAGATGGATTTTGGTTGGTAAATTGAGTCACTGAGGCATGATGTACTAAGGCATAGTGTACAAGCCTCTCCCTATGATGATTTATGGTTTAGAAGAATTTGTTTCTTTCCATGGGAGTAGGGGATTTCTGGGCACAGCTTTTGTTAGGAGTTATATGCCTAAGCAAAAGTTAACCCATGATAGTCTTTTAGGTTTGGTTTTGTGAGTGTGGTCTTTTGTTGGTATTCTGGGGGAATAATGTGCAAATATTTACTCCTATTATTTTTCCTGAAGCTGGGGAGAGAACAATAATCATAGTGATTCTAGTAATAAGGGTGTTAGTGAGAGAAGTCACACAGAGGGTGTTGAGTGGATGTCTCCATCTTGCCAAGGAGCCACTTTGTGACCTCCTGGCTTCCACATGTGATGGTGTCAAGACATCATAGCTTGACAGCCCCCAGCAGTACTTATACTGGGCATGGGTGAAAATAAGCTACTCACTGAATATTTGATAAGGGTAACTGTCATGGGAGTGGATGACTATATGATGAGAAGGAAAATGGGTATGCTAGAAAATAATATTGAATTTGGCATCGAACTCATTGCAAGTTTTGGCTCTTGCCCCTTACTAGTTATGTGAAAATGGGAAAATCACTTCACCTCTTCAAACCTCAGCTTCCTCATCTCTACAATGAAGATAACATTGTTTTAATGCTAATCATAATATTGAGATCAAAAAGATTTGAGGGAGGTGATTTCATTTCATTTTTGCCATTTCTTTGCCATATGATTTTTTAAAAATCATAGCCTCTTTTAAGATTTTTGGCCATAGTAATCTCTACCAAACTGTATGTAAGGGAGGTGACATGGAAATATTTAATCCCATTTATTTGACCATATTTAGGAAGGAGAACTTCTGTTGTGCTGATTATCTTTTAAAGTCACTTAGAATCTGAAATAGAAAATGACCTATTAGTAGACAATTCTAAAGCTGCACAAACAGTCTGTCTTCCCGTTAAGAGAATGTGATGTTAAACCGTGAGATCCTCTGTAATATCCTGTGGTATTGCCTGACATTATTTTAATAAAAAACAATGACTGAAATGTGGAGCGCTAGTGAGGAAACACCTTTGCTGCACAACTTGATCATGTGATAATGTTGTAATTAGGATAACCTCTGTAAGTCATTACAAAGGTCAATGAAGCAAAAAAAAGTTAGGCCCAATACAGATGACACAATTCTATGCCAATGTATGTTCTGCAAGCTTCTCTTCTGAGCAAAACAAATAAACAAATAATTAAATAGGGTGAGAAACCAATGGTTCTCTGATAGGAATGTTACATCTGACAAACTAAACAAATTAACTTTTGCTTCTGAAGGGAGTAGTTTAGCACAAATATTGATTTGATTACTGCTTATCCCTCTTTCTAGTCGATTGAACAAATATGTATTATGCACCTACTTTTTTTAACGTAATATTGAGCTCTGGGTATAAACATATGAAAAATGAAATGGTCCTTGTTTAACGAGGGACAATAATATAACAGGAACATGCAAGCAAATAACTATAATATAAATTACACAATAAATGAAAGGGCAAGATAAAAAGTGTTATGAAAAAATCTAGGAGGGAAAGAATACTTTTAGGAAAAGCTGTTACATTATTACTGCCTCCATAATATATCTCACATCTCTCCCCATCTCTCTACTTAGAGAGATACAGTTATGCTTTAGGTCTATATAACTTGTCACCTGGACTATTATAATAGCCTCCTAATTGCTTTCTCTACATCCAAGCTCTCCTTTCTCACATCCATCCTTCACACAGCTGCCAAGATGACGGTCTTAAAGCTTAGGTGACTATGTCACTCTCTTGTGAAAGAAATCCCAAGAGGTCTCTCTAACCTCTACAATAAAATACAAAACTTCTCTGTTGGACTTTTAAAGTCCTTCCCAAGCTCGTTTCAGTCTTTTTTTTTTTTATCAGTTGCACATTACACTCCTTGGTAAATGTTGCCTTCTGGCAAATTTAACTTGTTTTATCCAGATGGGACATTTCATTTCCTATCTCCATGCCTTTGTACAAACTGACCTCCATGTCTGTAATGCATATTTTTCTCCCTCCAGCAGTCCCTGGCTTCCCTTAAGGCTTAGCTCAGGTGCCATCTATTGCAGGAAGTCAAACCTGATCCCTGCAGCTTCTAAATCCGCTTAGAAATGTCTTCATATCTACTATGCATGTTTTGTTTTTACTAAGCTATGTGCATTTTATCTTGTTGCTATAATATACCCTTATTGAGGTCAGGAAATGTTTGATTTATTTTATTTTTGTGTCCTTAATACCTAGCACAAAACATGGCACATATTAGGTTTTTAATAAATGCTTGCCAAATCCTAGTTTTTATGCTCCATTAATTGTAGTCTCCTTGAAATGAAGGACTGTTTTCACTTTTGCTTTTGTAGCCACCAATCTTATTATATACAGTACCTAGAGCATAGTAGGCACTTGTGGAAAATTTGTTGATCTTAACTGATTTGCCACAACATGTTCTGTGGGATGTGGGAAAAGGAGGCAAGTATTAGAAAGGAAAGAAGCTGGATACTGAACTTACTATTCTCGCATAGTTTCCAAGCTTACATTTTCAATAAAATAAAAGCAAACATCCTTAGTTAGCATATCTTAATGCAGAGGCAAAACTAAGCAAATTTGAAATTTTAAAGTCTACTAAAATCAGTACATCAGTCACTTAAAAATCATTAATATTTACAATAATTCCTTTGCTTCATCTGATATTTGATTATCTCAGACTCTAAGAGGAGAGATTCATTTTAGCATAATATAACTTCCCTACATTTAAGTTAATAAATCAAAATATCTTATAAAATAAATTTGTCCAAGTTTTCTAGATTAACAACAAAAAATATTAAGTGACTGGTAAACTTTCATTATCTGTTGTGAACTTGAGGAATTATCAAATTGACTGTGCAATATTGTTTTCAAAGAAAGTTCTTTATGTTGTCAAAGACAAATACAACAAATTTAAAAATAAAGAGAATAAATCCCCACTTAAATCCATCATAATTTGTGTTAGTTTTATTTAACTTCCTCTTCAATTAACTCCACTTTATTTTTGAAGACTCTATTCAAGACAATTTTCTAGGATATTTGTTTTTGATCACTCCCATTCCATCATGAGAGCTCTCTATGCTGTTCACTCCTTATGTGGTTTATGGTATGCCTCACAGAAATTCTTATTCATGATTCTGACCCTCACTCTTGCCTATGTTCTCTTCCTTTTCTAGTAATTCATGTAACTAAGGACATTTTTTACACTACTTTTAATCCAAAATCAATTGTCAAATGTTCTCCATTTGGTATTTTTCCATTGCCATTCAGTCCTCTTGTAATTCTGAATCTTCACAAGGTCATAATGTTCTATAACTCATATTAAATAAGCTTTACTCAGAAAATATCGGTATTCAGAAGAATGTCTTTTACAGAAGGGAATACTTTGGGAAAATTGACAGCTTTGTGTAATTTTTCTAATGCCATTCAACCCAATCACCTAATTAATGTGAGGTTCAATTCGTTGCTTAAGTCAGTGATGGCAAACCTTTTAGAGATAGAGTGCCATGACTCTCCTCCCTACCAAGTGAGGGTTGTGCCCTCTCTCCCCCATTTATCTCATACAGGGAATGAAGGAAGTACTCCCATTTGGGATGCTGGGTGGAGGGATGGGTGAAGTGAGGAATGTCCTCAGTAAATGTAGAGAGGGGGAGGAAAGGACCCAAGTGATTCTCTCCCTTCCATCTCTGCTGCCTGTGAGCCACCCACCTTATCCCCTGTGCACTACCATTGGATTGCTGAACAGAGGGGCATGGGATGTATAAAAATATCAACAGTCATGGTAGAGAAGAGGAGGGGAGCAGATCCATCCAAGTTCCTCTGCCTTTCTAGTAATGAATTTTGGGATGGGGATGGGGGTTGCTGAGTGCCCTCAGAAAGCATTCCACATGCCATCTTTGGCACCCATTCCCTAGGCTCACCATCAAAGGCTGGGGAGCCCAAGGTTTCTACCATGTTAGACAAGCTCAATAAGATGACAATCCACTTATACAACATAATATGGATAATAGATGTCCCGTCATGGGGGCAGCTGGGTAGCTCAGTGGATTGAGAGTCAGGCCTAGAGACAGGAGGTTCTACGTTCAAATCTGGCCTCAGACACTTCCCAGCTGTGTGACCCTGGGCAAGTCACTTAACCCCCACTGCCTAGCCCTTACCTCTCTTCTGCCTTGGAGCCAATACACAGTATTGACTCCAAGATGGAAGGTAAGGGTTTAAAAAAAAAATAGATGCCCTGTTGCCAGTTGATTTCTTCATTGTTGATGATCAATGAGACATCAATCTCTCTTGGAGGGAATATTTTATTTCAAGGTTTAATACAATAGGTATATCATAACCTGTAGTTAAGAAACTGGAATAAAAATTTTATAAACTTAAAATATTCTAGTTTTTTTTTCCTACAGCATCACTGAATACATCATGACTTTTCTATAGAGAAAATATACACTGACATTTTATTTACCAGCAATTTGTTCTTTGTTGTGTTTCAAGTCTAATCACCACAACCTAAATTCAAAATCCTTATCTAACATTTGCATTTATATTTGCATTTCATCTTCTATATCTCTTGATTTACCTGAAGGGCTTACAGGAATGTTAGATAAATACTAAACAAAATATATATCATTAATGACT
The DNA here is from genome assembly GCF_027887165.1 of Monodelphis domestica. Classification (NCBI taxonomy): domain Eukaryota; kingdom Metazoa; phylum Chordata; class Mammalia; order Didelphimorphia; family Didelphidae; genus Monodelphis; species Monodelphis domestica. The sequence continues at coordinate 106,759,890 of NC_077233.1, forward strand.
GCTACCTGAAACTTTAATTTACAGTGAAGATTTTGGTACTGTTATAGATTTATGACCTCATTCCCTATATTATTGGCACAAATAACAAACCATCATCTGGAGTCAAGATGATGGAGTAACAAGATAAGGTACAGTGAGTGCCTACCATTGCTTCCAACCCCTGAAAACATCTCTAGAAAATGAAACAGACTGAATCCTGACTTGGAAATTCACAAAAAAAGGAGTCTTTTTCTAGCTCTGATCAGTATAGGGAGGCAGAAAGTTTTGTAGACACTAGGATAAAAGTAAGACTGACCAGACTATTCCAATGTATACAGGGGCAAGATGAGATCCAGACCCATACTTGGTGATCCCAACTTCACCCAAGTTTAATAAACAGACATTGAACTGCTGTATTTGTACCCCAAAGAAATAATAAGGAAAAAGATTTGTACAAGAATATTCATAGCTGTCTTCTTTGTGGTGGCAAAAAAAAAAAACTGGAAAATGAGGGGATGCCCTTCAACTGGGGAATGGCTGAACAAATTGGGGTATGTGTTGGTGATAAAATACTATTGTGCTCAAAGGAATAACAAAGTGGAGAAATTCCATGGGAATTGGAACAACCTCCAGAAATTGATTCAGAGTGAAAGGAGCAGAACCAGGAAAACATTATACACAGAGACTGATACACTGTGATGCAATCAAATGTAATGGACTTCTCCATTAGTGTCAATGCAATGACCCTGAACAACTAAGAGGAATCTACAAGAAAGAACACTATCCACATTCAGAGGAAACACTGTGGGAGTAAAAACACCAAAGGAAAACAACTGCTTGAATGCATGGATCGAAGGGATATGGTTGGGGATGTAGACTAAATGAACATCCTAGTGTAAACATCAACAACATGGAAATAATTTCTGATCAAGGACACAAGTAATACCCAATGAAATTGAGTGTGGGCTGCGGGAAGGGTGGATAGAGGGGAGGGAGGGAAATAATGTGATTATTGTAACCAAGGAATAATGTTCTAAATTGACTAAAACTAATTCAAATGGGGGAAAACGTTCACTTTCTCATAAAAAAATAAAATAAAATAAACAGAAGCTGACTGGTAGCTTTATCACTCACTACTCTATGCCAGTTCACAAAATCAGAAAAGTCTGAAGAGCACCTGGGTCCACAGGTACAACTTCTAGCCCAGTTTGAATTCTGAAGAGGAATTACCAGAGCAGGAATCTTAGACTAAAGGGAAGCTTACAAGTTATGTCACTCTGAACCAGTAGAGGTTCCCATCTAGCTTAATTTCAGAGTTGAAAGGAAACCAATTTGATGAAGAATCTTCTGTAACTTTCTCAGTAAGTGATCATGCAATTAACAACAGTTAAGATTTCTGTCTTTCCCAGAGCCTACATCTTCTCTTTGTAACATCTGGACAGTGTTCCTAGTTCAGCCTTTGGGAACCAAGAACAATTTTAATACCTCTTCCATATGACAGATCCTCAAATACTTGAAGAATTTGATAATGATCTCCATAAATTAGCCTTTCTCTAGGTTTAATATAATTGATGATATCAATTGACCTTTATATGATCATTTCTCTTGTCTTATAGCAATCCTGGCACTCCTTTCTTGCACAATGTGTTGATCTTTCCTAAAATGTGCTAAGCAAAACTGCACCTAGTACCCTAAACATTATCTGACAAGAACAGATGGAATACTTCCTCATTTGATTTCCTAGGCTTCCTTAAACTCAACTTAGGATACTATTATCTCTTTTGTCATTATCTGCTGGCTCATATTGTACCTAAAGTCCTTAACAGAGGTATAAGAAAATTGGGTTTGGAATTAGGTAATGTATTTTGATGCACTAAATATACTACTTATTACTTTTGTACATCTAAGGAAATCTCCTAAATTCTATGGTCTCACTTTCTTCATCACAGTAGCTGAGTTGAACAGTGGTTAGAACATTGGATCTGGAATCAGAAAGATGTGAGTTCAAGTACCAATTCAAACATTTACTAGTTGTGTGACCATAAACAAATCATTTAACTTCTATCTCAGTTTTTTATATGTAAAATAGGCATAATAATAACACCTATCTTCCAGGGTTGTGAGGATCAAATAGGGCAGTACTCATAAAATACTTTGCCAAAGTTTAATCCCTTTATACATGTTATGATTGTTATTGTTTCAGTGGAAAAGAGAACTGGTTTAGCAATTAGACTTTGCATTAAGAAACTCTATCTAATACTTATTACCAGTGTTAATCCAAGACTCACTTAAACTCTATGGACTCAGTTTCCTTATCTATAAGATGAAGAGGTTGAACTAAGTGGCATCTAAAATCTCTTTAAAATCTAAATGCATGAAAATATAAAATATCTAGATTTCTCCAAGAAGTATTATTTTGCCAGAATCACCCATTCTGTACTTTTGAAGTTAATGTTTAAATTCAAAGAATTCAAGTATATAATATAAAATACTTTTATTTTTACAGATGAAGGTGTTTTTTTTTAATATTTCCAAACTTCCTAGCCCATTGAGATCTTGCTTACAAACACTATGATACAGTGAAAAGTCCTGGATTCAGTCATGAGAAAGACTGGATTTGATTAAGATGCTGATGCCTACTAATTGTGGAACTATGAAGAAGTCACAGCGTATCTCTAAGTCTTGATTTTCTTATATTCAGCATGGAGGAAATTATCACTATAATACTGACTTCACATGGCTTTTTTCAGTATCAAATGAAATAACATGGATAAAGAAATATACAAGTGTCTTCTGTTGTATAATTATTGCATCCCTACCCTGTTTTCAAATGTGTTATCTCTCTCCCAGAGTTCTGAGTCATTTGCATATATAAGAATTACACTTTTAATGACTTCAACCAAGTTTCCGATAATAGTATTGAACAATGGCAGGCAGGTGTCTACTCACAATGGGCTTTTCATCCAGAATAGTGGTAGAAGAAACAGAAAAATCCTGCTGCTGCTCTTCCTTGTCTAGTTTGACAGTTTTCCAATTGATGAAAATTTCCAATTTTCCTCATTGGATTCTTAACCATCATTGGCAGACCTTCCTTTATCTTGCTCAACCTCCATGAGCTTTTCTTGGTCTTCCCAGTTGCCAGCCAGGCCTTAAGTGGGGAATTTGAATATTGTGGTACTATTACATATTTATGATCTCACTTGCTACAAGAGAAGCAGAAAGGCCACATTATCATTCTCAGTGAAAGTGGGAAGAGCATGAATGAGAATACTTTCACAAAGTGAAGATGTCCCATTTCTTCAGTCCTTTAATAATAAATGAAATTCCCTTCTTATTTAAAAAAAATGAATAACTAGGAGGCCAAGAAGAGCTCTCTGGAACACTCTATTAGAGACTTTTTCTCAAAGTGATATTAACCTTGTTAACTATTATCTGAGTCCAGTCATTCAACCAATTCAGCATCCAAATAACTATACTTATCACTAAGTCAGGATCTCATGTTATCCATAAGAAAGCAAGCAAATATGCTATTTTCTCTTAAATTTAAATATTCTATGTCTATGACATTATTTTAATCTGCCACTACAATAATCATATGAGAAAAGGACATGTCATGACATCTTCCTAATAAACACATGCTTGCTATGAATAATCCCAGATTTATTTTTAAATTCTTATAAATTATCCTTTTAAAAATGTGTCTGAGATTTTTGCAGGAACTGAAGCTAAACTCATGGGCCTATGTAAAATTTGTTGACATTATCTTCTCTTTTTCCAAAAATCATAACATTTGCCCTATTTATCAACCTTTTAGATCTAATTAACTCATTCTCATATAAAATTATAGTATCTCAGACACAGAAGGATCCCTAAAGAAAATTTAGTTTAACCTATAATTGAATCATATTTTCATATGCAAAATCATTGTTAAATTGCCATCAGAGATTCATTTAAAGACAAGTTGAATTCATTGTCTCTTGTGGCAAACCTATCAACTTTGGGGAATCTCAAAATCATTAGGCAGTTTTTTTGTTAGTTTGTTAACTACAAAATTGCAGTTGATATTTTGAACTTAAATGAAGGATTTTATTTATTAATATTGATAATGTCTTGGGTCCTTTATGGAGCAAAATCTTGTGACCCTATTTAAAGATGTCTTTTTTTTATGAAGTCATGTAAATATCATAGAATTCCTGCCATATAAAATAATCTAAGCAATATAAAGAATTCATATTTTAAATGTATTCTTTGAAGAAAAAAATGAAAGGATATATATGGAACTGCAGGGAACATAGCAGAGTAAAAAGCAATCCAACACAGAAGAAAATTTAATTCAGCAAACATTTTAAAAAAATTGAAAGAACAAAGGATAGTTCTATAAAGCATAAATATTGAACTTGAAAATAAAATGTAAAGAGATTGCCAAAATTTCATAGATCAGTTCCAATATTAACTCACAATTAAACATGGTGATTGAATTTCAGAATTATAATATAAAAAACAAAAATTGTCAATAACAAACAATAAGAATATTTGATTAATTTTCCTTTAAAAAATAAAAGAAAAATATAATTATTCTGAATAACATATATCGATTATTACCCCAAAATAAAAATTCTCCCCCTAGACTAAGCTAAAGAGTCAAAAAAAAATAAAGGGTCACATTTCATAAAAGGGAAGAATTTGAGTCATTCCTTCAAAAGAACACAGAAGTGAGTAGAGTTCAGCACAAATAAATGAAGAGATTACACAAATAACTCAACATGAATAAATAAATACCATCAAAATAATATTAGGCAATTTCAGTTACCAATAAATGATAGATAAATAAAACATTTTCAGGTTTGCATAACAAGAGGGATAAGGCCATGGATATTGTAGGAGAGGATCTTTTTTTAAATTTTCTTTTTGAAAAATTGAACATTGTATGAGAAAGAAAAAAATAAACCAGTAGAAATATTTAATAGTTAACCCTAATAATAGGAAATATAGAAACTTGGTGACAAAGAATAATGTGATAAACAAAACTAACTGGCTATTTGAAAAAAATAAAAAAAAATAAATCAGTTTTCTGAATAAAGAAAAGGAGAGAAGAAAATCAAATCATAAAAAGAAATATAAACTAGGTAAATGAAATCATACCAAAATGAAAGGAAGAAAAGAGGATTATCATCACAGGCATGTAAAGAACATGGATAAGGTGTGGGTTCTAAACTTTCTTGATCTTAATCATTGGCCTTTCTTTCCTCTGAGGACACCTGGCCTATGATCCATGCAAACCTATGATGTCTATTTCCAAAGTACCCAAATTGACAAAACAAGAATTGTGGATTTTAAACTACCAAATTTTTAAAAAGTAGAAGCATACTCCATAAATGGTGGTGTAATGTCCCTGAACAATTTGCAGGGATCCAGGAGAAAAAAACACCATTCATAAGCAAAGGATAAACTATGGGAGTGGAAACACCCCGAGGAAAAGCAACTGCCTGAATACAGAGGTTGAGGGGACATGACAGAGGAGAGACTCTAAATGAACACTCTAATGCAAATACTATCAACAAAGTAATGGGTTCAAATCAAGAAAACATCTAATGCCCAGTGGATTTATGGAGGGTGGGGGGGTGGGGGGGAGGAAAAGAAAATGATCTATGTCTTTAACGAATAATGCTTGGAAATGATCAAATAAAATATATTAAAAAAAAAAGTAGAAGCATACCACAAACTGCCAAATTGCCTTGTGGGGGTGGGAGTGGGAGTGGGGTGAGTAAAACAAGCTAGATAAATTTATACATGAATTCCATCAGACATTTTTAAAGCAAATAATATCTACATTACAATTTTTTTTCAAAATATAGAAGTAGGACACTGAAAATTCCTTTTATGAATCAAATGCATTCTAATTATGCAAATTAAAAATCAATAAAACAAAGGGAATTAAAGGACAACTGAATTTTATGACTATTGATATAAAATATTAAAATCTTCGCAATGAAAAGTCTACAATAGATACAAAAATAATTTAGCATGACCAAGTTGTATTCATATCAGAGATGAAAACATAGTTAAAACATTAGGAAAAACAATCATAATTAATTATGAAAACAATTGAAATGATATAAACCATATAGTAATGACAATAAATGCAGATGATGCAAAATTAATTTTATTAGCAATCCTAAGCATGGAAGACCTCTTCCTAAATATGCTCCAAAGAATGTATATAAACCCAAGAGCTATCATTATTTAAAAGAGAGATGTACTAAAATCTTTTCTATTAAAAAGAATTAAACACAAAGGCATCTCCTTTCTACTCTATTATTTGACAGTTCTATAAAAGCTAGTTATAGCAATGATATGAGAAAATATTGAAATCTCTATATATGTATGTATATATATATATATATATATATATATATTTATATCTCCTCTACATATCTCTCAGCATAAAGACTAGATCTATGATTTCTTAGCATACGGAATTCCCAGGTGAAGAAACACCACTTACTAATGAAAGCCCACATCTTCTCTGCAATTCATAATCTTAGCGAATTCTCAATAACACTCAAAGGCAAACTTGCCCAGGGATACAAAACTACTATTGAAGATTTTTTTAAAAAGGACTTAAATCTAGGACTTTTAGACTCTAAGGTACATTCTCTTTCTCTGTGTGTGTTACTGTGTGTATCTCTTTCTCTGTCTCTCTGTCTCTCTCTGCCTCTCTGTCTCTCTCCACAGACATTAGTAAAGAGCAAAATAGAAAAATTCCTGTTCATAAACAACATTATGACATACTTAGAAAACTCCAGAGATTTGGAGGGGGGAGCTAATTTAGTAATTAAAAGCTTCAGTAAAGTTACACATTACAAAATAAATCCACAAAAATCCTTAACATTTTTATATATTACTATCAAACCTAGTAGGAAATAATAATAAAAGATTTTAAAATAACTTCCTAATACATGAGAGTTAATTTACTAAAGCAGATGCAAGATTTATATAAATGCATCTACAAAATACTTTACACAAAACAAATAACTATATAATTGGAGAAATAGTGCAGTGCAGTATTAAAGATTCTACCGAGATAGATCTACATATTTGGTGTGATAAAAATCAAATTGTCAGTTTGGTATTCTATAAAGTTAGACAAAACAAAATTCATTTGGAAGAAAAATTACAAAGTGATTAAAGATTTTCTGAAAAACTATATAACATGAGTGTAATGCTATATTATTGTATTGTATTAAATGCTAAATATAAGAAATTTAGAGAAACCTGGGAAATTTGTATGAAAAGATGCAGAGGAAAATGAACAGGACCAGAAAAAAACAAACACAAAAACCACAACAATGTAAATGAAAAGACCTCTAAAAGGAAATCCAACTAGTGACTCAAGTGAAGGGGAAAAAATGAGGAGCCTGGGGAACACATAATGAGCCATGCTTCCCTCAACTTAGTCAAGAGGAAAGGGACCAAATGTACCATTTTGAGTAACTCTTATATTTGGTTACTAAAACCTGGTAATTGTTTTTATTTCTTACACGATAGGATTCAATTATGGTTTTGGAATTTTTTTTTCTTTTTAAAAAAAGACAACTCCCTTGTAAGGACAAAAGGCACTATTAAAACATTTTTTAAAAGTCTATATGATGCTTTTGACAATTTAGGTAGTATACAAGCAGCTGAGTTAAATAACAATGAGTTAGTTTTAAAGTACACAGAGTGTTGTGGAGTTAATATTTTGTGCAGGGCATAACTTACCTTTGATGACTGACTCACTGAATTATGTTCTTATAGTTCATAGACATCTAAAGATCTCTATACATTTTATAATGTGGACTTTCCCATTCACCTTTGGAGATTACTACCCCTTGACAGTGTGGCAGATGGCATTCTTTTATTTGGAAAAATTCATGACTTGGGACTTCAACATTTTGTGAAAATCCATCCTCCCCTAATATACCTATGTTTGTCCTCTGCTTATTTGGTCCATTGCCAAGCTTGATAAGGACCTGTTGGAACTTGTGCTCTACTGGAATGCCTTTAGAGGGCCCAAGATCAACCCCATAAGACAATAAAAGGTAGAAGAAAGTGCTCATAAAAGAAAGCATATTAATATTACTATATTGTTGTATTGTTCTACTATTGTATAATACCGTTAATGCCAGGGTAGTAAGAGTTAGATTTAGAAAGATAAAAAAATGTAGAGAGAAGGACCTTTCCCCACTCTAAAGGAAAATACTATTATAGGACATGCAAAAACTATATTCTAAATATTCTGAAGACACATAAAAGAGATGGGCATATCAAAGAATTGAATAGTCTATTGAAGTCAAAGTAACCAAAAATCAAAATTCAGTTATCAGAAACCCAAGATAAATAGATAAACAACTGAAACTATTCAGGAATAAGGAGAACATATATATGGGGTTGGGGAGGTGGTACAAGGGGGCAGAGTGCAGGAATATGAGAGCAAAGTACATATAGGAGAATATTAAAGGCACATGAAGTATATTATGAGGTTTGCACTACGTGGTTATTCAACCATTTCTCCAAGTTTGCTGTGGACAGTAGATTAAAGGAAATAATATTATCAAAACAACAATAATGAAAAATATGACAACCAAAAAAAGGAGGACATTAACATTTGAACATCCATAAGGAATAAATGAATTTTGTTATTAATTTTTCTAATTCAATAAACTAAAATTTTGGTAACTTAATTAGAATTGTACTTCCTAAAGTCATGAGAGAAAAAAGGGAAAGAACCTATATATTGTAGAAGCTCTCTATGTGGTGGCAAAGAACTGGAAATTGAAGGAATGCCTATCAGATGAAGAATGGCTCTACAAGTCAGTCATATGATTGGGATGGGACACTATTGTGCTATAAGAAATGATGAATGGGTTAATTTTTTTAAATGGGAAAAGACCTCCATGAATTTATGAAGAGTAGAATGAGTAGAACCAAGAGCACATTATATACATCATAGAATTATTGTCTGAAGAATGACTTGTCATGCAGCTGGTTGGCTCAGTGGAGAAAGAGCCAGTCCTGGAGACTGCAGGTTCTGGGTCCAAATTTGACCTCAGACACTTCCTAGCTGTGTGACCCTAGGCAAGTCAATTAATCCCTTTCTGCTCTTTTACCTTTCAACCAATACTTAGTACTGATTCAAAAACAGAAAATAAGGAATTTTATTTAAAAAAATGATTTGTGTATATCCACTTTCAGAGAAAGAATTGATTAGTAGAAACAAGTAAAACATAGTTTTATATATACATATATATTTTTGTCAAATGCTGCCTTCTCTAATGTAAAGAAGAGAGGATGGGAGAGAGAGAATTTCAATGCAACAAATTAATTAATTAGTTTTTTTTCTTAAGAACAAATGATCTTACCACAGTTTTTAAGGTGCCAACTAGAAAACCCCGATGAGTGGTTAACATTTTCTCATTTTTATGTAATTTTTTTCTCTGATAGATGTACATAAAGAATTTTATTAATAAGTCAGTCTGACCTCCACACACCTCAGGTCCCTGTACTTGAAGAAATGCAAATCTCACTTATTTTACTACATGATTCACATACATCTCAACGCCTTTCTCTTAATTTTAGCCATTTCCTGATTTCTGCCTCCTTTCTCTTGTGAGCAGAGACTATCCATATTCTTCCTTCATGACCAGATAAGATGGGTAATAACCAAATCTTTTAGAAGCTGGGGCAACCCAAAGAACATGATTTTACTGTAGAATGTATACTAACTCATGTGGGAAACAGAACATTGAATGGATGGAGAATAGCCATATTTTTTCAGGTGTTTTTGTTCCTCAAAGAAAATATTTTGAAATTGACAGAACAAGCACTGATGCTTTCCAAATAGATCACTTCTCTGATCTTATGCTAGGAAAGAGAACTGACACCAGCATCCCATTAGATAATTTTTCTAACTATTTCATATGTATGGAATACTCTCCTTAATTTAATTCAGACCCTCACTCTTGTTCCTAGACTATTGTAATTGCCCCGCAAATTGGTCATCTTTGCCTGAATTCTCTACAAAGACATTCTTCCCCTGATGTCACTTCCCAGATAAACTTCCTAATAGATTGGATAATTATGTATGCCAGAAAATTGATGATAGAAATATGTATTATTAAACAGTAATAAATATTATTAAATAGCATTTGTATTATACTCTGTGCTAGCAAAGATTTTAAAACAATTTGCCATTTCCTTCTCCAGCTTATTTTATAGATGAGAAAATTGAGGGAAACAGAAGTTAAGTGACTTTCCCAGGGTCACATAGCTAGTAAGTCTGAGAGCAGATTTGTACTTGAGAAGATGAGTCTTCATGGTTCCCAAATTGGCACTCCATCTATTGCACCACCTCACTGCTCCTGGTGTTGTTATTATCTCCATTTTATAGATGAGGAAATTGAAGCAAACCAAGGTTAAGTGACTTGCCTAGTGTCACATGGTAGTAAATGTCTCTGGCCAGATTAGGATTTACTTCTTCCTGACTCCAGACCTGGCATACTATCTACTCTACCACCTAGCTACTCAAAGAAGTTATCCTTTTATAAAGCTAATATACTAATAAGTATTAAACATTTACTATATACCACACATTGGGCTATGCACTGAAGATACAAGTGCAAAAAAGGTCATTCTTATTACCAAGAATCTTCAAACTTTCTCCATTATCTAGTCAATGATTCTCAAGCTTCTGAAGTTCAATGGCTCTGCAGAGTCTGTCTCCAGACACATTGCTTCTTTAGACTCCATCCCAACCCCCTACAAACACTTTTTTTTCCTTGCAGAAATCAGGACCATCTAAATCACCAAAGTTCCCAACTGGAGGAGCTTCCTTGATTTTCCTCTTTCCTATCTTCCTTATATAACATCAATTGCCAATTTTTTTTTTAAATTTTGACTTTACAAGATCTTTCGTATCTGTCCTATTTCCTCCACTCAGTTCTGTATGTAGGGTATTGGGGGAAGACAGTGAAGGAGCCAGCTGAATTGGAGAAATTCCAGTTTAAATTCCTCCAAGTTGCTTATTTCCACCACTGTTAATTAGAGTCTGGGTCTCTCTGGCCCAGGTTAGAAATACAAAAGCCCTTCATAAACCTGATGCTCTTTTTGATTGTCACTGCAGCCTTGTTCTGTTCCATATCTGACCTTGATGTTTTGCTTTTCCTCAGGCAGCCAAGTGGCTCCCATGTTCCTGGGGCCTCCCCGTGTTGGTACCAGATTTAATATGGCTACTAAATTGGTTTAGCCTAGAACACATGAGATCCAAAGACTAATTCACCAACCTCAGCCTCCTGGTGTGCTACCATGCCAGTCTAGATGGTAATTTCTCAAGATTCATAGCATCCTAGGACTTGAAGCTGGAAGAAAACAAAGAAGTTACCCAACTCTTTCATTTTAGAAATAAGAAACCAGAGTCTCAGCGAAAGTTAAATGACTTGTCCACGGTACATCAGAGTTGAGTTTGAACTCCAGGTCTAAGACTACAGAGCTAATATTCTTTTTACTGCCAATCCCACTTCCCCCATCATAGACTTAAAGTTTATATATGGGTCTGTTGAAGAGGGAGGAGAGTTTATCTCTAGCTCCATGCACAGGTCTTTGCTGAATGACAAATGTTATTATTCTATGATACACTGTGAATGGTATTTCCTGCATTCCTGCAATTACCCATCTTTTATACTCTTTTATCCTAGGAAATAATTATCCTCCTCTTTTGATAAACTCTATATAGGAGGCTTTCCTCTGATTTTCCTTTTAACATCTAGATGATAGAGTGCTTGGCTGCCTCCCTCCTCTATTAATATCAATAAAAATAAGAGATGGCAAAAATCCATACAAGATTTGTCACTGCTTTCTGGTCATATAAGTCTTTGGTGATGTTTTTATGACATCTCTCTCATCCAAATTCTAATCGCCATTATGCATCCTGATTGCACTCCCCACATATGTCTTTCCCTTTCTACTTCACAGAATCACCAAAATCGCAGCATTTGAGGGACCTTAGAAGTCATCCAGTTTAATCTATACTCAACTAAGACTACTCTGCAACGTAGCTAACAATTGGTCATCTAGACTACTCTAAAAAATCTGTAGTGAGGGAGAAAATGCTTCCTCCAATGGCAGCCCATTTCACCTCTGGAGAGAACTCAATTTTCTTTACATTGAACCTGAAATCTGTTTCTTATCTATTTCTGGTGATTGTTCCTTGTTGTGACCTCTAGAGCCAAGGGAAATTTGTCAAATCCCTCTTCTACATGACAGAACTTTATTATGTGATCAGAGATATCATGAACTCCCAACCCCCCCCCCCTTTAAAAATACATTATAGAAATTTGTCAAAAATTAAAGTCAAACTCACTGCCCAATAGTTTGCAGACTAGGCTTTTTGCTTTTTTTGAAAAAGGGGACAATGTCTGTGATTCGTTTAGACCTGCAAAACCTTTTGTTGCTGTTGTCTATAGTCTTATAAATTATTTTATTAAGTTAGTGCCTCAGCAATTACATCTGACAGTTGTTTTTTTTTTTCCCCCATTTTTCTAAGATGTACTTTTTCTGAGCTTGGTGCCTTGATTACACAAAAAGCGCATACTTTTTTTCATTTCTTTCTTGTTTATTTTAATTTTTAACCCTCAATTAGCCTTTTTTTTGTTGTTGTTGTTCTGTCCTTTCCATTAAAAAGATTATTTTCTCTGGAAATAAAAACAGAAGTAAAATGAGAATTGAACATCTCCCCTTTATCCATCAACTCTTTCTAATCCACTCTAAGCACTGCAACTATCCCTTTATCCATCTTCTTTCCCCCCAAGTAGCTTTTTAAACAATTTCTCTGAATTTACCCTTTATCTTTTGGGGGGGATAATGCATGTTTTTCAAAATATTTTCCAGATTTCATGTAGATACAATTTTAATAATCATGTTCTGACAAATTCAATCCATGTTCTTTCCCTCCCTCCTCCCTTTTACTCCTCCCTCAGACAGCAGGTAACATGATAAAATCCATACACATACCCAATGTAGTTTTGTAAACCATTTTTAAAAATATTTTTCCACAGCTCGAATGCTCATTATCCTATTCTTACAGAATGATGTCACGTTTTAGATCCATCCTCTTATCGGTAAGGAGGAATGAGAGAGAAACAATTAAGAAAGCATTTATAAGGGATCAGCTTGGCAAGGTGATTAGTGCCTCTTTGACATTTGACGTCCAAAGGAACTTCAGTTAGCCTGACTGAGAGTCCAATTCATTACTCTAACAAGAGGGAAAACTCCCAGTGGCAACAATGGAAATGTTGAGTGTGCAAAGGAAAACAAAACAATCTCCCATTTTGTCTGAAGTTAGGAGCTCGAAGAGGGTTAAATGTCAATTAACTTGACCTTTCCAGTCCATTTGCTGGACAAAGTTTTGGCTGGGAGGATGCGGACCAAAAACAAACAGCCAAGTAAACATGAAATTCAGTGCACCAGCCTGCAGCAAATCCCCAAAGAAATTTCAGTGCATCAGCTGAGAAAGTATTTATTTGTTCATGTTTCCACCCTGGCGAGAATGTGCAGGACAATTTGATTGGAAGGTACTGAAGCTGTGATGTGGTGATGGCCTTGTACCGACTCCAGCTAGCTGTAAAGCAAAGAAACAGGCTCATTTGGCTAGGGCAGAAGGAAAAGGGAGAAGGGGCCAAGCTGGCCAGCCCAGCACCTCCCCCAGCACTCCCAGAGCAGATGGTGTTTTATCACTTCAGTGCTGTGCATGCATGGGGTTTTCCACCTGGCAGATTTTTTCCCAGTGAAGTCGGCCCAAGTGCCTAGGTCTCACTGCATGACAAATTGGTGGCAGGAAGAATGGAAAACATGTGTGCACAACGTCAGCCTGCTGTTTTGCCACAATGTCACTCTGATACGCCATTCTGGCATCACTTTCGAAAACTATATACTTTGGTAGGGGACATTTTCCATGTTATATCTATCCACATTCATAAGGGCTTTAAAAAAAAACAACATAGAAATGATGGCTTATCTCGTTGAGTTGCTGAAATAAATCTACCTTCCACTAAGATGTACTTTCCTGAGAAAGGATTTTTACATTTCAAGACTTTTAAAATGATTTAGCCATAGCCTTAGCTTATATGACTGTAACCTGAAGTGGTTACCGTGCAATGTCTTGAGTGATCCTCCTCAACATGACAAAATTGGTCATATGAATCTTACACCCATTTTACAGAGCAGAAAACTAAGGCTGGGGGAAGTTAAGTTACTTCACAGAAGTCAAGTCCTACCCATTACCAGAAAGCTGGTAAGTTGCCACCAAAATGCCACTGCTGCCTCTATGACCAGTGTTCTTTCCATTTTAAATTGCTTCAGGGGAAAGTCTGTACACCCAGTTAAAACAGGAAATAGGCTTTAATAAAGGCTCATTTATTAGGAAGCACATTCTTAGCTCTGCTTGGGTAGGAGCTACTTAATATTTCCCATCAGTTTTCAAATGGTCAGCCTGATCCTTAGAGCCCAAGCTAAGCCAAATAAATTAACTCAGCAAAAGAATTAAACCTGTATTGTGGACACTAGACCCTGTGACTTTTTTTCTTTTTTTCTTTTTTTAACCCTCTTCCCTCCTTTTTTCTTAGACTGTGCATGACTATCTGGTAGGGAAAAATATTACTCTTATAAGCCAACTTTCCTTTCCCTTGGCTTGTTTCCTACTTTTCCCATTTGCATAGTCCCTTCTTTTTATAGCACTCCAATGGATATAACAGTATGATTATCTCTCCTACTTTATTGTATAATTGCATCTGAAAGGTCCCTCCTTTCTATTTTCCAACAATTAGGTCAATTTAAATAGTCATACAGGATCTAGAGGCATCCCAACCCATTTTGAGAACTTCAATTCCTTACACCAAAGAAATGCCTTTGTATTTTTTCCTGAATGTCTTTATATCTATATTGTCCTTTGATAAAAAGATAGTAAAGCCATTTTCTTTATTAGAGAGTCTTGCTGACCATTATAAAGTGATAGGTTTATGTTTTAGAATTATTTCATCTTTTTTACAAGAATTTTGTTGTTTAGCTATTCAGTCAATTCAATCTGATTCTTCTGTGATAAGATTTGAGATTTTCTTGGCAAAGATACTAGAATTGTTAGTATTTCTTCTCCAGCTCATTTACAAATGAGAAAACTGAGACAAACAAGGTTAAGTGACTGCTCCAGGTCACACAGCTAGTAAGTGTCTAAGGATAGATTTGAACTTGGGAAGATGAGATTCCTAACTCCAGGCACTCTATCCACTCTGTCATCTAAGTACAGCTTTTCTTTAATATGCCATTGGATGAATTTGTGTTCTTAAGCTCATTCTCTGATTATGAAGCTACTTGAGTATTTTGCTAGCTGGTTAGGTTAATTTAAAGGTTAGGTTAAATTTAAAGGAATTTTATGCTTTTGCTGCTAATCCCATGAACATTGTGAGGGAGGCAAGACTTCTGCACAAGGGGTTAAGATTTTATGAGTTTTGCTCTTAGTACTTCTAGAAAAGATTACTACTACAAGACTCTGGTAAGATTTATTATGTGACTTTGAATGAATTAATTAACTTTCCTGTGCCCTATGTTCTTCACCTATAAAATGGGAATAATGTTATTAACATTGAGTAGGTGGAGGTAATTAACAAGAATAATTGTAATTGATGTTGAAAATATAAAAAGGTCCATGAGCATAAATACAATAAAAATAACCTTAGCTTTTTTAAAATTAGTTCATTATAATCACAAAGAATACCTTCCTATATTCAGATATTCCTGGAAATGATCTGATGACTACATGCTTTATTTAAGTCAATTTTTATAAGTGATCTATTAACTTACCAGTTGTAATAGAATATAGTTTCATAAGAATCTATGTTAGAGATAGGCAAGAAAAATTTGTGTATGGCCTTTTACATGGCAAATCACAAGGATTTTAAAAAATTATATAATGTGATGAAGCACCAAGGAGTGGTACTAATATTGCTAAAACTAATAATAATAACTGCCATTATCTTTTTTGGTTCTTTGTGTCTTGATATTTTTATGACATTTCTCACATGCAAGTTCTTGTTGGTATTACACTTCATCTTGATTGAGTTTCCCATGGATGACTTTCCATTTCCACTTCACAAAATCATCAAATCAGAATTAGAGGGGACTTCAGAGGTCATCATTTCTAATGTGTAGATTATAGCTTGTGAGGTAGTTTCTGCAGTTTTCATCATGCCCACTTTAAAAATGAGGAAAAATTATTGAAATCAATTATTGTTTTGTTGTCTCCTTTTAGAATTTAAAATATGCCCATTCTTTTTGACTTTTATGTAGTAGAAACAGTGAATTTTATAGATCAATGAGATATTTGAGATCAGCTAATCCAAATATCTGTAACATTTGAAAGGTTTAAAGATTGAATAACTCCCACATGGCAGTCAGTCAATATCCAGGTTTTTTCCAGTTCAGGTCCCATATTTCGTGCTTCAGGCCACACTACCTCTCATATGTATGATATTAGAAAGATCACTGTTAAGGAAACCTAGAAACATTCAATAGACAAGATAATTAACTTTTCTGCCTTCCAATTGTACAAAATAAATTATCTCATAAAGGCCTTCTCATACTCTAAAATTATTTCAGAGACAGTTAGGTAAGGACAAGAAAAGTGTAGTATATTTTTAAGTTCCAAAAAGAGAAAACAAAATACTATACCTTTTCCACCCTGACTTATTATTTTTACATTTTTTTAATGATAGCCACACCATTTCATAGTGCGTAATCAATGGGTTTTTTGCAGTAGTGAGTTATCTATAACTCTTGACCTATCTTTTCAATTATCATTCTAGTACATAAAGTGCTAATTTGAAAAGTACAGTCAGTGAGTGTATACAGACACCAGATTGAAAGAGAGATGCTGACGTGGCAGTGGAAAGAAAGCAACCTAGGCAGGGCCACAAATCTGATCATTCCCCTTTCTATTCCTGGTTTTATACAATGCCATTTTGAAAATTCTGGAAAAACAGGATGAAGTGGAAATATAAACTGGACAGCAAAGTAGTTTGTTGCTTTCTTCCAGAAACATAAATAACAGTTAACTTTATTGTCTTTTTTTTTTTGCCAGAAGTCATAAGGACCTAAAAATGCCCTCACTTTGGTGAAATTATTTGTGAGTTTAGTTCATAAATGGCTACTCTTTTGGAACTTAAACAAAGATAAAATGTCATTTGTCAAATATAGTGTTTAAAGGATACATTTAAAAAGGCTGGATAAAATGTTCACTTTTTGAAACATCCTTAGGACACTATTAAAGTGGACAGTCTTGCTTTTCCAAACTAGATATTTTTATTTTAACAAGTATTTATGAAATGTCTACTATTTGCCAGTCAATGTAGTAGGAGCTGGGCACATAAAGTCAAGTCTGAAACCAGTCTTCCCTATCAAAGAGATTACATTTCACAAAATTGGATTAGAAAGAGAATGAGCAAATATAACCATCGTCAGGTACTACATGGATATCTTTTACTTGTGTTTTTGGTTGATATTGCTTGTTGTATTTTTTTTTATTATTTTGGAAGGTAAGGTTCATTCTGGAGGGGTTATTTCCAGATATGATTATTACATTTGGAGAGAAAAAATGAAGGGAGAAAAAAAAGTGTATAGACTGTCAAGTTGAATCATATACTTGCCCATTACATTTTTTTTTTTGTTTCTGATTTAGTTAGGACTACTTTGTTAAATGGTTTCAATAATCTAGATTTGTGGTACATGAAGCCTATATATGAAAAAAGGAATGTTTGTTCTTCACCATTACCAGATGAGAGAAGAGGGTTGTGGATTGACAGTAGTCTGTCTAGAAAAACTGAGAGAGAGCCACACACAGAGAGACAGAGACAGAGAGATAATGGTGGTGGTAGGGTGGTCTGGGAGTTTTAACGGATTATAATATGAACCAACAATATAATATGTTCAGTATAAAAATAGTTCCTTCATACTGCATTAATATCACTGCATTATATCAGAGGTTCAGTACATAAGAATAAAGAACTGATAGTTCCTTTATGTATAGTAACAATGAAAGTTATCCCAGAGTGGAAGGGAATGTCATAGAAGGTGGCAGCTTCTTCAAGTAAAGGCTTTAGCATAGTGTCTAGCATTTAGTAGGTAGTACAGCAGATAAAGTGTGAGGTCTGAAGTCAGACTGACTCATCTTCCTGGGTTCAAATCTAATCTCAGGAATTTATTAGCTTTGTGACCTTGGGGAGTCACTTAATCTTATATGCCTCAGTTTCCTCACCTGTACGATGAGCTCAGGAAAGAAATGGTAAACCATTCCAGTATCTTTGCCAAGAAAATCCCAAATGGAGTCATGGAGAGTCAGACAATACTCAAATGACTGAAAAACAACAAAGTGTTTATTGACTATTGATTTTAAGCAAAGACTTGATGACTGCTTGCTTATCAGTATTATTGTAGCATTCTAGTTTAAGAATTATTTGAGCAAGATGGCCTCAGAACTCCTACCTAATTCTAGGATTCTAGGTGCCCAGTCTTCTCATGTTATTATACATACCTCCTTGGATGGAGATGGGAAGGGGAGATAAGCAGTTATAGGAATCAATGCTCTATGCTTTGGTTTGTTTCATAGGTTCTAATGCCTGACCAAAGCTGGGGAAATCCAGTCACTGGCAAGCCAGCCAAGCTGGCTAATTCCATTTTGGAATGTTTTGCCTGTAATAACTGAGACTGACTTCTTTCGCTGTCTGAAATTGGCTGATAATGGCTCAGCTGTCCATTTTGCTCTGGCTGGGACTACTTGGCTCAAATGCAAGGTATTATTACTCCCATTACCAATACAAGTGATGGTGAAGAGATAAGCAGTAGCATGTTATAAAAGAGACTTAATAACTTTCAGCAAACAAATCATGTGTGAGATTCAGATTCTTGTGAATGACTCTTCTCTCCTCCACCCCTGATCTGAGGAAGTTCCTCTAATACCTAGACTTATAAATAGTCCAAGAATGACTTAGTTTTATCAGTCTCCTACCAATAGTTTACTTAGAGTATGAAGTAAAATGCTAAGTTGCTTCAAAGAAGAAATAGCCAGAGACAATAATGCTAATAGTAATATCATTTAGAGGTACATTTATATAGCACCTACTATGTGCCAGACATTATACTAAGTGCATCCAAATATCTCATTTGATGCTCCACAACAAGCTGAGAGGTAGATACTATTATTACCCCATTTTTTTTTTAAATCAAGCAATAAGTTTCTTTTTGATTCAAAGATATTTTATTTTCCCAATTATATATATAATGATAATTTTAAACATATATTTTTCAAAAATATAAGATCCAAACTGTCGTTGGTTCTTTCTTTCTCCTCCCTCCTCTCCAAAGTGATGGTAAACAAGTTGATCTGGGCCATACATGCAAAACACATTTCCATTTTTGTCAATGTTGTAAGAGCACCCTAGTACAAAATGAAAACCCCCAAATAAAACTGTAAATATGCTGATGTGAAAAATAGCATGCTTTTATCTGCATCCATCCCACTTAAGAGTTCTTTCTTTGGAAGTATTTTGAATTTCATTCCCTGTCATAAATTTTTCAGAATTGTACCAGATTATTTCTGAAACTTACCAAGTTTTCACAGCTGATCATTGTATTATCCTCATTTTGCAGCTGAGGAATCTGAGAGAAACAGAGGTTAAATGACTTGCTCAATATCACACTGCTAGGATATGTCTTAGCAGGAACAAGAAATTGAACTACAGATTTAGATTTAGAGGCAGAGGGACTAAGTTCAGATGCTCATTAAACTGGCATAGCCTGCATAATCCTGGATGAATCACTTAATTTGTCTCTCAAAGAATTTCCTTATTTATAAAATATAGAGTTGGTCCACATTATTGTTGAGGTCTTTCCCAGATCTAACTCCATGGTGTATGAAAATTGAATCTTATTCTGTGCCCTCTGACCACCAACTCTACTTCTATCAGTGTAGTACATTTATTTATTTATTTTCACTTATTTGTTTGTTGGTTAGTTTATTATTTATTTATATTTATCCTGGTTACTTAACCAGGATAAAAGTGAAATACTAGAAAATAAGATTGTAAAGGAAAACCTCAAAAAAGCACAATTTACTAGACTTCCGGTTAAGATGGCGGCTTAGAGAAAGCTAAAGCTCAGATCTCCGGAAAACCCTTCCCGACCGATCTCAAACTATAAGCTCCTAAGGCGCCGAAATTCAAAACGATCAACAGCACAGACCCTGGGAAGCCTCCTCCTGGACCTGGACCCGGTTCAAAAGGTACGGCTCCCCTCAAAAGCCAGAACCCGAGATCACTCGGACCTCAGGGGTAGGAGCGCAGAGTCCAAGGTTCCCGGAAGCCACAGCCCGGCCTTCTACCCGAGTCCGGGTGAAAGTTACTGCCTGGGGCTTCCGCTGCAGAGAGCTGGTCGAAACAACAGCAACCCTCAGGGCGGGCAAAACAGCCTCACAGGCTGGATCCTGCTATCCAAGTCTCAGTGAAAGTCCTTGCCCTCAGAGCTTGGGTTAGCTGCAGCCCATCCCCCCCGCAAGCCGACAAAACAGCCTCACGGCCAGCAATTCTGAAGGCAACTTCCGGAAAGCGAGCCGGGGGGAGAGTGTGGCCTCGTGGTCCGACCCTTCCATTCCAGTTCCAGTGAGGCATATTCAGTTTAACCCAGGGAAAGCTCATAGAAGGGACAATCTGCCCCGGACTAAAGCCTCTGATCACCAGACAGAGATAAGAAAAGCTAATCCTCCACATTCAGAGATGGCAGCAAACTCCACAGAAGCACAGAAGCCCCAAAATACCAAGAAAAATAAGAAGAAAGGGGCGACTTTGGACACATTCTATGGAGCCAAAATACAAAATACAGAGCAGATAGAAGAAGATATACAAGAAAATTCTCCAAAATCTTCCAAAGGAAATAGAAACTCTCCACAAACCCATGAAGAATTTGAATCAGAAATGACCAAAAAGATGGAAGCCCTCTGGGAGGAAAAGTGGGAAATAATGCAAAAGAAATTCACGCATCTACAAAACCAGTTTGACCAAACTGTAAAAGAAAACCAGGCTTTAAAGCAAGAACTAATAAAGCAAAGCCAAAACACCAAGAAATTAGAAGAGAACATAAAATATCTCACCGATGTTACAAGGGAATCACTTTAAAAGACTGATATATATTAATTTAAGGTCGCCAAGGAATCAGCTATGTAATTCCTAATTGAAAAACTCAAGTCAGCCGTCAGCCTTTTTTTGGAGTTTAATTACAATAGGAGCAAGAAAGGAATTAGAGATATATATAGAGAGAGAAAGGGGAGAGAAGGGAATAGGGCTTAAATACCCCTTCTGTATAGGCTGGGCCAAAAGGCCCAAGCCCTTAGATAGCTGGGGCAAAGAAAAGAGATCAGTCCCTTTCACTCACGTGTCCAAAATGGAGAAACAGTCTCAGAGGCCCCCACCTTCAGCTTCCTTCCGAGCAAGCTTCCTCAGAGCCCAGGAACCACACCGACCAAAAACTCAATCCTCCCCCCCAGTCTCCAGACCCTCCTATCTTTAAGGACACCATCCAAGTTGCCTCCCCTCAGTCCTCACATCTACCAATCACTCTTCATCAATTTCCCTGTCAATGGAGGCTCTCGCTTAACCCAGGACCGCCCAGAGGTTTCTGGCTTTTGCACATGTCTGTTGAAGGTCATATTTTTCAAATGATTAAATCTTTACTCCTTTGCTACAGCCCTTTCTAAATCCTGTTAACTTGAGTATGGTAGAGATTGGAATAATTAAATTTTGATCTAGGCTGCAGCCCTTACTCAATCCTATTAGGACTGAATAGGGTGGAGTATCTCCATTGTATCAATTCTAAAATCAATCAAGACTCAAAGAAATTCCTGTTCTATGCTCAAGCATAGGTCAAAGTCCTTTCCATTGTTCAGCAAAGGGTTTCTGTCCTAAAGTAATCTTAAGAAGGGAAGAGAAGGAACCTCCCATGCCAATGGAGTTCCCATTCCAATAGACTATCAGTAAGAAATTTTCCAAGTATGAAATATCCCAATGGTGAAATTTTCAACAATTATAAGTCTAAGGAAATTTGAGGTTTACACCGACAAGGTGATAGATCTGGAAAATAGAGGGAGAAGAGAAAATTTAAGAATAATTGGACTCCCAGAAAAGCCAGAAATAAACACCAAACTGGACATGGTGATACAAGATATAATCAAAGAAAATTGCCCAGAGATTCTAGAACAAGGGGGCAATACAGCCACTGACAGAGCTCACAGAACACCTTCTACACTAAACCCCCAAAAGACAACTCCCAGGAATGTAATTGCCAAATTCCAAAGCTATCAAACAAAAGAAAAAATCCTACAGGAAGCCAGAAAAAGACAATTTAGATATAAAGGAATGCCAATCAGGGTCACACAAGACCTTGCAAGTTCTACTCTGAATGATCGTAAGGCATGGAACATGATCTTCAGAAAGGCAAGAGAGCTGGGTCTCCAACCAAGAATCAGCTACCCAGCAAAACTGACTATATACTTCCAAGGGAAAGTATGGGCATTCAACAAAATAGAAGACTTCCAACTTTTTGCAAAGAAAAGACCAGAGCTCTGTGGAAAGTTTGATACCGAAAATCAAAGAGCAAGGAATACCTGAAAAGGTAAATATTAAGGAAAGGGGAAAAATGTTATTTTCTTTTACTCAAACTCTCTTCTATAAGGACTACATTTATATCAACCTATGTATACTAATATGTGGGGAAAATGTAATGTATAAATAGGGGGTAAAGAAAGACCAAATAGAATAATCGTTCTCACACAAAGATTCACATGGGAAGGGGAGGGGAAGAAAACTCCTATAAGAAGGAGAGGAAGAGAGGGTTTTTTTTTTTTTTACTTAAACCTCAATCTCAGGGAAATCAACTCTGAGAGGGAAAAACATCCAGATCCATTGGGATCTTGAATTCTATCTTACCCAACAAGGGTAAGGAGAAGGGAAAACCTTGGGGGGGAGGGGGAGAGGGAGAACAAAAAGGGAGGGAAAGAGAGGGGGGAGGGGGAGAGGGAGAACAAAAAGGGAGGGAAAGAGAGGGGGGAGGGGGAGGGAACAAAAAGGGAGGGACTAAAAAGGGAAACATCAAGGGAGGGGACAAGGGGGACTGATTCAAAGTAAATCACTGGACTAAAAGGTAGAGCCGAAGAAGAAAAGGTTAGAATTAGGGAAGGCAATCAAAATGCCAGGGAGTCCACAAATGACAATCATAACTTTGAACGTGAATGGGATGAACTCACCCATAAAACGTAGACGAATAGCAGAATGGATTAGAATCCAAAACCCTACCATATGTTGTCTTCAAGAAACACACATGAGGTGGGTTGACACCCACAAGGTCAGAATTAAAGGATGGAGTAAGACCTTCTGGGCCTCAACTGATAGAAAGAAGGCAGGTGTGGTAATCATGCTATCTGATAAAGCCAATGCAAAAATAGACCTGATCAAAAGGGATAGGGAAGGTAATTATATTTTGTTAAAAGGGACTCTAGACAATGAGGAAATATCATTAATCAACATGTATGCACCAAATAATATAGCACCCAAATTTCTAATGGAGAAACTAGGAGAATTGAAGGAAGAAATAGACAATAAAACCATACTAGTGGGAGACTTAAACCAACCATTATCAAATTTAGATAAATCAAATCAAAAAATAAATAAGAAAGAGGTAAAAGAAGTGAATGAAATCTTAGAAAAATTAGAATTAATAGACATATGGAGAAAAATAAATAGGGATAAAAAGGAATACACCTTCTTCTCAGCACCACATGGCACATTCACAAAAATTGACCATACATTAGGTCACAGAAACATAGCACACAAATGCAAAAAAGCAGAAATAATGAATGCAGCCTTCTCAGATCACAAGGCAATAAAAATAATGATTAGTAAGGGTACATGGAAAACCAAATCTAAAACCAATTGGAAATTAAACAATATGATACTCCAAAACCGTTTAGTTAAAGAAGAAATCATAGAAACAATTAATAATTTCATCAAGGAAAATGACAATGGCGAAACATCCTTTCAAACCTTTTGGGATACAGCCAAAGCGGTAATCAGAGGCAAATTCATATCCCTGAAAGCTCATATTAACAAACAAGGGAGAGCAGAGATCAATCAATTGGAAATGCAATTGAAAAAACTCGAAAGCGATCAAATTAAAAACCCCCAGCAGAAAACCAAATTAGAAATCCTAAAAATTAAGGGAGAAATTAATAAAATCGAAAGTGATAGAACTATTGATTTAATAAATAAGACAAGAAGCTGGTACTTTGAAAAAACAAACAAAGTACTGGTCAATCTAATTAAAAAAAGGAAGGAAGAAAAGCAAATTCACAGCATTAAAGATGAAAAGGGGGACAGCACCTCCAATGAGGAGGAAATTAAGGCAATCATTAGAAATTACTTTGCCCAATTATATGGCAATAAATACACCAATTTAGGAGAAATGGATGAATATATACAAAAATACAAACTGCCTAGACTAACAGAAGAGGAAATAGAATTCTTAAATAATCCCATATCAGAAATTGAAATCCATCAAGCCATCAAAGAACTTCCTAAGAAAAAATCCCCAGGGCCTGATGGATTCACCTGTGAATTCTATCAAACATTCAGAGAACAGTTAATCCCAATACTATACAAACTATTTGACATAATAAGCAAAGAGGGAGTTCTACCAAACTCCTTTTACGACACAAACATGGTACTGATTCCAAAACCAGGCAGGTCAAAAACAGAGAAAGAAAACTATAGGCCAATCTCCCTAATGAATATAGATGCAAAAATCTTAAATAGGATACTAGCAAAAAGACTCCAGCAAGTGATTAGAAGGATCATTCACCATGAGCAAGTAGGATTTATACCAGGGATGCAGGGCTGGTTCAACATTAGGAAAACCATCCACATAATTGACCACATCAACAAGCAAACTAGCAAGAACCACATGATTATCTCAATAGATGCAGAAAAAGCCTTTGATAAAATACAACACCCATTCCTATTAAAAACACTAGAAAGCATAGGAATAGAAGGGTCATTCCTAAAAATAATAAACAGTATATATCTAAAACCAACAGCTAATATCATCTGCAATGGGGATAAACTAGATGCATTCCCAATAAGATCAGGAGTGAAACAAGGATGCCCATTATCACCTCTACTATTTGACATTGTACTAGAAACACTAGCAGTAGCAATTAGAGAAGATAAAGGAATTGAAGGCATCAAAATAGGCAAGGAGGAGACTAAGTTATCACTCTTTGCGGATGACATGATGGTCTACTTAAAGAATCCTAGAGATTCAACCAAAAAGCTAATTGAAATAATCAACAACTTTAGCAAAGTTGCAGGATACAAAATAAACCCACATAAATCATCAGCTTTTCTATATATCTCCAACACAGCTCAGCAGCAAGAACTAGAAAGAGAAATCCCATTCAAAATCACCTTAGACAAAATAAAATACCTAGGAATCTATCTCCCAAGACAAACACAGGAACTATATGAACACAACTACAAAACACTCGCCACACAACTAAAACTAGACTTGAACAATTGGAAAAACATTAACTGCTCATGGATAGGACGAGCCAATATAATAAAAATGACCATCCTACCCAAACTTATTTATCTATTTAGTGCCATACCCATTGAACTACCAAAATACTTCTTCACTGATTTAGAAAAAACCATAACAAAGTTCATTTGGAAGAACAAAAGATCAAGGATATCCAGGGAAATAATGGAAAAAAACACATATGATGGGGGCCTTGCAGTCCCTGACCTAAAACTATATTACAAAGCAGCAGTCATCAAAACAATTTGGTACTGGCTAAGAAACAGAAAGGAAGATCAGTGGAATAGACTGGGGGAAAGCGACCTCAGCAAGACAGTATACGATAAACCCAAAGATCCCAGCTTTTGGGACAAAAATCCACTATTTGATAAAAACTGCTGGGAAAATTGGAAGACAGTGTGGGAGAGACTAGGAATAGATCAACACCTCACACCCTACACCAAGATAAATTCAAAATGGGTGAGTGACTTAAACATAAAGAAGGAAACCATAAGTAAATTGGGTAAACACAGAATAGTATACATGTCAGACCTTTGGGAGGGGAAAGGCTTTAAAACCAAGCAAGATATAGAAAGAATCACAAAATGTAAAATAAATAATTTTGACTACATCAAACTAAAAAGCTTTTGTACAAACAAAACCAATATAACTAAAATCAGAAGGGAAACAACAAATTGGGAAAAAATCTTCATAGAAACCTCTGACAAAGGTTTAATTACTCATATTTATAATGAGCTAAATCAATTGTACAAAAAATCAAGCCATTCTCCAATTGATAAATGGGCAAGGGAAATGGATAGGCAGTTCTCAGATAAAGAAATCAAAACTATCAACAAGCACATGAAGAAGTGCTCTACATCTCTTATAATCAGAGAGATGCAAATCAAAACAACTCTGAGGTATCACCTCACACCTAGCAGATTGGCTAACATAACAGCAAAGGAAAGTAATGAATGCTGGAGGGGATGTGGCAAAGTGGGGACATTAATTCATTGCTGGTGGAGTTGTGAACTGATCCAACCATTCTGGAGGGCAATTTGGAACTATGCCCAAAGGGTGACAAAAGAATATCTTCCCTTTGACCCAGCCATAGCACTGCTGGGTCTGTACCCCAAAGAGATAATGGACACAAAGACTTGTACAAAAATATTCATAGCTGCGCTCTTTGTGGTGGCCCCAAACTGGAAAACGAGGGGATGCCCATCAATTGGGGAATGGCTGAACAAACTGTGGTATATGTTGGTGATGGAATACTATTGTGCTAAAAGGAATAATAAAGTGGAGGAGTTCCATGGAGACTGGAACAACCTCCAGGAAGTGATGCAGAGCGAGAGGAGCAGAACCAGGAGAACATTGTACACAGAGACTAATACCCTGTGGTATAATCGAACGTAATGGACTTCTCCATTAGTGGCGGTGTAATGTCCCTGAACAACTTGCAGGGATCCAGGAGAAAAAATCACCATTCATAAGGAAAGGATAAACTATGGGAGTGGAAACACCGAGAAAAAGCAACTGCCTGAATACAGAGGTTGAGGGGACATGACAGAGGACAGACTGTAAATGAACACTCTAATGCAAATACTATCAACAAAGCAATGGGTTCAAATCAAGAAAACATCTAATGCCCAGTGGACTTACGCGTCGACTATGGGGGGTGGGGGGGAGGAAAAGAAAATGATCTATGTCTTTAACGAATAATGCTTGGAAATGATCAAATAAAATATATTTAAAAAAAAAAAAAGCACAATTTACAAATTATATACTATATTGACCAAAAATTACATCCAAATAATATGTGTGGATTCAGGGGAAGAAATCTAGATTCTTTTGTCAAGGTTTGTCAATTTCAGACAAATTCCAGACATCCACAGAACACTAAAGAGTGTAGATAATTTTGAGATGGTGTGGACATCTTAAGTTTAAAATGTTACTGATAATTCTGAGAAAATTTAGGTATGATAATGGACTAAACCCAAGATGGCACAGATAAGCATTAGTCTGTTCCACTCCCAACAAATCCTATCAAAAATGAGATGTCAAATTCCAGTCCTCCAAGTCCTCTTTCCTCTCCACCAGATCCATGCTGCCTATTGCTCTCAACTCTAATCCATGGCTAGATGTGCTCAATAATTTGGGCCTCTCCCCCTCCCTATTTTCTTCCTCATTATGCCTACTTTCCTTCATTGCCCCATTCTGTCTACTTGCCATCTGCATCTGAATTTCTTTCCTTACTTCCTTCTGTTGTCCTGTTTGACTTTACACCCTCCATGCCTAATTAAAGTGTGATTGACACCCTTTTTCTTGCTGCCAGTCATGGTCTTTCCTGGAGAATATCCAAAGAACCAGGCATGTCTGTCCTAATTTCACAATTTCATAAATTAATTATCAATTGAGATGACAAGAGTAACTCTAATTTAAAGAGAATTAAGATTTGCAGATTGGTTTCCCTAGAGCCACCAGGTAGGTAGGAGATAAATTATTATGACCATTCTATCGAGAGGTATTTTAAGTTTACAAAACTAGCAGTTGATAGAATCCATAGATCTTTAATAGTAAAGGTGCAATGTAGGGCCAGTTCACCAAGAAGAAATTCATGGGAAAGATAATTGCCTGGATAAGTCAAATGAAGGGGCAAAAGGAAGAGGGAAAAGTCTGTTTGTCTTCAAAATAAATGTTTTGTTGTTTTTTTTTGTCCCCATCCCCAACCAATCTGAACTGCCCAGATAAATATGATCTGTCCTCAAAATGTGTCTCTTTCCCCATCTTGATTATAAAAATGACAATTCATACAACATGTTGCTAAGTTTGAGATTAGAATAGTTTCCTCTCACTCACTATCTTCTCACAGAAGTAAAACCGAAAGAAAATATCAATCATAAAGGAATAAAAATAATGAAAAAGTCATAGAGCACCATGCTGGGAAAGTGTTTTTCTTGCAAACATTTACATTGGCATCCCACAATATCAGTAT
Source organism: Monodelphis domestica (assembly GCF_027887165.1). NCBI lineage: Eukaryota > Metazoa > Chordata > Mammalia > Didelphimorphia > Didelphidae > Monodelphis > Monodelphis domestica. The sequence continues at coordinate 106,788,559 of NC_077233.1, forward strand.
CTCCCAAACAATGTTATTGCCCCAATAGATGGGGACATTTACACTGGGAAGAAAAGAGAAACACAAACAATATATTTTTTTGCCCTACTGCAAAATTATAAGGCTGTTTTAGAGTTAGAAATCTGGCAGTAGTCAGTCAACAAGTATTTACAAAGTGTCTACTCTGAGCCAAGCACTGTGCTAAATACTAGGAACAAAAAGAAAAGTAAACAAAAGAAGAAATTCTCAAGAGAACCATTCTCTGCTCTCAAGGACCATACAAACCCAATGGAAGGTTACTTGAAGATATAATCCAGGATCCTTTTATAATTTGTGGGAAAGCTGAGTACCAGAGGCAGGAAAATTACTTGTCCAAAGTCATAGAACTAGTTAATATAGGTAAAAATATTTATATTTTCTGACCAAGAATCATCATTCTCATTGAAGTTTATTCTCAGGTGTGTTTTCCAAGAAACAAACAGGAGGGTAGATGGGAAGGGTTGAGGGAAAAAATATTTCTATAAATTCAATCTGCTAACTAATATATATGGATTTTACAACATATAAATATATATGTTGAGAAACAAAGTAGTGCAATGGAAAGAGTGTTGAACTTCTAGCAAATAGGCAAATCTAAAGCTGAATCGGTTTCTGACAGTTATAGGTTCTGTGACTATGGATGAGTCACTTAACCCCTCTAAACTTGCGTTTCTGTCTTTAAAATAGAGATAATAATTTATCTCCCAAAGATGCCATGGGGATCAAATGAAATGGGGTATGAAAAAGTACTTTTCAAATGTTAATCCATGACATAACCTTCACTACTCCATTGTTGCCCCTGAAAATAATGAGGAGGATATATCTATTCTTTAGCTGCTTCAATGTGGCTCCCTCTTACCTAAAAACAAGTTCATGTTATTAATGAGGGTAGCTATCTATTCAAATTCACAATGTCAAGCCCCATCTAAGGTCTCACTTCACACAAAAATAAAAGATATGTTGCATGTAAACCTTTTGGCAACCTTAAATTAATATATATCAGTCTTTTAAATGCATTAATTCAAAGCAAAAGGCATTTCATGAAATATAATTTTAAAGTAACAATGAATCAGATATTAAATGTTCTTGACACTCATTCCCAAATGTCTTTCATTTCCATCATGCTTCAAGGAAAAACTAGCCTTGGCAATGAAATGACCTCCAAATCCTCCTAATCTAGGAGGAGAGAGACCAATCAGTATAGTCATTAAAAAAAAAAATGCTAGAGAGAATCGCAACAGCAGTAGTCTTGAAAATGCTGACTCTTTGACATGGAAAAGAGAGATCAATGTTAAGATCTTTGTTGACTTTTCTGGGTGCAGCAGTTGCAGTCTAGGGTATCCTGACCTCTCCTTCCTTATAATCATTTACAGCAGATTTTCAAGACCTCATTGTCTAGATGTATCTGAATTCCTTATATCTTACTTCTTTCCCACCAGCCCCATCTTAAGATTCAAAATTTAGTTTCGGCAAAGTATATGCCAACAATGTTACTATTCTTAGGTGTAGTTAAGGTAGAGTCAAGACAAGAGGTAAGGAGATTGAGCAAGTTAAGACCCTGAAAAAACAAGGTGTTAGAAGAGATCACATATCGAGGTGGATAAAAAGACTGTAGTCCAGGTACTTAATTTATTAAGGAGTTGAGAAAATAAACCATAAGTCCACAAAAGAGAGCAAGAGGAATCTGATTAAGATGAAAAGATGCTTGTTGGGTGAAGATAGACCTTAGTAGAAAGCCCTCAAATTACAGATGAACAATCTAAGGTTCAATGGATGACACTTGGTCTGCCTTGGTTTTAGGCAACTAATAAGAAATGGCATGGTTGATATTGGAAGTATGTTATTGTAACGATAAATTTGTATTTCCACTGTGTCCAAACAGAGGACAAGTCTAGAGTGTACAATGGAAAAGAGGGATCAAGAGATAGAGTGCCCAAAGGCCATTGCTGGACTGACAATGAGATGATGGATGATGGCTGCATTTTGTCTCTTCTACCCCTTTGTCATGGATCTCTCTATCAGTCTTCAGAGTGGAAATCATTCCTTAGTATCCAGAGTAGAGCACAATCCTCAGTTAGGCAGTTGATAGCAAAGAAATGAACAGACTAGGGGCTTTTTGAGCAAACTGCGCATGAGTATGTATGTTTGGGTGAGGGTGGTATCAGCCATGTCTAGTAAAGGTATTGAGATTATTCTGAATGTCATTGAAGTAAGAGAATCTTCCAGAGGACTGACATCACAGCCCTTTCTTCTCTAAAAAGACCAAAGATAAAAATAAAATCTAAATAGAGAATGCCCTTCAAAGTCTTGAACAAAGCAAAAAAAAAAAAAACACTAAGTAGGCTACCTACATCTATATCTTCAAGATGACCGGTCTTAGAAAGTCAGGGATTCTTGCATTATGTTGATCTAATTACAACTATCTGCTATGATCTCTTAGTGAATTAATGACATAGATTATTTATGCAGAATTGGGAAGGCTTTGTGTTAGTAAAGAACATTAGTAGAACTTGGTGAGGATTTATCAGTTCTGGAATTCTCATAAATCTTCAAAATTTTCTTTCACTGGCTTGATTATTTTTCCCCTCAATGCCATTTACAACCCTTAGTGTACAAATCTAACTTATCCTTCCTAGTTTCTATCTATTGACTCATTCTTTACCTCTAACACTGACACAGATTTTTTTCTTCTCTGAACTTACAAACAAATTATATCCTCCATTTAAATTTAAGCTTCTTGAGGGAAGAAACCATATTTGCCTATCTTTGTACCCTAAGGATATGTAACAGTTAAAAGAGTGGTTGCTTTAAACTGTGACTGAGAAAATATGGTTTCAAGACAGTGTCTTGAGTTAAATCAAAAATAAAGTGGTCGCCATGGGAAAATTCCCAAATATTAAATATACTCATGTCAGCTGGGTTTTATAGAGATTTTAATTAATACAAATTAAGGAATTAATGAAAGGGGAAAGAGAGTAAGAGGAAATAATGAGAAAAGGGCTAGGCCAGCCTAGGCCAGCCTAGGCTTAAGCCTTAAGAGAGAGATCAGTCAGTCTTTAATCCACTCACCACAAGATTGTCCCAAGCAAGATTCTAGTGTTCAGAGAGACCCTCCAGTTTAGCTCCTCGGCTCCACTAAGTTCAGCCACCAAGCCCTCCAATTCAGCTTTGTCAAGCTGAACCTTTTTTCTCAGAGCCCTTTCTGAGCTCCTTTTAAAGAGAATTTTCTCCTATGTCACCTCCCCTAAGTTTTCCCATCTACCAATCACAGTAGAAGTTTTCCAAAGGACAGACCATTCTTAATTCACACCTGAGTAGACTAAACTTTTGACTAATTCACACCTGAGTGGACTAAAACTTCACATTCTTTTGTTAAGCTTGTCCCTTGCAAGTTTGCAAGTTGCCCGACCTTCATAGGTACTTAGCACCTTTTTATATTAGATCTAAAAATAGACCCAGCTTAAGGTTTTTTAGCTTTACTTTAAGTATGGGTTAAATACTTTTCATTGTTCAGTAAAGAGTTTACAACTTTATCTTCCCCTAAAGTATGCTTAAGTTCTCACATTCTGATCAAGTACCTTCATTGTTTAAAATGGGGAATGGTCTTAACCAAGTGTTCTAAGGTAGACTCTGAGAATTTTTAACATTCACAAGTCTGAGAAATTTTAAGATTCACAGATAGTGATAGTGAACCTTTTGGAGATTGTGTTCCCAAACTGTACCCTCATGCCACATGTGAGCCTCTCCCTTACCCCAGATTGGGGGAAGGTGGGAAAGGAAGTGCTTCCATTGGACTCCTCAGCAGAGGGGTGGTGTGTGATGTGAAAAATATTCTCAATTAAGCATGGTGGAGAGAGGGAAGGGAGCAGCCCACTAACCCCCCAGCACATAAGACAAAGGTTCGCCAACACAACCCTACTCCATAATAACCTACAAAATTACTGCAATGTTTACCAAGCCCATCATAATCCATTTTTATCATATAGCTTTGGGACTGGTAAGGACAGATCTATTTTCAATATGGTTTTTAGCATATTTGTCTCCATTTCTTTTTATTAGCTTCATTTTTTGTGTGTGAAAAACCTGCCCAACCCATAAGGAAGAGTTAGCATAGGTCTTGATTCCTCTGAATATATTCAGTTCCTCTAGACACCAAATTGTGGCGCTTTTCCCCCCTTTTCATTACTTCTTTGACTCAGATTGCACCTTTGTATCTTGACATGACTTAGAGCTCAAAAAGCCTCCAGGAGAGCACAAGATCCAAACAGTGTTTATGAAGCTACCAAAGGCTTCAATTCTTTTTATACCTTGATCAGAGGTCCAGGTAAATATATAGAGACTCTTTATAGGAAGTTCAACCAGAAACCTCTAAGTGATGAGGGATTTTGTCCACAATTCAGACTGTCTACTAAAGTAGGAGGGATTAGGATGTTTCAGGATAAATATCGAAAGCATTTTAAAACCAATTAAATCTTGGATCTTTTGAAGTATTTTATCTCACATTATTATTTTTTAAAAGTTTCGATTGGCTATCATTCACAGAACTATATCCTCCCTTCCCTTTGTTGAACCAAAATAATTGTTGTTATTATTATGGCTTTCAATTATAGGATGTTTGAATTCTTATGAAGATCTATTTTCATGCTCAGGTCCACATAATTCTTTCACTACCTATTTCCTATGAGACCATTAGTCATTATTATCTGATTTATAAAAACTGTTATTGCTTAGCTGACTTATTGAAAATACTTTAGAAGAAATGTACATACATTTTCAAAGCATCATGGCTTCAAACACCTATCCTCTTGAACACCAGATTTCCCCCTCCAATATGGAACTTAAGACTCCCACTTATGATATTTGTTTTCAACATTTCTAGTCCAGTCCCAGACTCAACATGTTACTTCCTGATCAACTTCATGCCATATATACTTGCCTTCCTCCTTATGTATTCCCCTATTCTCCAGCTCTAGCTTTGAGAATAGAAATCAAATCCTACCACATTACTATTCCTAGAAAGAATATGCCAATTAATTGGCTTATGATTCCAATCATTGTTATGACTTCCTGATGAAAAATACTACTTCCTGGCCATCACTCCCCAGTATGTATTGACTTTCCTTATTAGAAAATAAATTTCTTGAGAAAAGAAACTGCCTTGCTTAATATTTTTATCTTCAGAAGTTATACAGTTCTTGGCACATAGTAAGTACTGAAAAAGTGCTTTTTCACTGATTCAATTTATGAAAGAGAATTTAAACTCTCTTTGTCTGTTTTAAGTTAATCAAGAACCTGGAGTCCCCCACCTTTCACACTTAGTTAGTCATTGATGCTTAGTTAATAAGAACTTCTTACTAGAAAAGGAAGTTCATACCCTAAAAGACCACAAGCACTATCCACCCCTGGGGAGTGCTAGGCAAATTGGGAGATTGTGATTGATTTCTGAGTTGTTATGAGGAAAGCTAATGGATGGAGAAAACTTTATGAGCTGGAGCCTCTAAGGCCCTGGGGTTCTTTTGCAGTCTTTTGCCTTGTGGGCATGAGCTTTGGTGGAGTTCTTTTGCAGCTTGGGATTTTTGGCTTCCTGATTTGGACTTTGGATTCTGGGGAAGATTTCAGCTTTCTGCACTGGAGACTCAGACTGAAGAGATGCTTACTTGGGTGAGACTCTTGTCTCCTTAGCATGAGAGACTGCCTTTTGAGGATCTGCCTCTTTGGTGTTGGTCATTGGTGGTTGAAACACCTGGTTGCAGACACTGTCATGGGCTAGTGAGATTTGCATTCCAACAGAACTTAGGGTATTTTTAGCTCGGTAATATTTTCTACTTCCTTCCTACATTTCCTTCTCCTACAATCACTGTTTTGCTGTAATAAAGCTACTAAAGCTACTAACAGTCTCAAGACTTGATATTTAATTACTATAAATGGCAACCACAATAATTGTTTAAATTCTTATATTTATCAAACCCATTTTAATTATTACAAATTTAACCAATGGTGTTAGAAACTTTATTAAGCTATTATGTAATTACCCTAAAAACTATAATACCCAGTAAAACTATGATTCCCAGAAACCCACTCACTTCCTGTCTTTACATGCTGACTGTAGACAGGATATAAATTGGATGGAGATCTATCTTGCTCTCTTCTTTCCTTCCTGTCCCAGATTTGGTGGAGTGGGCTTTTTGAGCAGGCAGAAAAATCTTAGTCATGTGGTTCTATTTTGCATATAATAAACTTTATAAATATAATACTTCAAGTATTACACATTAATTTGAATCCTACACTATCTCATTTTCAGGACTTCAAAACTTTAGTCTTTCTCTCCTTCATAGCTCTCTCACTCCTTCTCTCCTTCTTTCCTTCCTCTCTCCAGATTTGTTACCAGAATATGTTACATTACTGAAACTGCCACAACATAAAAAAGTGACATTTAGAAGACAATAAAATGTATAAATATGATTTATTTTAGAATTTGCCTCACAATGGTTTCATTCTACTAAATGTGCCTAATTGATGGTCCTTACCACATTCCACTGAATGTTGAAAAAAGAACAAGGTAATGGTGATATCAGGTCCAGGTCAAATTCTGTGTCTCCTGTGAAGATTTCCCTGATTATCCATTTTTTGTGATGTTTCTTCCAAACTGCCTTATCATTTATTGTCTATGGCCATTAGATGTTGCTTGTATTGTATTTAGTATTTGACTTCTTATATATAAGCATCTACATTGAAATTATAACTTTTTGAGACAGAGACCTTCCTCAATTTCTTTGGTGCATGAAGGACTATGATGTCCATTAAAAGACCAATACAAAGTGATCTCTAAGATCCCTTCTCTCTCTAAATCTTGTGAAAAGGGGCAGTCAGGCGTTCTGCTTCCAGTTGTGAAGATGGTGAAGTAAGAAATGCTTGGAGTTTGCAAATCATCCTCCAGACTGCTACTGCAAAAAAGAAAAAGACCAATGGGACAGATCTTTTAGATTGCTATGTGGCATATACAACCAACCACTGTATTTCATGGGAATCAGAAAAGGTATATGTAATGAGAGTCACTTGGATATGGGCCCTAGAACCACTAATTTACTTACAAAGAATTAAGTCTAAAATAATTTTAAAAGATTATCTAAATCTCTGTAAGCTCTTTCATACCTCAAAACCAAATCAAGGAGGGCTGGGCATATTGGCACTTTTAAAGGGAAGTAAAGTGATAGGATGATTTGATCGGGCATGATGTCATTAGGATACCTCTCAAGGAGTCTAATTAATCATTCACCTTAACTTCTTTCACACCCTTAATTCTACTATCTCAGTGAGTTTCCCTGATATTACCATCAAAAACCACTGACAAAACTAAGTAGTAAGGCCAAATAAACATGTTCCATAGTCTAATTTTGTGTGCCAAAAGGTGGGAAAAGATGCCAAGGCTGGTAATCAACCATGGACACACATAAATGAGGAAAATTTGATACTTGATCTATTGTATGTTCATCTTCTTACCTCTCTTTTGTCAGTTAAATCCCATGTCAACACCTTTGGTAGTGACAGTTGCTACACTTATTTCTTCATTGTTGTATATGTTTATGTTTTTTTTTCCATTTGCATTACATAAATTGTCAAGAATCCAAATATTGGGATTAAGTGTTATAAGCCTGTAGGAAACTCCAACAACTTATTAGATTTCTATTTTGGAGGCCTCCTAAGTCCTTTGAGAAAAGCCAAAAGAAAAGAAGGTGAGATGGAGGTGGGAAGGGTAAAAACTTATTCCTTCATTTATTCACTCATTCTACAGTCACTCATTTAACAAGCATTTATTTAGCACCTATCATGTATCAAAAACTATTCTGGGAAAACAAAGGCAAAAACGAAATAATAATCACCTACTATGAGTAGTTCTTTTAATAATTATATGTGCTGCAAAGTCATATAATGCATGATGTCACAGTTTAGTGGACAAAAAGAAAAACAAAGCAAAACATCAAACTTCTTCTTTGTCAAACCATACCCCTGCTTTCCTGGTTTTTAGGGACAGTGTATTATACTCTTCTTAGATATTCGCATTTGAAGCAACTAAGAGAACAGATTGTTTGAGTTATAGTTAGTTCTTCTATAAATGGACACATGCCCATCTAAAAAATATCCACATTATGCAAAACTGTATGATAAGAGCCAAAAGGACTTAAGGAAAAAATCAAATTAGGGGTATAATGCTCAAAAAATTCATCTCTAATACATTAAGAAAAAAGATAGGAACATAATAAAAACAGGTACTTGGTTGTATAAATGTTAAATGGTTAAAGAAATAATATAAAGAACACACTATATAATAGTGGTGTCTGCTCCTAGAGTCCCACAGATGACATTGGCCCAGACCTGGAAAAGTCAGTGGCTGAGTGAGAGAGCAGTCTCAGAAGGTCAAAGTTCCAGGAACTACATCACAGCCAAGAAAGTGGGCTGGTTAGGAAGGCGTGTGTAGGTGTCCAGCCCTCCTAGACACACAATTCCTACTGTATTACAAGAATGTGAGAAATGGAAGAGATTAGGATAGCACGTGGTTAATTGTGGGGATTGAGACAAGTGAGTGAACCCCACTGCCTCCATTTTGTAACTTAATTCTAGTTCATTTCCATTTCTATTCAATTATGGATCCAGTCTAACTTTGGCCTAGTGAGAACTTTATTCACTTGTGGGAATTAGGATAAAACCTTATTGCATTATTTGAACCTAGTCCTGCATGGCTGGGAAACTGGACCACCTCTACCTGCTATTTAGAGATCTTCCATCAAGGATCTAGATCCTACTAACCAGAAACACAATCAGATTCACACTGACACAAGAAGTTTTCGTATAATTGTGCATTTCAAGCAATCCATATGTCTTATCTGAAAACTGGTCACATACTGATTAATCTTTTGTTGTTTCTATGTTCCTTAGTTGTTTTAAAGATACTTTAGGAGAAGGGACAACTCTTTTTTACTGAATCCAGAGAATTGTACCTGTTTATTCTTCCCCTCTGAACATGGAAAGTTCCTAATCTTTCATGCATCAGATTACTTCATATTGTATTGTTTCTTTTTAATTAATTGGCCTCATTTGGTTAATTATTTTAATGAATAATTGTTTTAATGTATAATATATATTACATATATATAATGATATATATGTATATGATATATAATGTATAAAAATCTGCTTCTCCTTTGTATTGGGGGCTAGCCCTTAGCTGGGCCTGGTCCAGATTTGTTAAGTAATTGGTATTTATTGCTTAATAAATCAATATGCTCAGAGAGTCAGACCTTTGTTTCATTATGCATTTTGCTGTTTGTTCATGACAATCCTTAACAATAAATATAACATTTAGACATAATGGGAATATTTTGAATAGTTGAATTGTTGAATGGGGAGAAAGAAAGAAAGAAAGAAAGAAAGAAAGAAAGAAAGAAAGAAAGAAAGAAAGAAAGAAAGAAAGAAAGAAAGAAAGAAAGAAAGAAAGAAAGAAAGAAAGAAAGAAAGAAAGAAAGAAAGAAAGACACAACAGAATTTAGTAACTAATTGTATATAAAATATCAGGGGCAGGGAGAAGTCAAAATTAATCCTGAGTTTATAGCCAAGAAAAGCTAGCTGAATGACAATAACAACAGCTAACATTTAGATAGGGCTTTAAGAGCAAAATGCAATTCGCATATATTAAAACCAATGAAATTATAGTATTTTCTTTTCTTTAAGCAAATCTATGGTTCAGAAGAGCCTGTTTCCTAAGGTATTTATCTCCAGGATATATTGCCATGATGTTGTTGTAGAGTTAGGGATAAAGAAGGGAATACCATTAGAAAAACTTTTTCAAATCTTTAATTTCATTTTCCTTTCCTTGCCATGTATGATCCCTCCTACTGCGCTAATAATGCTCAAACCTAGGCTGTCAGTCGCCCATAAATTTTAAGGTTCAGGCAGAAAGCCTCTCTAGTGCTGACACATTTTTAAGACTTCATTTTCTATGGTTGGAAAACTTTCAGAAAAACTATAAATTATTGCCATCACTTCTAGAATTGTTATCTCCAACGAGAGTTCCCAGGCCCTCCAGACTGCTTAGTATTATGGATATTATATGTTATGCATAATAATTGTATGTAAAATAACAATAATAGCTTACATGTCATCATGATTTACAGACTCTTAGGAGGTCCTTACGACACATGACCTCATTTAGTCTTGGGACTAGTTTCACCTGTGAATAGAGTATTTGAAGTCTAAAAACCAAAATTGCCATAAGGGACATTTTCCTTCAGATATAAAAAATACAACCAGAGGTCCCAGAAGCCCTAAAGATAGAGGGCATTTGACTGTTTGTAAATGGTATAATCAGAATTGAAGCCTTTAAATAAATCATCTAATCAAGACAGCAGTTTAACTTCTGCTTATTCATCTTCCTGCTTTGCCTGTAACTGTAGTATGCTGAGATTGATGTTTGGGCAGGGCCCCTCATTATGTCACACCAAAAAGATAGCATCTACTGAGCACCTCGTTTTAGGTTCATGCCATTTGAGAGGTAAATAGTTGTGGAGGGTGAATATTAATGCCTTTTGACCATTGCTTTTAATGTTTTTAAAAATCAGGCATAGATTAGTCACATTTTAAAAATAAAATTAATGGTGCTAGAATATAACTGTTTCTTCAAAATTTTCCAACACCCTGTCTAAATTTTTCCTTTGCATTGATAATATTCAACTTGAATTGCCCTCAGGCAGACCCACTAGCATTGTATCAGCTTCTGAATGTCAAGGAGTATGGCTGTTCTCTTATTTGAAATCCCTTCTATAGAGTAGGTACTTACTCAAGATTTGTTGAAACTAATTGAACTGATGAGCTTTGCAGTACTTTCATGAATCTGTGATCTCATCAGCATGTGTTCCATCTACCTCTCACAGTCATTCTAAAACTGTCCAGTTCCTCATTTCTGTGGTCTCTCATTAGATGTAATAACAACAACAATAAAGTATATATTGAGAGTCATCAGATTAGGGCTTAGAATTTAGGGGATGTTTTTAATCTGTGACTATTTCAAACCCTGAAACAAATATTCCATGGGGGAAAGTGCCAAAGATGAATAAGAAGTTCTCAAAAATGAAATATCTAAAATGCAATGCAAAAAAATTAACATGAGGAGGGAAGGGAGAAATTACTGAAAGAAATGGATACAGATTTGATGAGAACTCATAAACCTAACATTTTCATCAAATTTCCACATGACTGGTATCAAGAAGAGAACACATATATTGATTATGAACTCAGAATCTAATCAATTTTAGGAGATCTAACTAAGACTAATTAAGATAAATATCATAAGGTTAAATGTCAAGTCCCATATGGTTTTAAAATAATTTATTTCACAAATATAATATTGTGGAAATATCATTGGATCAGGACTCTAAAGGGGGAAAAAAAATCCCGGCTCTTCATTGTATTCATTGCAAACTCAATGTGGGTCAATAATGTCATATAGCAAGAGAAATGCATTGTTTGGGACTAGGAAAATGATGACTCTATCTAATGATCCCCTGGTCAGAATGCTTGTTGAGTATTATCAGTTCTGGGCACCACATTTTTAGGATATAAACGAGCTGGAAAGAATCCAAATTGCTGCAGCTAGGGTAGCAAAGTAAAATATTATATACAAGCATCTGCTGAAGGTACTTGGGGGCTGTTTTGCTTTGAAAAGTCCTAGGAGGACATGATCACTGTCTTTAATCACTGTCAAATGGAATAATGATTGGATTTGGTCTGTCAGAAAGTAGATCTAGAAGCAATGAGATAGAACTGAAGAGAGGTAGATTTAAATTTGATATAAGGAAAATACTGCCAAACATTTATAATTGTCTCAAAATTGAAAACCCAGATGGGTCATGAAGATTCAGACATGATTAAAACAACTGAAAAACAATTAAAAAAGAGTTCAAGTAACTTATAGTATTGTTCTGATGATGCAATGTCTAGGTTTGCTCCTTTGTGCTGGAACTCTATGTCTCATTGCTCCTTGGCTGGCTCTGTCTTGCGTTACTAATCTGGCTCCATGCTTCACAGGTTTCTCTCTCCCATTGAAGGGTGTTTTGCTACTCCTCTTCTGCCATCATTTATGGAAGCCATCATGGTCCACTTCATCACTTTCAATGTTTCATACTGGTGATACTTCTCCCCAACAGATGGTTCTGGCCCTTCAGCAGCTAAACCGTGGAAAAATTATGTTGGAAGAGTAATCCACAATACAACTCTTTCACAATGAAAAGATCAAAATGTCTTTGACTATTTGAGACTTTTCAGCTCTTTTATGGAGAGCCAGAACTGGAATCCTGTTGGGTCATTTAAGATTTTCTTCTCTTTCACTCAATTCCCACAATCCTATCCTATATAAAAAGGGTCTCATCAAATGACTATGGGAACCTTTTGGCTTGCCCAGCTTAACCAAAATTCCACATATTCTGTTCCTAGCTAAGTTAGAGTGAATTGGTCCCACATGCTACCCTCTTTCCTAGCTTCATGGGTGTGGATTGCCTGCTTTTTCAGTCTCTTCCTTTGAATCTTGACTTTAAGTAGCTATTCCACTTAGTTCTCATTTTCCACTACTTTTTCCATTCCTTGCCAAGAGTAGTATTCTAACTCAACAGTGAATGTTCATTATTCCTACTTGTATAATTTAGAGGATTTGCCCTACTGAGCTGTGTGGCTACATTGAAGTGACCTAGGTACCCAATACTGAATATCTGGGGAAAGGTTTGAACAGAATACCCACTAATACTCAGGGACATGAATCATTTATGATTCTATGTTGCTGTTAAGAGCAATAGATAAAGAGTTAGTGGTAGATAAAGAGTTGGGCTTAGAGTAAAAAAGACCTGGTTTCAAATCTAGTCCCTGAGACATACTGGTCATGTAATCAGTTACTTTTTCTCACTGTACTTTGGGCAAATCTCTAAGACTATAAATAGTAGAGAAGGTTTGGATTGATACTGGTAGAGAGAGTTTTTTCATTTGGGAGTTTTATAAATGTGAATTCAGGCAAAGAATATAGCAAAAGCCATGAATCAGCCACGTGAATACAAAGTGATGGACATGCTTAATGTAGACTAACTCCCCAATAGTTTTAATGTCTGTTAGTTACTCTCAACCTGGTTTAGCCCATCTGCCATGAAGGTTTCACTGGAGTGAGGCAGCTGTTCATGCTATAGCTTCTTAGAGCTGCAGATGAGAATTAGGAAAAAAGTAGATCCCAAAGGTAGATGTGCAGAGCTGAAAAAGACTTGGCAAGTCCTCATACCAGAGTTCTAGTTCTTCCTTAACACCCTTTAGACCCCTCTTAAGAAAGTCTTAATAGGAAGAAGCTAAGTGGCTCAGTAGATTGAAAGCTCAGCAAATCTGACCTTGGACACTTCCTAGCTATGTGGGCAAGCCAGGTAACCCCCATTGCCTAGCCTTTTCCATTCTTCTGCCAGGGAACCAATATACAGTATTGATTCTAAGATGGAAGATAAAGGTATTTTAAAAAAAAAAGGCTTAGTAAATGACTTGTTGACTGATTCACTCCTTAAAAAGATGATTCTCCCTCCTTGCATAGTCAAACAGAGACTGGAAGACTGGTTGTTGAGCATATAATAGGGAAGTTCCTTTTGTGTATAGATCATTCTAGTCTCTTCTAATTTTCAATTTTTTTTCAGTGATTCTACTCTATGTAGAGAGAGAAAAAAATAATAATCCAAATTTATATAGCACCTTACAAGTGGTAAAACACTTTTTCGCAATCCTGGAGATAGGTAGTGAAAATATTATATCCATTTTAGAAAAGAGGAAAATAATCTCTACCAGACTGCATTTAAACAATGGGCTCTCAACCCATTGGGGCAGGGCCTGGCAACACATGTGTCTGAGCCTTTTTTTTTTTAACTACATCACAATGCAGTAAGCCATATTATTTCCAACCTTCAGGGGCAATAAGTGGTGAAGAAGTAAGGAGGAAATAGGAAAGGCTGGAGAGAAAAATTAGAGGTGGGAGGTCGGGGAGAGGTTGATGAGTTAAGGTCAAGCCAGCAGGAACACAGATCCTGAGTCTATGGGTCAAAAATACTTTCTTTCTTTCCTGCCAAGTTTTGAAATCATGGTGTTTTGGTTAATGGTATGTAGGACTGGAGACTTGCCTCTGACTTTCCCATCCTCCAGGCTCATGCTGACCCAGTATGTGAAGAATTTTTATTGAAGTGGAACTAATCTCTTTCAAATGGAGAAGGTGACCTGCCTGGTCCATAGAAAGCGGAGATAGCAAGGTGACTCACCTAATTATCAACAGAGAAGAGCTGCTGAGAGGCAGCTTAGTATAATGAAAGTGGAATGGGAGGCTTTTATCCTAGCTCTGTCACTTCTTCCCTGTATGACTCTGGGCAAGGCCTGGTACCTCGCCAAGTCTCCCAGCCTTTGTATAGCAGTCCTAAAAAGGTGGACACTGGCTGCCTTGCAAAAGGCCCTAACTCACTAAAGAGCCTAAAAGTTCTATTTCCTTCTGGCTTAAAAGAGAAAAAGCTAACAGGACATCAGAACTCAAGGGGAGAATTTTTTTAACATAGTAGGTAGTTTTAAAACTCTCACAGATTGGGGACAAAGACAAAAAAACAACAACAACAAAACATAGACAAGCAGATAGGCGAACAGAGAGAAATAAACCAAGAGAAATACTGGTAGTACTTACTACCTCCCCTCTCCCTTTCCCACCCAGGGCCTTTAGCACCAGGCCATTTCACAAGACAGTCTTTCCAGAAGAAACATTACATCTGTCAAATAGTATCGTAATAATATTGCCTTCAATTTTTGTCACAGTGTAGTGTTTTTGTGAAGAATGCACTTTTTAAAGGTTTGTTTAAATATGATCTATTAAAGATTAATTAAAATAAATTTAATTAAAATTTAACTAATTAAAGACTCTTTTTCCAAGGGAAGATTGGGAATCATAAATCAATCAATCAACAACCATTTATTAAGTGCCTATTTTGTGTTGGAGACTGGGCTAGGAACTAGGAATACAAAGATAGATAAATGAGACCAATTATTATTTTTTTTAATGTAAGTCCCATTTCTCCAGAACTATTTCCCAAACTTGGACCAGAGTAGGTGTTGCAATTAAAAAAAATTATCTGTATGACTGATATAAGTACAGAGAAAAATATTTGCAGGTTTGAAAAATATCAGTTAATTATTTTAATTAGAATTTACATTTGAAAGCTTAGCATGTTTTTTGTTCCTTTGGCTTTTTAGTCTAGAATTCTGATTTAATCCATGTGGTAAATGCTGGCATGAAAACTCTTCTACCTATGTAGGTTCATAACTCTTCTGAAATGTATGTGTTTAGAGAGTTACCCAAGTCTCTAAGAGATTAAAAGACTTGACTATTGTCATACAGCTCATACATGTCAGAGACAATACTTGAAGTCAGGACTTTCTCCTCTCATTTAACAAATAGGAAAAGGAATGCTCAGGTTTGTCCAGGTTCTCAAGGTAGTAAGAATAAGCACCAAGGTCTAAGGCTTATTCCGCAGCATAACGTTTTATGGAGTGAGTCCCAAGGAGGAAATTGGTACAGGAAATAGGCTCTAGTCGTTCCTTGTGTTTGTGCATGTGTGTGTGAGAGGGAGACATATACTCATATATGTCGTACAAGCCTGGTGTCTAACAGATGTTAGCTAAAACTAACACCTGTGTTGTATCAGTATTATTCTGTACGTAGTTGCTCTGTTTTGGATTATAAAATTTACTTTTGCTAAGTCCACATCCCTGTAATCACCAGAAAAGTCATAGTGAGGTTCTTTTTTATAAGTTAGGGGACATAGAGAGGTCTGAGTCACCCACGGAACTAGTCTCATTACCCTTCTATTCCTGCCATGTGCACTCTAGATTTAATCCTTCTTTGGTGGTTTTCCTACTACTGTCTTTAAGTAACAAGAAAATAGAACAAAAGAAACAAATTAACTTCTTTCTATGAGAGCAAAAGTATCCACTTGAGAACTCTGTTGGCTTTACCAAGTACAAGAAACTCTTGGCATCTCTGCATCACCTTGGTGCCTCTTGGGAGCTGTTTCCAAGAATCCCATTTACTACTGCATGATTTCATTCTTCACTGTAGTAAAGGATAACTCTTCATAATATCTCTTTCCAAGTTGAAAGATGTAAAGCTGGACAGAGTGGAAATAAAGGGGGCTTTCAGGGTCAGGGGCAACACCCAAGAACCAAGTTGTCTGGAGACTAGGCTGTATCTCACAAGATAATGATTCTGAATTCTGGCCCATAAAGAATCAACTGTCATGTGCCAGCCAGCCCTAGTCCTTCATGGACTTGAGTTTCCACCTCAGAGGAATCCTCTATTAAATTACTTTCTATGAGTAACCCATTCAGAGGCAGGAACTTCTAAAGTAGATTGGGATCTAGGGATTCAGTCGCTAGTTTATTAAAAAACACACACACACACACACACACACACAGCCAAATAGCATCTTTCTTTTTGGGAAGATTAGTGGAAGAGCTGAATTCTAATTCTATTACTTCCTTCAAGTGATGTTGGGGAGGTCACTTATTCTCTCTTCTAGCTTTTTTATCTGGAAGATGAACTTGATTCTACCTGCCAACACTCTCTCTCTGGGCTGCTGGAAGGCTGATCACTAATGAGACCATTTATGTGAAAATACTTTGAAAATTGATAAGCTATATATAAATATTCTTTAGGGAGTGACATTAAAGAGGGGGAACGACTGATAATTTTTATCACTGTAGAGATCACCCACTGTTAAAAGACTATTTATGAATGCAGACCAGCAGCTTTTCTATAACTAATGGCTTTAGAGAACTAGAAAATTCTAAGGAAATAATTGGTGGGCATCATAGCAATATATATAGTTAATTATCTAAATAAGATTTATTTGTCATTTTCCAAATTCACAGAAAAAATTTAAATTTGCTTTTTTTCTTATTGAAACATTTTTTATTTTTGTAGTTTGTGTTTTTATTGTAAGCTTGACCTTCTACTATAAACTTCCTACTGAGGTGGAGAGGCTAAGTGAATTGCCAAGGGTCATACATTTCCCATGTATCATTTGGAATACCTGAACCCAGGTGTTCTTTACTAAGGCTAGCCCTCCATCACTCCATCATGCTATCAGTCTGAATGTATTTATGCTCATAGAAGGGAGATCTGAGAGGGACTAAACAAATCCATATTGACTCCATAAAGAAGCTATGAAAAAAATCTTAAAACAATGTGATAAAGATATAGGATATAATAGACATCTACATTCATATATTTTATGTACATATATATATATAAGTATTGAAGCATATGTAAATATATACACAAACATGTATAATCCACATATATGCCTACATATATAAATACACACATATATCAACTGTTCCCAACAATTGAGAACCAACTATAACCCAAGGCTGAATGGCCAGCCTAACTGAAGCAGTGGACCATCTGGAGGGAGGGAGAGAATGCAGCATGTTTTTCAGGGCAGGAGAGTCAAACTACAAGCACTACCTTGACCACCATCTCCCCTCAGAAACCCTACAAAGAACCTTGAACCCAAGAGCCTCAGGAATAGCAGTCATCTCTCAACCACCAGGCAGACCTTCTTCTAGCCCAGCTCTAACAACCATCCTTGAGGAAGGAAATCATTGAGGGGAAAAGACTCACAGTTACTACCAGAAACTACTGAAAAATTCTTATTGACAGGCAGGTAAGTACAGGAGCCCCATGAGTGATAATAGCCCCCAAACCAGAAGTCTTGCTTCTAATATCACAACCATCACCCAGGAAAGTAACTCCTGAGGAGAAGAGACCATCCTCACCAACTGTCACTCATAGGACATTTAAGTCAGTTTAGTTTAAGCCACAAGGCACCCTAAGGAGGAGATAGGAGGCAACATGAATAAGGCAAGTTGAATGGTTGACCACTGCCATCTTGACTACCACTTCCCCTCAGACTCTAATGGAGGTACTTTGAATCCAACAGTTTTAGAAATAGTAATGCTTGCCGCCCAGTATCTTCAGAAATCATCCTGAGGAAAAAACAGTGTAAAGAAGTGGCTTAGCTACTGCTCCTGCAACTATGGAAGACATAGAAAAAATAGTTCTTACCAAAAACATTCTTAGCATTTTCAAATGGTTCAGTATCATAAAGTGATTTTATCATTGTAATTAATTCTAAAAAAGAATCAATATCATCTTCTTTGTCTTTGTCTTCTTTGTCTCTGTTCTCTAAGGTTTATGGTATCTTCCCAGATAATTAGCTGAAACTTTCAGCTAAGGTTGTCTCCTCCATTAGAATTTGAGTTCCTTGACAACAGGAACTGTCTGATGTTTCTGTTTGCATTCCCAACACAGCACAGTATTTTGCATTTGAGTGCTTGAACTTTTTTTCATTCAAATATATCTATATATATACTTGCACACAAACACACACATATGTATGTATGTATGTATGTATATATACATATATATGTATATATATATATATATACACAGAAGCACATGTAGATAAGACTCCTTTATGTGATCTTATTTTATTTATTACAGGACTGTCAATATAGAATGATTCACTTCTACTTGTGTCAACTCATTGGTAATTGGAAAGAGAGTATCAAGATTTAAATTCATGTTCGCAAACAGTCTGAGTTGAGTGATTCTGTCCCCTTTTAGATCTATTGGTTTTAATTCATCATCATCATTGTGGTAGTAAAGAAATATAAAACATGACTATGAAAAGTATTTTGCATTTCTTTCAATTTCACAAGTTATCACTATAGCCAAAAACATTTACCATTTGCTTGCCAAGTTGATGATGAAGGCCTCGATGTTGAGCTGGTAATCAGATAGCAGACAGCATTTTGGTAGGACCATGTTGAAATCCTCTTCACCTTGCTAAGTTCTGCTACAACTTACTGCGAAATCAAGGTGGAATGTAATATAATAATATATCTGAACAATATGGTATAGTGAATAAAATTCTGGACTTTGAGTCAGAAAATCTTCAAATCTCTCCTCAGATGATACAGCTGTGTGATCCTGGTAAAGTCATATAGTTTCCCACAGCCATAGCCAATCCCCTTTGACTTATCTATTAAAACAAAGATGAGCTCTGATCAATATAGGTGCCTAAATCCTGGTTAAACTTGGGTAACTTAATATACAATTTAACTTCCCCCCTCAAAAAAATTAAAAAAAGAAATCTTACCCTTCTAGTTCATCAATATCCTCAAGTCCCATGATCTATACCATTATTTCATATCAGCAACAGAAAGAGTTGATCATATCATTCACCTTGATCTCATCATCACAAATATTATGATGCTTTAATCCAGAACTAGTAAATTCCCCTAGCTGACCACAAACTCCTGTCCTTCCATCTCTGTCTCTGCCTTATCCCTTAGAATTATTTTCTTCATCCTCAGCATAACTTCCAGTCACTCTAACATCTTTCTGCTTTTCTAATCCATCACTGATGCTCTAGTCTGACTTCTTTTTAAAACCCTTACCTTTATTATTGGAATTAATACTGTGTATTGGTTCCAAGGCAGAAGAAAGGTAAGAGACAGTCATTGACTTGCCCAGGAAGTGCCTGATGTCAGATTTGAACCCAAGATCTCCCATCTCAAAGCCTCAATCTCAGTCCACTGAACCACCTAGATACCTCCCTAGGCTGACTTTTTTACAACCAATTGATAAGCATTTATTAAGCACCTACTATTTGCTGGGTACCCTGCTAATCTCTAGGGATTCAAAAAGAAGCAAAAGACAGTCCCTGTCTTCAAGGAACTCACAAACTAATGAGAGAGATGACAAATAAACAAACAATCATTTATATAGAGAATAATTTTAAAATAATTAATATAGGGAAGACACTAGAATTAAGAGGGGTTGGAAAAGTCTTCCAATAAAACATAGAATTTTAGTTGGAATTTAAAGGAAGCCTGGGAAACCAGTAGGCATAGATGAGGAGGGAAACATTCTGAGAATGAGAGATAGCCAGAGAAAATGCCCAGAAACAAGACAGAATGTCTTATTTGTGGAAGAGCCAAGGGGCCAATTTCACCAAGTAGAAGACTACATCTTGGGAAGCAGGGTGAACAATGACTGGACACAGAGGAGTGGGCTAGGATAAAAAAGATTTTGAAAGAAAAATAAAACAAAACAAAACAAAAGATTTTGTATTTGATTCTTGGTAGCCAATAGAATTAATTGAGTAGGAAAGTGATGTAGTTGGGACCCATACATTGGGAAAATCATTTTAGTATCTGAATGAAAAAATGGATTAAAGTGAAGAAAGACTTGAGGCAGGCAGAGCTACCAGCAGGCTATTGCCATAGTCCAGATATGAAATGATGAGGGCCTGTATTGAGTGGTGGAAGCACCTAATGAAACATTTGAGAGGTATTACAAAGGTCAGAGTATCATTACCCATCTAGACAACAAAGACCCAACCTCAGCATCTGCAATTCTTCACTCTCATTGTTCCTTACTCCCCTGGACATCATATCAATTACTAAGACTTATCCATCCTAACTCATCTCACCTCATCTGAAGCATTACTTTCTACTTGAGTTTTTTTTTTTTTTCCCTAATACCTCAGAAGCAAGGGAAGAAGGGATAGGAAGGAAGGAAGGAAGGAAAGAAGGAAGGAAGGAAGGAAGGAAGGAAGGAAGGAAGGAAGGAAGGAAGGAAGGAAGGAAGGAAGGAAGGAAGGAAGGAAGGAAGGAAGGAAGGAAGGAAGGATAGAAATTACCATACTATCAAAATATTAAATTTTCAATATTTTAAGTATGATTTAGTGATGTTATTTAGTTGATATATTTAGGAATGAATTTCTTCAAACATATCATCTTATCTTTGCTTTCAAATAAGAGAAAATGTGGCTGTTGGGGCAAGGAAAACATCTGGGTAACAGATTGGTTTCAATGATTTGTTTCTTTGCCTCTCATGACAACCAAACCATGCTTAGTTCCTGAGAAAATGATTAATGATTGCCTATAGAAGCCAAAAAATATTTGCTTCTTTCTTCATTCCTACCTGTAGACAGATGTACTAGTCTTGTTCATTTGGCTTAAAACACCTGAAAACCTAGGCAAAGCTCTTCAGAATTATAATTCTCTTAGTTTCTGGTGAATTATGCTTAATGCTAGGGAAGCCTTCTATACTTGGAGACTGAAGGAGTATTTTGTGGAATGATCTCGCTGTGTCTCTAATATGATCCTGACTCCTGCCCTTTTTTCTAATTCCTTCTGAACAGTGAAATTAAACAATAGAGCTATGACAACAGGACAATATATGAGAATGTGTGGTGATCAGTGAATGGCAAGTGACTCACTATTCAGGTCAGTGTCACCTCCTCTGTTAAAACTCTTTTTAGATGATCTAGAGAGGGAAATGTAATGTCCAACATCATCATATAAATCTTTCATTTAACTTGTACTGAAGACTAATACTCCTCATTTTACATGAATATCAAATAACTCTAAATTCTCTCCTTCAGTACTGAAAAAAAAAAGACTTTCAAAGAGCCAACTCTAGACAAAACCAGTGGCAGCCTCCTTGGTGTTTTTAAAAGCTCTAATAGAACCTTATAAGAAATATATATATATATATATTTATATATATATATATGCATATCATTAACATTCTAAGGTACAGAAAAGGAAGTGAAGGCAATATAACTTTGTGATGGAGTTGGGAAAAACTAGATTACATTGTGATAACTGTTTTTAAATTGTGACTCACTGACCACAAGCCATGCAATCTCAAAGCAACCAATTTCAATACTCTGCAACTCAGTTTCTTCATATGTAAAATAATGATGTTGGACTAGATCAGAGTTTCGTTATGTTTTCTGTGAAAAGAACCTTTTTGTAGTCTGGTGTACCCTATTGACTATTTTCCAGAATAATGTTTCTAAATGAAAAAATAAAGTCACTGGGTTACAAAAGAAGCCAGTCACATAACAGAATATTAAGAAAACAAGTACACAGACCCCAAGTTATGAACCCTTAACCTAAGTGATGGCTACATATTCCCTTCAGGGACAGGTACTCAAGGAAATCCATTTACATTTTTAACTATTTGTGTATTTCTAATTCCTTACCTAAATTCTGCCATCCAAACTTTAAGTCCCTTGATGCATTGTTAAGAGCTAAAACACAAAGCAGGACTGAGACAAGCATCTGTAGTATCTCTGAGACCAAAACAGAATGAAACCCCACTAAGAGCAGGGGTCTTTCAAGCACTTTAGGGTTTGGGGTTTGTTTTATTTTGTTTTCTGGTTTGCCAGGTTTCCCCAGGCTCTAGCTCAGTGCTAGATCTTAGCAAGCACTTAATAAATTATTGTAGATTGGAATTAATCTCTGTGTCATTAATCAAGAATATGTCTACTTCTCCTATGCCAATCAAACAGATTAAGGTCATAAAACTATATGACCTTCCACTGTTGAGAGATATTAGAATTATATTTCACAGTGGGAGAGGCAGCCTAATGCAAGGGATAGTGGACTGACCTTAGACTCAAAAAGTGACTCCTATATGCAATGTATGTTAGTTTTGTGACTTTGGGCAAGTCATTTAGATTCTTAGTTTTCAAGCAAATCTCTAAGACCATAAATTTCAGACAGTCGCCTTGCCAGTTTTCCCTTAGGGTTGCCTAGGTTGATTAAATCATTAATACAAACTTTTTCTACCCTCAAAAATGAACATATGTATGTTCATCCATACAAACACTGAGGGAGAAAGAGACAGACAGGTATATGATCAGGCAGAATCTGTATTCTAAAAGAGAATTTGTTCATCAATTTTTGGATTTGGAAAAAGGCTGAGATTTTAAAGGTTAACAGATACAGGAAAGTTTTAGAGAATGGTGCTAGATCAATCAGCAATAGTTACTGGGAGTTGGATTTCTACCAGATAGAAGAACTTGCTAAAAATAAAAACAAAATAAAAAAAAAACAAACAAACAACAGAAAAACAAATATAAAGATTTTTGAAACAGAAATGACCCGTATTATTAGGTTATGAGCTTCTGGAATTGTACAGGCAAACAAAGGATGGTCATCAACCAAGTATGTCAAAGAAGAGATTTCATAATAGAAGATGGCTTTGGATTAGATGACTTCAAAGGTCTTTTATAAACCTGGAATTCCAAGGTTCTGTGAATATGTGACTTATTATTTATATGTAGAAATATTTAATTCAAAGTGGTATAAAACCTCCATTATCCCATCCTACAACCTAGTCTTCTGTCTACAATAGGGAAAAGTGATGAAGTGGCTGTTGGCAAATCCAAGGATGATTCAGTAACAAAAGTCAGAAATGAACTAGTTGGGGGTTGGGAGTGGACAGCTAGGTGGTTCTTTGGATTGAGAATCAAGCCTGGAGATTGGGAGGTCCTGGGTTCAGATCTAGTGTCAAATGCTTCCTAACTGTGTGATCAGGGCAATTCATTTAACCTCCAATGCCTTCCTTCTTCTGCCTTGGAATCATCCACAGTATTGATCCTAAGACAGAAGGTAAGGGTTTTTAAAAAAGAATTAAGGTGAATTTTATCCATAGTCATGGTCAAGAAAGACTGTGCATTTTATGATAAAAACCAGCTATCCTGCTCAACCACTTCTAATAATTATTTTCAGGCTTTCTTAGTAATCATTGCAATGTCCAGTTTGAGAAAACGTAGGATGGGGGTTGGGGTGGGAGGCAGGGAAGGGAGAGAAGGGCATTGCAGGTAATGAAAAGAAAAGCAAAATGTATCTCTTCTGACATGCCCATTTTCTTTAGCTGTACAGATGTGATATTCTCTACAGAAACTACTTCGAATGAGATCATTTTCATTGACATTCAGAGAATCTCCCATTGTCTGGAAGAAAGAATCTCTTCTGAAAATAATTGCCTGAGACTTAAAGGATGGGCATGTCCTCATTCCCAAGGTTCATGAAAAATGACTAGTCCCTCTTAGGGTGTCAGTCAAATAACATCATTTTAATGTCCCAGCAGCCTGTTTTCACTTATGGCTTTTAAAAGGGCTCTTTCATGCAAGGCGCTGCGTTTGAAGTTACCTGCTCAGTGTATTAACGAGTTGTCCTTAAGCGCTTTGGGTATGTCAGTGTCCTGGCTTTTGGCCAGACTAAAGAGTGGGTGAATACCTTTCATTTCTGTCATAAACTTGTGCTAAAAAGAGATTTCTACCTCCAAGGGGTGTGTGTTCTTATGAACACAAAGCCCTGTTGCCATAAAGACACATGTCTAAGACAAGGAATGGCAGAAGAAGAGTCAGAGCTGGGCTTCCTTTTCTTTCTGTTAAATGTAAAAGATGTCTTATCAAAGAGCATGGTGTTAGGGAGTGGATAAGTAGAACAATGTAGGACTGGTAGTTAAAACAGCAACAACATATATATATATATATATATACATATATATATATATACACAACACATATTTACACATATATACATGCACATTTATATATACACATATATACATACATATATACACATGCATATACACACACTATACATATATATATAGTTTCTCTGAAAGTCTTAGGGCAGTTTTAAACTATTAAAGCTTTAAACGATGTCAAGGTTTTGGGGAAATCCAACATAATAAATAAATTTTGCAGAATTTGCTGCATTTTACAAACCATTTCATCAGGCAAGCATATTTTTTTTAAGAAAACTTTTTGTGTGGTGGTAGTCTACATTTGTGATTGTACTGATGGAAAAAAAATCCTGTTGTAGAAACCCCAATTGCAAATACAGATTCATGAATCATCTTCATTTTATAGTTTTGGAGGGTTTACTGGGGGCATCAAATGTTCCAGTGTCTTGCCTATAGAAACACAACTAGTAAGGGTTAAAGACAGGACATGAATATATGTCTTCCTGACTCCATGGTTGGTCCTCTAACTATTAGTTCTTGTTATCTTTCCCTATAAGTTTAGGATTATCCATTTTGCTGATGAGAGGGAAGGCTTCCACATGTTACTCCAATATATTAGAGGCTAGGAATAAAAAGTGCTTTAAAAATAATACCCAAGAAATAAATTTCCTGAGATACTCGTCTTTTAAAAGTGAGTTCATATAACAAACTATTTGAGTGAAAAGGTATCCACATCTATTTCCTTTATGTAATCATTCCCCTACCATTGACTATGAGTATTAAGACTCACCTCTTCCTAAGCAACTTATTAATGATATTTGTATTTTACTCTATTCTAAAAGTCAATAAATAAGACCTTTTACTTCCTTTATTGGTATACACCAGGCAGTGCTCATTTTGCTATGTGGGTCCTCACTTACTTTGTGACAGTTGTCCTCAAATAGCTTTCACAGGTAGCTTACTCAGCTTCCAGGAAACCTTAGTTTATTTACTTTAATCTCCTTAAGTTTCATTTCTTAATTTTTTCTGTCTTTTTTCATGTACTGCAATGAATAATTTCCCTGAAAATGCGGATGGCTCCCTTGGAATTGGCACTGAGGGAAATAATTCAGTCCTCTTTGCAATGGTGAGACAATTGTGATGTGAACAAGTAACAATGATGGCTATCACACTGCCTTGAAAATACATGCTAGATGCTAAACAAGATTTCTGGTTTAAAAAAAAAAAAACAACTTCTTTGGGAGTCTGCCATTCTGAATCAAGGATTATCCAGGCAAATTGTAAGAGAACCAAGTCTCATGGAAAGCAAGAATATTTCTATTATCCTTTTTATGTAGCTTTCAATCTCACCTATTCATTTCTGTCAATGACAAACATAAATTTTATTTTATGGCTTTTTAAATGTAATACCATTCTCTTGAAAAAGTACAGGGTGATACCATATACCACATTTTAACAAGTCATGCATGTAAATACATTAGTTATTGCAGAAGATAAAATGTCCTGACTTGTCAAAGCTAGATCATTGAGTATTTTTATTGGAGTTGTAATGGTAAAGTCTTATTGCACACCAAATACTAAGAACCTCAATGTTATCTCTCTCTTCCTTCTTCTTTACCTCCCACATCCAGTTACCAAGTTCTCTATATCTCACACAATATTTCTCACATCTATGACCTCCTTCCTTTTCCCATGGACACCACCCTAAAACAGGCTGCCTTATGACTTGCCTGGACTACTTTGACAGGTTCTGAATTGGTCTTCCCACATCCTGTCTCAACCTTCTTCTGTCCATCAGTCTTACTACTGACATATCAATTTTCTTTATGAACCCCTCAAAACCATTCAATAACTCTTTCCTTCCTACCAAACAAAATCCAAACTCCTTATCCCTGGCATTCAAAGTCTTCTACAACAAAGGGTTTTCCCCCCTCATTTGTGACCTTGGATATGTTATCTTCCTATTTTAAATTGATTTTTTCCCCTCTCTAAAATATGGGAATTCAATTATATCACTTGTGATATTCCATTAAGTTCTCAGTCAATCATGCTGTAATCTTGTCTCTTCAGTCTTATTTCATAGTTCCCACCTCTGGACTGGTCTCCTTTTTTACATATGACCAATATTTTCTTTGCTCAGGTGCCTACACAGTCTTCACTCCTACCCCTACTTTTTGCATCCAACCCATCCTGCAAGACCCAGATGGAAAACTTTCTCCTTTGTGAAGAACTCCATGAGGTCCAGAGTTAGAAAAGAGCCTTCCTTCATCAGACCTTGATTAATATTTTGTATCCATTTTGTAGCCTACTCATTCTTTGGTCATATTATCATTGAATAATTAGTATAATGTTTTTGGCATCTGTGTCATATCCACCGTCCCTTGCTACCCCCTTAGACTATGAATGCATAGGGCAGGATCATGTACTTACCACTGTATCTCCACCAATACCTAGCACAATACTTTGTACACAGTAGGAGCATAATCTTTGACTGCTTAATGAATTTTTGCATGTTTTCATTCCTTCATAGAAAAGGCTTTTTAGATTCGATATTAGAGCAGGAATCATTCTCTTGGCAATGATAAAGGAAATCCTACAATCAAAAGCATGCAGGAAAATGATTTATATGGGAAGGTAGGTGAATCTATGAGAATAAATTATCTACAGATTGTTTCCATGCTATGTTCCTAGTCTGAGCTGTGTTTTCCCTTCAAGATGAACAAAATCCTCCTTTTTCCACTTTGTGTGTGTAGCAGTTTGTGGAACTGGGGTGTGATGGGGGAAGGTTCAAACTTGTTTGGAGAACTCCCAGTGTAGAAACTCCCACTCCTGATGCAGCCTGGAAATTCTTCAGTATAGATTAGCTTGGAACACTCAAAGTGACATTTCCATAAGCATGTACCTAGAGGTGCCAAAAGGACTACTTGAGTCCAAGGACAGCTGTTGACAAGGCTGATCTTTAAGCCACTGTGAAAGACTGTCCAATAACTGCCTATAAGTACTTTACAAATTAGCCTTTTATTGAAATTCCAAAATGGATACATGATTAACTTTGAAAGGATTTTTTTTTTATTTCCCAAGACTTAGTTAACGGAAATTAATTCAAAAATAAAACTTGACACTATAAGAATAATTGGCAAATTAATTTAATAAATTGATGTGATAATAAAGTGCTTATCTTTTAATATGGAGAAAACAATATTAATAATTGTTAGCCTTTTTATAACTCTGGCTCAGAAAGTTTATTTACATATGTATGCATGTATATTATCATTTCATCCTCAAAACCATGTGAGATAGGTATAATTTTGATTCTAATTTGTATTTTTTTTTGTTTTGGAAAGATATTCTATTTTGTCAACTATTAATTACATGTAATAACAATTTTCCCCATACATTTTCTGAAGTTATATGATCCAAATTGTCTCTCTTCCTCCCTTCCTTACCTCTTCCTGAAATTGGTAAACAATTTAATTTGGGTTGCATGCAAAACATTTCCATATTGTTCATTTTTGCAAGATAATATTCATATAAAATCAAAACCCCAGAATAAAAACCCAAATAAACTACAGTGAAAAATCTTATGCTTTGATCTGCATTCTGACTCCAATAGCTCTTTCTCTGGTGATGGATAGCATTCTTTGTCATAAGTGTCTCAGAATTATCCTGGATCATCCAATTCCCATTTTAAAAATGAAGACACCAAGTCTAGGTGAAGGTAAAGGATTTGGTTAGGGACACATAACTGGTAGGCTATGAAGCAAAATTTTAACTCAAGTCTTCTTGACTCTAAGTGCAATACTAAATACACATTATACAATTTAACTGTTTTTTTAAAAAGATAATCATTAGAATTCCTCAAAATTTGAACAGACACCTTCACTGTTTTAGACCATAGCTTAGAGAGATGCAACTGAATTTTAAACTTGTACTATCTAAAATTTGACAAAGATCTGGTCATCTCGTGAAACTTCCTATTCAACAGAGGAATCACCTCTATGATATTCTTTTAAGGCCCTTATACCTCTGTTGAAATATAAGCTCACTCAGGCTAAAGGTCATTTGGTTTGGTTTGGTTTGCTTTTGGTTATGTCTTTCTATCTCCAAAGCTTAGCATAGTGCCTGATATATATATATATATATATATATATATATATATATATATATATATAGAGAGAGAGAGAGAGAGAGAGAGAGAGAGAGAGAGATATCAGATGCTTAATGAATGTTTGCTTAGTTTGCTGAACTCTGTCTTCCAGAATAGCTCATTCTATTTTTAATAGTCCTAGTTAATTTGAACAGAGAAGGTGCTGACTTATATCTTGCATGAGAAGGAGGAATTTCCTTGAGCAAAATCTGAATCAGTGACATTACAGTTGCTGACTTTATCCCTATCTTTTTTCTGAATTATTAGAAAGTGTTTGTTTATGCAGAATATAATTAGCTCATTAAATAGATACATGCAATGCATTATTTTAGAGAATAGTGAAAATGCAAATATAAATTAGAAAGAATCCTTGTCCTAAAGAAGTTTGTAATTTAGGAAAAGCGATAAGATGAAAAAGAAACAAAATGCAGATCATAATAATATTAGAGCAAATCTGCCTCCCTATGACTGCCACTTCTTAGTCATAGGTCTGTCCTCTGGATTTACATGGAATAAATTTAATCCATAATTTATACCACAGTCTGCCCTAATTGTTAACTGGGCATCTATAGCTTGGGGGAGGAGGAGGAGATTAGTGGTGGAGGGCTATTTGTGATTTTCCCAGCATTAACACTCCCTGTTTTGATGCAGACCACAGCTCCACTATGCGTTACCAGCTGATCTTCATAAGTGCTCTTGGCTTAAAACTTCACCAGCTCTCTTAACAGAGCTAGTTTGGAACGTGCATGCCAGACACCCAGGCTATCACAGGCCTGTAATAATTAAAACCAACCCAGTGTGGCAGAACCTGCCAGAACTTGAGCACTATTGGCATGGCCTTCAAGAACACAGGGTCATTTCCATGTGATGATGAGACATCAGAGGAAGACTTGATAGGAGTGATGTTTTCCCAAAGTATTTGAAAACTTTGAATCTACAAAGGCACTCCTTTGGGAATGTGAGTGAGCATTTGAGACTGGGGGTGAGGGGAGAGAAAGAATAAGGAAGGACCAAGGAAAAATGCCTATTGGTGACCCATTCAGAGCATTATCTTTTATCAAGGACCTATATGAATGAGATAGAGGGAGGTCTAAAACATGAACCTGGTGAAAGGTAAGAGTTTTGAATGCAAAAGGAAAATAAGTCAGAGTGAAAATGCAGGAGTGGTTTCAACATAGTAGCATCAGATGCAGAAAAAGGCAACATGGTGATTCAGATGATGTGAGATGGGGACCATAGGGTGGAAGAGGAAGTTCAGATCCTATATTACTATAATATAAAGAAACCATCTTCAAAACTAAGGCTGGGACGACCATTTAGGGAGAGGAATTGTTTCATGCTAATCAAGATAAAAGAGAGAGAAGGGTTCATTGATGAGGTTATACAGATTATACAGATTGTGATATACCAGCAAGGACACTGAATTTGCAGAGGAATATGGGAAACTAATGCAGACTGAAGTAAACAGAACCAGGGAAAGATATACACAGGGACTATAACACTGTCAAGAGAAGGAACAATGAAATGAAACTGAATATTATATAATAATGGTCAAGTTTAGCCAATTGTAAATGCTGAGGACATGTAAATCATTGCAGAGATCATGTTAGCTGAGACCATGGGAGTGGGATGTTCTATATAATATCCAACATAGCAAAAGTTTAGTTTGGTTTTGGTGAACAATTTCCCCCCTTTAATCCTTGTTACAAGGGAGGTCTCTCCAGGTGGAAGAGAGAATAAGAATATACTTGGAATGAACATAATATATGAAAAAAGCATCTATACAAAATTAAAAGAACATCGAACCAACAAACCTGAAATCAACATCTTATTGTTACTTGATATTCACCACCTGTTGGACAAGCTTCCGTTGATCATCCTCTCCATGTGAAAATGCCCACTTCACAACCCTAGAGTTCAGCTTCCTTAATCAAGTTCAACTAGGTAATGTCCAAGTCCCCTTATAACTCACACTCTTGTGATGAGGTGTACTTATTGAGGGTAGGGGAGAGAAGGCTTTTTCAGGCAATGTGTCTAGGGTAAGACCAGGTCCTACCCAAATCTAGAACAGAAAGATAAGTGCTATAAAGAAGGTACTCATGTAGAGACTTTTAGAAGGCAAATAGATATCAATTAAGGATAAAGAATATCCATACCCAGAGCTAAAGATCATATAATGGATTACAGAAAAACTGATATACAAAATCCCCTAATGATCTGCCCTCATTTTCACTTTTTATTCCCATATGACATGATTTTTACCCTACAAGTGAATGTTTATCACTGTCTAAACATTTTCTGAACAAACTTATCTCTTTGCTTTTGGTCACTCTATTCCTTCTGCCTAGAATTCTTCACCATTTCTTTCTCAATTCAACTCCAAATCAAACTTTCAAAGCTCAGACAAAATATTAACTCTTTCATGAAGTTTTAATTGTTTCCTTGCAAAGGGACTCTCTCTCTCTCTCCCCCTTTCTCCCTTTCCCCCTCCTTTCTCTCTCTTCCTCCACCCCCTTAATGTATTAGAGAACCATTTTTATGCCTCATGGAATTTATCCAATTCTGCTTTGTCTCACAGTTACTTGTATACTTGTCTTACCTCCTTAACTAGTTTATAAGCTCCTTAAAGGCAGAGACAATTACTTGCTCACAATAAATATATAATAAAGTCCCATTTAATAAACTATTGAATTTGACAAGGTTTATGCTTTCCCAAATAATGTGTTAGGGATAAAGACTAGGGTTTGGATGAGGGTTTGAGACCTAAAGCAGTTCAACTCTAAAACCTCCATCTTAATAGTTATCAAGGCAAGCTATGCAAATGTTCAACTAACAAGTGTCCTAATTAACCACTCATGTCCATCAAAAACACACACATATGTCAGAGATGTGAGATGTCTTCAAAATTATCAGATTCTGCTCACATCCTGTGATGTTGAACCAAGTGTTTTCTCTCACTGCATCAAGAAACTAATTATGTTTTCTATTATATAGAGAAGGTTGAATCAAGGGAATGGAAATAGCTGTTTGATAGGGCTTGTGGTTACAATGGTGCCACTTCTCCTTTACTGGCTTTCCTATTACCCAACAAAGTATAGTTTGTCAGAACTTGAAGGGATCCTTTTATTTTTCAGATAGGGAAACTGAGCTTCAGATAAATCAAATGACTTACTAAGGTAATAAGAGAAGTAGTGCCAAGATTGTAAGCTAGAACTCCCGCTTCTCAGTCCAACATTCAGTCAGTTCCATTGCTATTACATATTTGTTCAGTGCTCATCTTTTGCAAGCCTCTTGGGACACAAACACAACAATAACAATAACAAAACAAAGAAACAAATTGAAAAATAAACCTGTTCTCAAGAAATGAACATTCTGCTGGGGAGGATATTGGCTGTACATAAATAAGTATATACAAAGAAGTAATTTGAGAATGAGAGAGAGACAGAGAGAGAGAGAGAGAAAGAGAGAGAGAGAGAGAGAGAGAGAGAGAGAGAGAGAGAGAGAGAGAGAAGAGAGAGAGAGAGAGAGAGAGAGAGAGAGAGGAGAGAGAGAGAGAGAGAGAGAGAGAGAGAGAGAGAGAGAGAGAGAGAATTGAGTCCTGTCTTCAACATCAAGTTTAGCAAGTCTATAAACACTTTCCTAACCAAGGGTTAAGACTCATTACTGTCTGGTGGTCAGTGATATCCCCCTTGTATGCTGAGACTTGTGAGGCAATGTGGTTTGGCAAATATCTCATGAAGGTATTGTGGCAAGATTACACTAAAGAGCTCTGTAGTGTTCAATCTAAAATAGGTCTATTAAAATGAAACCAATTTCCAAGAATAACTTCAATTAGCAGACATCATTAAAGCCTAATTGAACCTCGAGCCTTAGCCCTTAACCTGGGAGCTTAACTAGGGCCCCTGTGCTACTTGTTGCCAGAAGTAAAGGCATGTCTGATAGGAAGGTGTGGAAGTGCCAAGGAGTTAATTTTCCCAGTGTGGGGTGCAGCCATCCAAAGAAAACAAGGGAGGAATCCAACTGAATTGACAAAAGGATTGTGTGCTTTAAGGATGGCCAGGACTGAAACATCAGTAATGGGCTTTTGTTTCTGCCCACTTCCCACAACGAAAGCTGCTGCTTTTACTGGCTTGTGTCTGCTACCCAAAATGCCAAATGTTGTGAATATGTTCAAGCTTCGAAAATATAAATAAGTGGCACTGGAAAAGAATAGGAGACTGGCTGTCCTGCTGGCAGCAAGAAGGCATGAAAAAACAGAATGACGTCTTGGGATTTGAAAGCCACAGCTGAGCTCCGGCTATCTTTCAGGGCATTTGGTTCTGAAGTGGACCGTGCCTGAGATATTCCAGGGTCTCCTATATGTTTTCATTAAAAAAAAAAGAATTTTACCAGTGCCCCATGATATGATCTTTGACTGAAGCCTTGCTGAGGAACCTGCCTGAACTGATGAGATCATTAACAAATATAGATGTTGCTTATGAAATATATCACTAAAGCATTGTTTGCTTCATGTCATCCAACATTAGAGAAAGTATGCTTCTCAAATCCATTGGTTTTGATTCCTTGAATTGAGAAGTGGACCTTGAGAAGATGAGAAGCTAGTTACTTCTTTATATGGCTGTTTTCAGATGGAACTTCATTTTGATAGTCCAGGTTCCTAGTCAAATCACTTCCCTGTTTGCCTCAGTTTCCTCATCTGTAAAATGAACTAGAGAAGGAAATGGTAAACCATCCCAGTCTCTTTGTCAAGAAAATCCCAGATAAGTTCACAAATATTTGGGCACAACTGGAAAAACTGAACAAAAACAGTTATGCTGGTCAATAAATGTTGAACAACTCACCTCTGAAAGGCTCATTCTTTCTAGGTAATTAGAAATTCATGCTTCATATGTAAAATGAGAAACTTTGATTGTTCTCATGTTGGTCAGGAAGATGATTTGAGATGTCATGCTTTCAGGGAGTCCATTTGTAGAGCCTTGTGGATTCTGGATAAGAATTCTAAAGAAAGTGATTCCACATCACCGACTTTCGATGGTTGGGCATTTCTACCTAGAAAATCCTGTCTGAATCTAAAATCAATATGTCTAGAATAGAATTCATTATATCCTGCTTCCTGTCACCAAATCTGCCCTTCCTCAAAATTCTTTTGGTACTCTTTAAGAAATGATGATGATACAGCATATGCTGGACTTGGAGTCAGAAACACCTGGGTTCAAATTCTACCTCAGATACTTATTCCTGTATGACCTTGGGCAAGTCACTTAAACCCTCATTTTTCTCATCTTTAAAATGAAGGGATTAGTTTGGAACCCTATATTACTTTCTGATTCAGAATTTATGATCCTATGACAGTTGTAGCCTTCTTCTAGTCACCATGGAATCATACTTGACGCTTTCTCTCTCCCTCACTGCCTTGCCACTATTCAATCAGCTGGCAATCCTCACTAATTCTGCTTCCAGAATAGCTTTCTCATATTTCCTTCTCTCCACCCACATAACCACCTCACTAATTCAAGACCCCATTTTTTTCTGGTCTAGGCTACTGCCTCATAATTGATCGCTTGATTTCAAGACTCCAAACTGCCAAAATATAATTAACTTAAGTAGAGATCTGACCAGAACTTTACCATGACCATTTACATTTACATTACATTACATTTACCATTACCACTTACAAGAAATTGCAGTGGTTACTTATTTTCTTTCACATAAAATACACACTTGAAGCCTTCTACAACCCAGCTTCAGCCTACCTTTCCAGACTTAATTTACCTTAGTGCCTTTCATGAACTCTACAGTCTAACCCAACTGGCATAAGGGCTCTGTCTCAAGATTTCACCTCTCATTGCTGGGTGTCTGCACAGGATGTCCTATACACCTAGAATCCCTGACCTTCTCCCTTCTACCTCTTAGAATTTTTATCTTTGTTTTACTTTTTTAAAAGCCTTACCCTCTGTCTTAAAATTGATACAAATATTGGTTCCAAGGTAGAAGAGTGGTAAGGGCTAGGCAACATGGGTTAAGTGACTTACCTAGGGTCATACAGCTTAGGAAGTATCTGAAACCAGATATATAGTGAGGACCTCCCATCTCTAGTCCTGGCTCTCTATCCACTGAGCCACCTGGCTGCCCCTCTTTCTTTAAACCTTAAATTAAGTGTCACCTCTTCGTTTCATATAGAAATCTTCATGATTTCTATAGTTATTACTTTTCTCTCCCACATCAAGTATTTGTATTATGTATATATGCATTGTATATATACACATATATGTACATATGGAACATGC
Organism: Monodelphis domestica; assembly: GCF_027887165.1. Classification (NCBI taxonomy): domain Eukaryota; kingdom Metazoa; phylum Chordata; class Mammalia; order Didelphimorphia; family Didelphidae; genus Monodelphis; species Monodelphis domestica. The sequence goes on from NC_077233.1 coordinate 106,823,453, forward strand.
AAGTGCATGGGGAACTAGATGGAGTGCTAAACTTAGAGTCAGGAAAGCCTGAGTTCAAATCCAGACTCATACACTTAATAGCTCTATGAACCTGAGCAACTCACTCACTCTTTCTAAGCTTCAGTTTTCTGATCAGAAAAATGGGAATTAAGTGCTTATATCAGAGGATTGTTGTGAGAATAAAAAGAAACAATACCTGTCCTTTGCAAATTTTATATTTCAATGATGGTTTTTTATATGTAAATGTACAGTACAAGATTTAACAATGATGCAGTCAATAAGTAGTAGAGATCTAGCTTAACCTAGATCATCTTTAAGACCTCCATGTTCATCATTCCTTCAATGACACCACACTCTACAATCAGTGGTAAACATCGAAATACCTGAATGCCAAGAGAGAGCAAACAAATAGATCAAAGCATGTTAATACAGTAACATGAACAGAGACCAAAAAGCATAAATCTGGAAGTAAATACTAGTATATTGAATCCCTCTATTCTGGGGACTTCAAAGAAAAGATAAAAAGATATGGAAAGAAGGGGGAGGGAGGAGAGAGAGAGAGAGAGAGAGAGAGAGAGAGAGAGAGAGAGAGAGAGAGAGAGAGAGAGAAAGACAAAGAGAGAGAGAGAAAGAGAAAGGGAGAGAGAGAAAGAGAGAGAAATAGAGAGAGAGGGAAAGAGAGAGAGAGAGAGAGAGAGAGAGAGAGAGAGAGAGAGAGAGAGAGAGAGAGAGAGAGAGAGAGAGATATGGTGGAAGACACTGCATAGAGTTTTTTATTCTATGCAGTGTCTTTCTATCTGACCTATTAAGATCTGTCTATGCCACCAACTCCATATGTCAACTTGAGAAAGTCACACCCCTCTCTTCTGCCAAATTAAAGGGTTAAATCTGATCTCTAAAATTTTTTCTTTCTCTTTAATGTGTGGTCTGTGATACTGCAGTCTATGATCTGGGCCACTTCTTGTCCCTGGAATAAGAAGTCAATTACATTCAAAATAGTTTTAAATCTCCATATTATTTATATATAAAGCACAGACCTGCTTGCTGGGAATACAAGGACAAACTAAGACAAATCCTGCTCTCAAAGGATTTTACCAACCATTAGAGAAAATAAAGCATAAATTCAATCAACTATTAAGAACTGAATAATGTGATATGTGCTAATGAAAGTCAGACAATGAGTTATGAGAAATTTAAGGAAGAATTTTTTTTTTAAGCTGGGAAAGAGTGAGGGAAGTTTTCATGAAGGAGTTTCCCCTGAGTCGACATTTCTAACTCAGTCTAACATTGCCTGCTGCTATGCCTGAGGAAAACTGTCCAATTTTTTTAAATGAAAAAGACACACAGACACATATGAAGATGAGTGAGGTGTATGCGTGGAGTCAATGACTATGGTTCCAAATATGGTTAAAGACCTAAATCCCTTTTAGCTTCTTCTAAGCTTGTGTCTCCTATTCTCCTGTTGATTAAATGTATGATTCATCAGTAATCTCCCTATAAGCTGTTTTGACTATTTAAAATATTTCTAAGAATAACAAAAGACTTCTCTTGGACATGCAATGAAAACTTAAGTTGGCAAAAAAATTAAATAAATAAAATAAAGCAGAAGTAGGAGTAGATTCAGTGAAATCATATAGGATTTAATGAAATACTGCACAATTAATTCATCACTCAGTTTGAATCCTAGTGAGCAAGGTTTATCATGTTAAACCATGCTGACTCCAGCTTCTTCCTTCCCACACATGCCATTGTTGTTGAATTGTTTTTAGTCATTTCTGACTCTTCGTGACACCATTTGGGGTTTTCTTGGCAAAGATACTGCAGTGGTTTGCCATTTCCTTCTCATTTTACAGAGGAGGAACTGAGGCAAAGAGGATTAAGTGACCTGCCTAGGGTCACACAGCTAATAAGTGTCTGAGGCAAGATGTGAACTCAAGAAAGATGAGTCTTCCTTCCCTCAAGGGCTGGTACTTTATCCTCTGTATCACATGCAATTACTACTGACTCAAATGTTTGGATCTCAAAGTCTTATTAAGTTTTAGGCTTTGATAATTTCATTAATATAAATTCTACAAACATTAAAAATATTAAGGTTAATTACTTAAAATTGTTAAAAAGTAATTCTGTGTCTTGTTAAAATACTAGTCTTTCCAAAGCATCCTATATTTCACTTTCTTCAATTTTTTGGTTGAAGATTTCCTCCATAAAAGGACTATGGAAAAAAATTTGACAATATTGTACTTATAAAATCTGTACTAGATTGCTTACCATCTCAGCAAGGGGGCAGGAGAGGGAGGGGGAATAAAAATTAAGTGAATATTTAAATTCTTTTTACACTTTAAAAATATATAAATAAGTAAGGCAGGGGTTAAAAATATAAAATACTAGTAAATAGTCACAACTTAACTACTTATTTGGGCTTGTTATACAGCACTCTAGTGGATTTTTGAACTTTGTAAAAACTTTCTTCAATTGTTCTTCTCAGCATTCAAAAGGATAGCATCTGTAACCCTCACCGTAAGATCATCCAAAAAACAAAAGTTTTGTTATTGTTCTTTGTTTGTTTTCTGACATGTACCCTAGTTTTTATGTGGGCCCACAAGAAAATATCTAATGGAGATATATCAGATGACTGAGATGATCAAGCAAGTGGACCTTTTATCTCTATCCACCAGTCTGAGAAAAGGTTATCTAAAAATTCTAGCACATTAAATGTATAATGACAGGAAGCCCCGTCTTATTAAAATTATATATGCATGTATACACATACACATATGTATGCCATAGATATACCTACATAATTAAAAATTCACAAAACTAAATTAATACACAAGAAATTTTAAGAATTAGACTTTAAAAATGTTTTATTTATTTTTAAGTATTTTTCCATGGTTACATGATTCATGTTCTCTCCCTCCCCTCTTTGCTCCCCCCTCAAAGAGCTGACAAATAATTCCACTGCATTATACATGTATTATTATTCAAAACATATTTCCTTATTGTTCATTTTTATAATAGAGTAATCTTTTAAAACCAAAGCTCCAAATTCCATACCCATATAAACAAGTGATAAATCATATGTTTTTCTTCTGCATTTCTACTCCCATAGTTGGTTTTTTTTCTCTCTAGAGGTAGATAGGATTCATTCTCCTACGTCTCTCTGGATTGTGCTTGTACATTGCTTTGCTATTAGTAGCAAAGTCTATTACATTTGATAGTCACATAATGTTTCAGTTACTGTGCACAGTGTTCTCCTGGTTCTGCTCATTTCCCTCTGCATCAGTTCATGAAGGACTTCCCAGTTTTTATACAAATTCATGAGTTCATCATTCCTTATAGCACAATAGTATTCTATCTATCACAATGATACACTGCAATTTGTTCAGCTGTTCCCCAATTGATGGACACCCCCTTATTTTACAATATTTTTGCCATCACAAAGAGTACAGTTATAAATATTTTTGTACAATTTTCAAAAAATCTCTTTGGGGTAGTAATGGTATTGCTGGATCAAAGGGTATGCAGTCTTTTAAAGCCCTATGGGCATAAAGAATTAGACTTTCAAACTATGTTCTTTTGTAATCTGTAGTAATTCTGCTTCTGAAACAAAATCTCACTAAGACTTTTGGTACCCTCTATATGTACACATAAATATACATACAGATCTAGAATTCATTATATCATTGATTAATGCTTGAAATCTGTCCATGGCATTTGTGTTTGTCATTTTTTAAACCATACAATCTGTACTCTGGCCATCCTCCTCTTCTCACTGGAATTTTGAATCTGCTCCTGGAACTTCATCTTTCACTTTATTTTGGCTAAAGCTAGGCCAGCACACACTTCCTAGTAATTTCCTAAATCATGGTGGTGCCATTCCTCTTCATTTCCAGCTTTAACTATCTATTTTCTTTTCTTTTCCCCTTTTAGAATATAAACTTCCTGAGGACAATGATGGTCTTTCTTGCTTGTTTTTTCTATTACTCTCTGCTTAGCAGAGTGCCTGTTATAAAATGAACACTGAAAATGCCTTTTAATTCTTTAATTCAGAGTTAACTTCTCTGATTTTTTTTCCTCTCCATTGTAAGTAAAAATAATGACAATTACAACATTTATCTCATAGAGTTTTTGTAATCATAAAATGAAACAAAATAGAGTATCTATTATTAGGTGCAGCTGGTGTGACAGTGGATAAGAATTCTGGGTGGTATTAAATTCAACCTCAGGCACATTAGCTATGTAGTTCTGGAAAAGTAAATTTCTATTTGCCTGAATTTCTCAACTATAAAATAAGATTAATAATAGTACCTACATCGTAGGATTGTTTTAAAGATCAAATTAGATAAAATTTATGTTGTTGTTTTTTAAAGCACTTTAGCAAGTGCCTGGCATATAATAGATGCTATGTGTTTATTTTTCTTCACTTTCCCATCATTACTGTTATTATTTTTATCTGGACTATGAATTCAATGTTATAGGGAATACCCTCATGAGTAACCTCTCTCAACCAATGCAGATAAGCAACTGTGCAATTTAAAGTCTTAGAGAGTTGCATGGGGGCAGTGAGAGTTTAAGTGATTTGTCTAGGGTCACAGACACAATATTGTCAGAGGTCGCATTTAAATTTAGGTCATCTTGACATAGAGATCAGTTTTAATTCAACTATTAATAATTGCCATCATCACCAGTTGCCATCACCACTATTATTATTGTTTTAGTAGCCACTATTATTATTGTTTTTAGTAGCAAAAGTGATAGTGTTGTTAGTAGTTATTATAAAAATACTACTACTATTACTACTAATGCAGGATAGTGTCTTGTCTTGAGATTGTTTTCTTCTGAACTCGGATATGAGATGAGAACAATACTATTATTTCTACTAATTACAATGATAGTCATATTCATAATTAATACTTGATGAATAAAATAATAATCATCTTAAAAGATAACCCATGATACAATTCTAAAGGTCAACCATTTCTTCAATCGTGATGCAATTATTATGCTTGACTCAATATTTTTTAACAACTTTAGATTTATGAACATATGATTCTAATCTTTGATTTCCTGGAGGCAGCTGGTATGTTATATTAATTTTTATTTATTTCAACTCCATTTCTGCCTTTCTATCTTACATGTACTTCATGAGGTTGATCAGTGCTCATTTTATGTACAAAACACCTTTTTATTTCACAAGGAAATTCAATCCTATAATGTTCAATGTTATTATTATAATTTCTTTCATTCTGTCAAACTAATTATATTCCTTGTCTTATCAGTAAAATGAATGCAATGACCTACTATATGTCTTTTAACTAATATATTCCTAGTTTTAAGTGCACAAAGGCACATATCTAGAAATAGAACCACAGAAATAGATATAATTCTACTCCTACTTTTACATATACATTGTGATTTTTACACTAACAAGTCCTCCATATTATGAAAAAGAGTTTTGATCCTTCTTTTATGTTGATACAGTTAATTGGACTGTGTTTGTTGGGTATCTATTATGTGTCAAGAAACTATGCTAAATGCTGGAGATGTGAAGACAAAGGCAAAATATTGCCTTCCCTGGCCATTTATTTTATTTTTTATTTTTAAAACACTTAACTTCAATTTTAGAATCAATATTATGTATTGGCTCTAAGGCAGAGGAGTGTTAAGAGTTAGGCAATGGGGGTTAAGTAACTTGCCCAGGATCACATAGATAGGAAGTGTCTGAGGTCAGATTTGAACCCAAGAACCTTCCATCATTAGGCCTGGCTCTTAATCGACTGAGCCACTCAGCTACCTCATTTATATTAATTTTTGGATGGAAGTAATATCAAATATTTAACAATTTCTTTGTATATCTGAGTTTCAATTGATAAGTAGGGTATGGAAGTTGAGTTGAGGAACTGGTAAGTTAGGGTATTTAAGGGATCATTAGTATTTATGTTTAAGTCCCCTTGTAAGAACAAGAACAGCAAAAAGACTTTTAATCAGATATTGAACTCATTACTAACACTAATCCTATTTTCTAGATTAATTTAATTGCTTCTGCAGTTTTTATAAAAGGACAAACCTTTCCTTCCCCTCAACTTTATAGATAAAAGTGTTGCCTTAAAATGACTCATTCTCCCCCTTTCCACCTTCTACCTCATTTTAATTAAATCATTTGCCAATCCTTCTTCCCTTTGCTTCTTTCTTTTGGTGAATATTAAATATATAAACATTTTTAATATATTTATCTCTTTAGTCCCCAAGCCCATTTACTTCCCTCATCCATCTACAAAACTACTTTTAGAGTTTGTAAACTGGGTCAAAGCTTTTGCCACTTTGATAGTTACCTCTGATGATTTTGATCAGGACACCATAATATACTTCAGTCATTCATAGATTTATGAATCTAACTCCAGTCCCCATTTCATTCCTTGAACATTGACAAGTCATAGTTCCATAATAATTTGGTAGTCTCAAGAAGCACTTAAAATTTATGATTTTTTTAGTCCTGTGTTACATATATGTGGAATTCTTCTAATTCTTTCCTCTTCTTCTTGCTACCCTCACTGATTATAAGAAGCTTTCTAGAGTCTTGCTGGACCTGAGGAACACTTATAATTACTCCTCCTGGGACTCATGATAATTTAAAATCACATCATTGTCATGCCAGTTATCTTAGGAAATTTACCCAAGGGTTGCTCCTCAAGTTTTTTTTATATTCTGGTTCTTCTCATTTATGTCCATTAAGGGGACACTGCCACTGAAGCCCTGTAGGACCCTTCGGGATACCTCCCCTGCCATGACCACCCAGCAGAGTTGGTTTCCAATGACTATGCAGCCAAACAAAGAGAAAGCTAAAAGGTTTCCATAGGAGTTTTATCAGAGTCATGAATTTGGCAAAAAAGACTTCAAGTATGAGGTCCAAATGGTACATTTGCCTAACAGGGAACAAAGGGTTCTTTAGGTGGACCTGGCTGACATTGCTGAGAGGAACTGTGAGCTGGTGGACTCAGTTTTCAAAAATATCAAGCTCTATACCCAGTTCTTTACTGATGCTGTGTTGGAACTACTACCACAGGACAAAGAGAAAGAAGTAGTGGATGGGGATATCTTGGATGTGGAACATTCAAACAACTGAATACCCCTAGAATCAGTATGTCTCTGAGCTTGTATTTAGATTTGAATCTTAATTTTGGAACTCAAGCAGGAGCAAACCACAATTGACTGGAGAAATGTGTTAATTCTCTAAGAATGCTGGTTACTGCCCATAGGTGTGTCACCTGTGTCCCTGAGGTCAGACCCAGTCATCCTTACTAAATTTAATATTGGATGCTCTGCTCTGGCTGCTGCTAACCCTGTTTGTGAATGTCATAACCCTCCTTACAACCTGAATGAGAATTTAGAGCTTCCCTCTGGTCTTCTGTTCAACTTTACCTGCTTCGGGTCATTTGAGACTGCCCTGACTAGGGAAGTGTGCTACAATTGACCCAGCACATCACATATGTGCACCTGAATAGTAGGCAGCTTCCTCACAGTTTGAGCCAGTGGATATAAAACTTCTAATTAATCAATCTATAAACATTTGTTAAATGCCTACTATGTGTCAGGCACTGTGATACATGCTGGAGATACAAAAAGAGGCAAAAGACAGCCTCTTCCCTAGAGGGATTTACAGTCTAATAGGGAATACAACACACAAATATATACAAGTTAAGCTAAATGCAGGGAAAATGGGGTATAATGAACATAGGGAAGACTTCCTGTAGTAGGTAGGATTTTAGTTGGACTTGAATGAAGCCAGGGAGATAAGGAGAAAGAGCATTCCAAGTGAGGGACATTCTATATTTTTTTTAAGTTTTGGAAAATTTTATTTAATTAATTAATTTAGAATATTTTTCCATGGTTCCATGATTCATGTTCTTTCCCTCCCGTCCCCTAGTACCCTCCTATAGCCGATGCACAATTCCTCTGATTTTTACATGTGTCATTCATTGATCAAGACCTATTTCCATATTATTGTTATTTGCACTAGGGTGATCATTTAGAGTCTATATCCTGAGGGACATTATATTGCTGTTTGCTGGGAGAAATGGCCAGCAGGGCTTGTCTCTGGCTATCTCACTGATGCCTATGTGGAGGTGAGATGTGAAGCCTGGGCTTGTATAGAGGCCACCCTCCTAGGACCTCACTAGCCATTCTTGGGCTTTCTCCTATTTTGTCCCAACTTTCTAGTAGAAAGGATAAAAAGGAAAATATGAATAAGGCCATGAAACTGATGGAGATGTCTAAGACTTCACTGCTAGGACAAAGGGCCAGTAACAAAGATTCAGGTACCAGAAAATATGATCTTTGCCATGGTGTGGGAATTCATTCTTGTGGGTCCAGGTAGCCAAAGCAGCTGTTCTTCAGAGAATGGAAAGTACTGTGTGTCTAGGGACTTTCCACCTGTCCAGATTCAGGTTGCACTGGATATGGACAAGGAATTCAATTTATTTCAGGTCAAGGCTGCTTGAATATGGATCACAGCTTGGGAAACACTGAACAGAGCCACTAACCCTCTCATTTTCTTGGCCTAACACATGAGAACAGAGGAGAATTCCATTTCGTTTTTCCTAGGCCAGAAGAGAGTTTAAAACTGTTATGATGTAGGTTTGTTTATTCTCAATGCTAATAAAACATTTCTACAATTCTCGCTTGTAGAAAAAGAAACAAGCAAAATAATTCCAAATACTTTTTCAGTGATTCAGATTTTTAAGTTGTCCTTACTTGATATTCAAACATTGAAAAAATTGCATATGAAATATCTCTTCCTGGGATGATCTTTCCAGGAATTATTTGAAGATTTATTCCTAACCCAAATTGTATTTCAAAGGCCTCAGCAATTTTTTTAGAATTACTTTGATAGATGGTAGATGGATGGATGATAAATAAATGATACCTTTATAGATAAGAGAAGGCAAATGATAGATTAATTGCTGGACAAAAGGAAAATAATAAATGATAGAGAATATTATGCCCTCAGCTGTTGTTATTTTATGAAGTAATGCAGCTCATAACATCTCACCATTTTCATCTCTAAGATGTACAAGTTAAATAATAGTCTGAATTGACAGTTCCCTCAGGGGTCATTATACTGCCATTTGGCAAAGTGATCAGGAGTTTGCCTGGTGAGTCTGATTTCCAGGCTCTTTGGTCCCCTTCTTGTGATGTTTGCTTAAATTAGTTAAACAAACATCATACAGCAATAATGTGTTATATATATATATATATATATATATATATATATATATAGAGAGAGAGAGAGAGAGAGAGAGAGAGAGAGAGAGATATCTATATATTCTTTTTTTTGGCTTGAATAGCTTTAACTAAATTAGATTATAGCTATCTGAATTGCAAGCTATATTTTCTTTTATTTTTTGATTCTTCTAATTTTGTATACTTTTGATCATTGTTCTCTGTATAAAATGCCTTTAATTGCTGAACTGATTCAAGGTCCAAAACTACTAACTCTGCATTTGATGTTCAATAGAATTTCATTTTTCATATATTATTCAATTTTGACCATGTCTAGGACCACCCAATATTTTTCTTGAAGAAAATAGTTAATACATATCTAAACAATTTCTATTTAGTCTTATTTTTAAAAATCTTTCCCCCCTAAGTCTATACTCTATTACCAACATATTTTTGTGATCCTTTGTCCACCTTTGCATTGAAGTCACTAAGTATAAAGCAAATGTAAGTTTAATTTGGAGGAACTTGTCTTTCATAGATTTTCAATATCTCCTTATCTTCTACAACCAATATTAGTGCATCCTATAACTGCAATGATTTTTGTGGTGGTCTTTTTACAAATACTTAATATGAGAACTACAATATGAAATTATATGTTGCATGAAATTGTGCTTTTTTGGTTGTCTTGGGCACTTGAAACCAACTCTAAATACTCATTTAATTTCTCTTTAAGTATCAATTGTGCCCTCCATCTATTTAGTTATAATTTTCTATTATGCTCTACTTTCATTTAATAATACTTCCTTGAAAAGTATGCCTACTTGTTAGCTATTGAACAAGTTCTTACATTTAAAATGCAACAGTTAATATGTATAGTCTAAAAATCACTTAATTCTCAATAGTCTTTTCCATTTTGCTATTATGACTGTAGGAACAGAAGGGGGCCACATAGCATCAAGTGCCATTTTTGTTTGTTTCATGGGTTGCCATGACTAAATACTTCATCACCAAGAGGCAGTATAATTGTTGAGCCTTTCTTTATTTACTAAGTCTAGACTTTGGAAATAAGACATAGTCTGTTTTCAGGATCCTGGGTGAAACCTTTCCATTTTGGTAGAACCTGTCAGATACATAGTTCCATTGTCATAGCTTTATAAATTCAAGAGTTAAATTTACACTACAAAAAGGTACCAAAGTTTGACATTGTGGAGAATGACATAACATAGGATAAGGAAAATAGCATTAAAAAGTTCTTGATAATTTAACTCTTTCTTATTCACTACACCATATCTACCCCCCCCCAAAAAAAATCTGTTCATCGTACTCAGCGTAAGTTTACTTAAAATGTAAGACCTAGATCTAAGACAGAGGCAGTTATGGTTAAGAGCACAGGGCCTGCAATTAGGAATACCTAAATTCAAATACAGACTCAGACACTTCATAGTTGTTTGAACTTGGGTAAATCAAATGAGAAGCAGCTAGGTATCTCAGTGAATAGAATATTGTGTCTAGAGTCAGAAAGACCTAACTTCAAATCCTGCCTTGGATACTTCCTAGCTGTGTGACAGACCTCTGCCTGACAAAAGGATCTGCTGGAGAAGAAAATGGTTGAGCACTCCAGTATACTTGCCAAGAAAACCTCCTGGATAACCATTGCCCATTGGGTTACAAAGAGTTGCCCATAATTGAATGACTGAAGAATAAGAACATATATCTAAGGGCATATATAGTAAACCCTTAAAAGAGATTAACTTTCTAAAAAAGCTTCAATTATCTACAAAATCCTATTCCTATTCTGAGTTTTGTTAATTATAGGATCACAGATTTTAAGCTGACAGAGACCTTAGAATTTCCTAGAAAAATAATCCTGATTTTGCAAGTGAAGATAGAGGCTCAGGGAGAATCAACACTACTCAAAGTCACACAGGCAGTAAATAGAAAAAGGTAATATTTTATCATAGGATATATGATTGCAAATACAGTAAATACAGTAACATTTCTACTATAGCATACTTTTTTATAAAGAACACTTTGATATGTAGTTTGTAATTCTAACACTGGATAAATAGAAGTCTTTTGGGTATTGGGATATTGTATTAGTCATCATTTTTTTTAAATCCTTACCTTCTGTCTTGGAATCAATACTGTGTATTGGTTCCAAGGCAGAAGAGTGGTAAGGGCTAAGCAATGGGGGTCAAGTGACTTGCCTAAGATCACACAGTTGGGAAGTGTCTGAGGTCAGATTTGAACCTAGGACCTCCCCTCTCTAGGCCTGGCTCTCAATCCACCGAACTGAGTTAATCAGATGCTCTCTGTATCAGCCATCATTAAAATTTACTCCTCCTATGCAAATGAATTCAAGTCCAATTTCAAGAATTACTTGCCACAAAAACCCACTTTTATCCATAGAATATCTTATACCAACTAAAGAGAATACATGAAAAAGATGTATTTGTTCTTATGAAGACTGTGTTATATGGAGGAGTTTCAAGTTAGCATAAAACAATACCTTTCCTTTCTTTTCAACCTTCTTGCTCTTCCTTTGTTTTCATGATAAACTGGTGCTTTGAAGTCTGTGGAAGACAGAGGCTATAAAAATTGGAGGTATTCTTCTCCTTGTTCCCATTAGCCAAAATAAATGAAGAGTGGAGAACAGAGAGTCTCTTGTCTGAAGAGAGAGACCTTTAATTAGAGAACTGGGTTATTTTCATTCCCTGTAGCTATGGAATAATTAGGACAACACTGCATAATACACTGACAACAATATCATGTATGGCTATAAGTGGAGGTAAAATCTGGAAACAATGTAGGTAAATAAGCTTCTGGCATTAGAAAGGAATGCCACTCACAGGGGAACAAATGTCAACATTGGATTTTTCAAATAAAACTTCATTTATAATATTTGCTAATTCTTACCAATCTATTCATGTGTACTGGATCAATCATAAAAGAAATTCATTCTTTGTGATTCTAAATAAATTAATTGTATATTTAGGAAAATCAGCTTAAAAATGCTGATTTTCTACAATATAGCAGGGGGCAGGTAGGTGGTGCATTGAATAGAATGCCAAGCCTGTAGTTAGCAAGATTACTTGTGCTGAGTCCAAATCTTGCCTAAGACACTTATCAGCTGTGTGACCCTGGGCAAGTAACTTAACCCTTTTGACGTCAGTTTTCCTCTGTAAAATGAACTAGAGAAGGAAATGGCAAACCACCTTGATATATTTGCCAAGAAAACGTCAAATGAGAACAAAAAGGGTTATATCAAAAAGTGTTACATACAACTGAAATATCTGAACAACAACAATATAGCAGTAAATATTTTCAAAGCACTTTGATATTTCATCTTTACAGCCTCCAGGTTGGTAGGATCTCTATTATATCCTCATTTCACAGATGGAAAAATCAAAGCCACATAAATAAAAGTGTCAGAAACAAAAGTATAACTCTTACCTGACTCTAAGTATGACATTTCTTTTGTTATATTACATTGTCTTTCAAAAAATAAAGGAATATTAAATCTTAGATGGATAGCTCATAATTCATCAGTGGTTAGAACTCTGTAATTGGAGTAAGGAAGAGCAAGATTCAAAATTTGACTCTGGGGTAGTTAGGTGATCCAGTAGATTTACATATATTTATATGTATATAGACATATATATTTATATAGTAGTAGTCTCTTGGTAACGGAGGATGATGATTGTCTTTGTGCATTTTCATCTATGGTATATAGATGATTGTGCACAAAGACACTTGTGCGTGAAGGAGATTTAAGTGGAAAAGTCGATGCACAAAGACAGTCCCACTCTCTCGGCGTTGGAAGCCTGGGTCCAGTGGCACAAAAAGTTGTTACACCTGGAGACTTCGTCAGCTGCATTGGATGGCCATGTTGTCCTTTGTGCTCCAACACGCCCTAAGCATTCCACAGTTCCTTGCTGCGTTGCTCTCTCAGCGTTGAACCTTCTTATTGGTTTCTTCCGCCTGTTCAGCTGAAACAGTCTTCACATGCTCGGTGAGCAAAGCCCTGGTTCACCAGGGGTCTACGACCCAATGGCTACCCTCACAAGGTTTAGCTGGCCTGTCTAAGCCTTTGTCCAGGGTGTGGCCGCTGCCTCATGCTAGCAGCTACTGGGAGCCACAAGTGAGAGCTGGGTGTCAGATGAGGGTCAGAGGCTAGAGAGCTGCCCAAAGAGGGCACGACAAGCCTTCCATACCAGAGATACTACCCCTCCCTGAGCACCCCATACACCCCTCTATATATATACATGCATATATCTATATTTATATACCTATACTTATTTATATTCAGTTAGCCGTTTTTTAGTCCATTGGTTTTAAAAATTGCTAGCCTATAAAGAAACATTACTTAATATTTTACAACTTCTAATCTATTGATCATGGTAGAAGTATCTATAGTTCAGGAAATTGGTTGTGGTTTAGAGTCCTATCTCCAGGATTGTACTGAAGTTCTCATGAGCACTAACAAAGTATGTAAGAGTACTGTAGAAGAAACCTATACCCATTTGTTGTGTTCCCTTTATGTAAAATCTCTCATTTATTTACCTCTTTTCATGGAGTTCAGTCCATGAAATAGCTCTGAGCAGTTATTGGTTTAGGAATTAAGAGACGTTGATATCCACTGGTCTTAGTACAAAGTTAGATGAACTTCCAGGAGACATCAAAGACCACGCTGTTTGACACAGTCACATGTGGAAACTAGTGACTGCAAAGCAGTCCCCAGGAAGGATGGAAAGACCCACTGAAACTCCCCTAAGTGACTTTCCTTATTAAGATACCTTTAATGGGTATATGGGGTGCTTTAATGGGGTGTGTGGGGTGCTCAGGGAGGGGTAGTATCTCTGGTATGGAGGGCTTGTCGTGCCCTCCTAGGGCAGCTCTCCAGCCTCTGACCCCCACCTGACAACCAGCTCTCACTTGTGGCTCCTAGTAGCTGCTAGCATGCAGCAGTGGCCACACCACGGGCAATGGCTTCAACAGGCTGGATAAACCTTGTGAGGGTAGCCATCAGGTCGTCAACCCCTGGTGAACCAGGGCTTTGCTCACCCAGTATGTGAAGACTGCTTTGGAACAGGCAGAAGAAACCAACAAGAAGGTTCAAAGGCTGAGATGGTGACGTAGCAAGGCACTGTGGAGTGCTTAGGGTGTGATGGAGCACAAAAGACAACCCGGCCATCCAATGCAACTGAGGAAGTCTCAAGGCGTAACGACTTTTCGTGCCATTGGACCCAGGCTTCCAATGCTGAGAGAATGGGACTGTCTCTGTGCATCAACTTTTCCACTTAAATCTCCTTCACGCACAAAGACAATCGTCCTCCTCGATTACCGAGAGATGACTACCAAACATACCTTTAATATTGGAATTGTTAGGATTATTATACTTACTTGGCCCCAGGAAAAATAGATGAGAGCAACATGCTTGCAGGTTTAATACAGATGTCTCACTATGTCCCCCCAGGATATTACTAGGAGATTCCACTTACAAAATTAAACCTAAGGATTCTTATATACCCACTTAGATAGGACCCTCTTGTCTAGGCATAAAAACTTCTGGCAAATCTGTGCTCTGAATTCCCTAACCTATATCTGGGTCATGTTGATTCTACCCTCTCATCCTGCACTTAACAACAATGTTTCATCGACTATCTCCCTAGGCTTCCTGTCGGTGGTTAGGTCCTATGGAAACATGTATATTGAGAATGAAACTGTGTGCCAAGTAGATGTGTGATCATGAAGGTATAAAATAAACCCAGGCTTCAGCCAAGGCAGAGCAGTTTATCCTGTGAAACCTGTGCTGTGGTTTGAATGCAAAAGCTGTGTCACATCCATCATTTTGCTGACACTATCCCACTTACTGTGGGAGACTGTCCCACCCCACACCAATGAACCATTAGTATGGGAGGCCTAGAATAATCTTCAGTTATGCTTTTCTAAGCCTTGGACTAATCATTTTTATTCTCAGTCTTATGGGGAGAAATGGTAAGGTTTTGTAAAGAACAAGAATTTTGCTTAAATAAATTATTTAATACAATAGAAGGATTCAGAGGCAAATAAGAAAGCTATTGTAATAAATCTAGACTAGAGATGCTAAGGGCCTGATCTAGGGTGGTAGTGGTCTAAGGAGGAAAAAGAAGATGGGTGTGAGATATGGTGGTGGAAAAAAGATCAAGATTCAGCAGCTGAGAGTGATATGGTGGATATGGCTCAATAATGTACATGCTTGCCAGGATTAGAGTCCAGTACACATTTTCTCTATATAATTTTTAAATCCATTAAGAAAATTATTTAACAAATCAAAAATACTGTATTTTCCACATGGGATCTCATTTCTTGACAGTTTAGAGATATCTTCACTTAAAAGGCATACTGAATAGAGGACTTTCCCAGGCTGACTTAGATGTGATACAAACTAGTTTGGAGACTCTGAGCAAGTCATTCAATTTCATAATAATTAAGGCAACTGTTCAAGATTCTACACTGCATAATAATTACAGAGTTATATCCATTCTGGGTTTCCTCAATTGTAGTTGTTCATACTATTGGAATCATAGATACCTAGATAGATAAGTAGCTAGGGAAATGACATTAATGGAATGAATAAATGAATGACTGGATTTGTAAATTAATAGATCTTAATCCTAATATTTTCCTTTATCATAAATGATGATTCAGGATAATATAGTTGTAAGTAGTCATGTACATTTTAATAGCCATTTTCCTTCACAAAGCATGAGTCAAATTGACTACTGTAAATTCCCTTATTCATGGTTCTTTATGGTTCCATAGATACATAATCATGTTTTTGTGAGAGAAGGGAGAACTAAACATAGATCAAAAATGCATCTCATAAATATTTTACATTAAGATCTATCTTTAAAGATTCAAACTAAAGCCTAGAAAGGTAGTGTCATGAATAGAATAGAATTAATATGATATAATATGACATGATGATATGACATGATATATGTTAAATATAATAAATATAATATAATGTGATGTATTGAGACTTACATTATATGACAAGGGATTCATGTTCTAGTACTAACGCTTCTGTTTCCTCACCTATATGTTGAAATAATGGGATTAGATTGATCTCTGACTTATCTTGTAGCTCTGACATCCTCTGTCCATTTATTAATCATACTTTTACCCTGTGACAAGAGTAGAAGATTATGATAATAAACTCATGGCCAGCTTGATTACACATATGCATATGTATTATACATGTATGTAATATACAGATGTTTGCATGTATGTGTATATAATTACATGCTAAATTTTAACATATTTTTGTGTATCATGCATATGCTTGTACTTCTGAGTATAGGTATATATGCATACATATATGTAATAACATTTAAGAAGAATACAATGTATATTTTAGCCTAAAGAACAGGCTGTGAGAATGTTATAGCATTAAAAAACCCACAAGAAAAAAACAGTTTTAAATGAGAAATTCTGGATTCTAGACCTGTCCCTGTCATTTACTAGCTTTGTGACAGTATAGAAGACCATTTCATTTCCCTGAAACACATTTGTTTCAATTCTTCCAATATCTAAAAGAATGGAGAATACCTACATTTATTACATGACAAGATGCAGTGAGAATCAGTTATGATATAGAAAGGACTTCATAAATCATGAAATATATTCTTATTTTTGCAATATGTATATGTAGACATATGCAGAGAGTTTAGAGTTACAGTTGTTACAACCAGTAGGCTGCAACTGGAACAAGAAAAAAAAGTGGGATTCCTGCCTCTAAGATATTTTTTCCTACTCAATAGACCATATTTCATCCGTGAAAATGTGTTGTGTATCATTTACATCTTTCTGAATTAATTAAAAGTGGCATGTGGTTGATCAAAAATATTTTGGGATAATGTAATACAGTCCCACCATAAATGTTTTTATAGACTGCCATCAGTCCAATTCCAAGAAGAAAATGGAAAGTCCCTGAAATACGTTACTATTTATAAAACATAACTTCTAGCAGAAATGTTTCCTACAGTGGAATGTTTTTGCCTATGGAGTATTTGATTATTTCTGAATGTATCCTATGGTTGTATGGGTATGGAGACCAAGAGGATTAAGATATCAGGGCTTGAAGGAAGTGAAAAAGCACAATATAGTATAAAGAGAATTAGAGTGACATAGATATAGGTTCAAATCCCATGCTGCATGACTTTGGATAAAATTAAATTATTTAATGCAATGATCTTTAAGATTCCTTTGCTTTCTAATAATCTGTGACTTTGTAATTCAGTTACCCAAGATTCTGCTATCTTGTGTCAAGTAGTTGAAAAGTATATGTGTTTTCACCAATCTCATAAACTACTCAGTTACAATTTAAGTTTAAAATTGGTGTTTTTGATACATGTGACTGACTACTGTGACTCCTAAATAGCTTTGGTCTGAGAAATAAGAAATCAATAGAAATATTTTGTAGACTTTAATTATGGTGCCATGAATTAAAAAGATTATACTCAGGCCCTTTCCTAGAAAGATTTCTTATAGCCACAGTTCTATAGTTCAAGTTTAGATAGATAGATAGATAGATAGATAGATAGATAGATAGATAGACAGAGAGATAATATCCTTTTTGCTAACTAGAAACTCCCTAATGTAGAGCAGGCTTAAACTTCATCCTCACTGTGAGTAAAGATTACCACCAAAACCAGGCAAAGACAGAAAGAGAAGCAAAAATCAAAATAGTAGTCCCTGTCCTTTTTTTGTCGTTAGCACTCACTTTGTTTATTATGGTGAAACCATTTAACATCTATATTAACCCCATTATTTTACATTAAAATGTGTTTTTAAAAATTACGTTTGGGCAAATTTGTTTTTGTAACTTCAGGTAAGCCCCTTTAAGGAGTAGTAAATGAAATACTGATGACTCCTAAATCAATCTTCAGTAGGAGTGAGAGTAATTTGGATTGCAACCTCAGGGTGAATGAGACCACTAGATGGGTCAGTTCTTTTTTTTTTTTTGGATCTGAGTTTTCTTTTTTTTCTTTTTCTAATATATTTTATTTGATTTATTTATTTGATCATTTCCAAGCATTAAAGACATAAATCATTTTCTTTTCCTCCCCCCCACCCCCCATAGCCGACGCGTAAGTCCACTGGGCATTAGATGTTTTCTTGATTTGAACCCATTGCTTTGTTGATAGTATTTGCATTAGAGTGTTCATTTAGAGTCTATCCTCTGTCATGTCCCCTCAACCTCTGTATTCAGGCAGTTGCTTTTTCTCGGTGTTTCCACTCCCATAGTTTATCCTTTGCTTATGAATGGTGTTTTTTTCTCCTGGATCCCTGCAAGTTGTTCAGGGACATTACACCGCCACTAATGGAGAAGTCCATTACGTTCGATTATACCACAGTGTATCAGTCTCTGTGTACAATGTTCTCCTGGTTCTGCTCCTCTCGCTCTGCATCACTTCCTGGAGGTTGTTCCAGTCTCCATGGAACTCCTCCACTTTATTATTCCTTTGAGCACAATAGTATTCCATCACCAACATATACCACAGTTTGTTCAGCCATTCCCCAATTGATGGGCATCCCCTCGTTTTCCAGTTTTTGGCCACCACAAAGAGTGCAGCTATGAATATTTTTGTACAAGTCTTTGTGTCCATTATCTCTTTGGGGTACAGACCCAGCAGTGCTATGGCTGGGTCAAAGGGTAGATATTCTTTTGTCACCCTTTGGGCAGAGTTCCAAATTGCCCTCCAGAATGGTTGGATCAGTTCACAACTCCACCAGCAATGCATTAATGTCCCTACTTTGCCACATCCCCTCCAGCATTCATTACTTTCCTTTGCTGTTATGTTAGCCAATCTGCTAGGTGTGAGGTGATACCTCAGAGTTGTTTTGATTTGCATCTCTCTGATTATAAGAGATTTAGAACACTTCTTCATGTGCTTGTTAATAGTTTTGATTTCTTTATCTGAGAACTGCCTATCCATTTCCCTTGCCCATTTATCAATTGGAGAATGGCTTGATTTTTTGTACAATTGATTTAGCTCATTATAAATATGAGTAATTAAACCTTTGTCAGAGGTTTCTATGAAGATTTTTTCCCATAGATGGGTCAGTTCTATGGAACATGTGCCCCAACTGCCCTGAAATTTCATGGAGACTCCCAAAACATATGGTTCAATTATAAAAAGATTTGGCACTTTGCAGTGATGAAGCTATCACCTCAATGATATTGAGCAAGAAGAGCTGTTAATTCAATACACCTTTAAAATAGAATGGCCGCAATCCCAGCCTCTCTTCTTCTATCTCCTAAGCAGAGAAGGAGTCTTGCTAGGTAAAAGGAAGATTGGCTTGAAATCTTAAAGTCTTATTTTTAGTTATAGAGAATATCCAGTGGAAGCAAGCTCCATAGGATGGCTACATAGTCCATTCCCATTTACATCACTGATAGAGAATTCTAACTTCAAAGGTAAAATATTGAAAGAAAAGCAATTATTTCCTTATAAAGAAAAGTTAAAAATGAGATCTTAAGACTTTATGTGGATCCATTATATAGCTGTTTGGGGATGGGGATGGCAATCTATCTTTGGGCAAATTTATGTAACTCTGTATCTCTACATGGATATGGATATGGATAGAAAGTCAGGAAAAACCAAGTGCAGTGACCAGTGAGGAGATGTATTTTTTCCTCTTCTTCCTAGGAGTGTCTTCCTTGGGCTAGAAAACAATCTGAGTCATAGGTGAACAAGAGTTGTAATATATCATTAAATTATTATAAAGTGCTCATAATTAAATTATTACATGCTATATGCATACAATGAAAGTCTGGTCTTATTTTTTCCTCATCCCTGGTCACTGCATTCATGTGTGCCTATATGTATGTGTATGTGTGTGTATATGTGCATACTTGACTGGAAAATATTGCTTAATTATGAAACAAAAGATCTCTTTTAACTGCTTCTTTGCTGTGAATTACACCAAGCCCTTGGGCAAAATTCTCTTAAGTATTGTTTAGTTTACCAAATGCTCTGGATCGCATGGAAATCATAACCCAGCATACCGAATGTGATGTTATATAGCAGTGTGATATTGTAGGGGAAAATACTGAAATTGAAATGATGTTCTGACAGTGAAACAGTTAAATCAATTTGAAAAGTTCAATAGGCGGGAAGAAAATCATTCTTCACACTCTTTAATAGCACATCCTGTTCATAATTTCATGTTCTGCAAATCCTTTGATTGGGCAGGAAGTTTAGACTTTTTTAATATTTTAATGGGCCTTTGTTGTCCACTGGTATGTTTTGGTACATAGAAGATTCATTCTTTCATACACGGCCAGACAGTCCATTGAAGAGCCATATCCATTTATATGGATACTACTCATGGAAGGAAGAAGAAAGAAAGAGGATGGGGTTGGTACTGACTATAAAAGAGCCATTTGTCTATTTTCAGTGCAGTGTCTTCTTCCTCACAGGCACACCATCTCCATCCTTTATCTTTTCGTGTCACATGGCTCTCTCATTTCATAATAGCTAAGTCTAGGTCCTCCCTGAGTGAAACATCCCTGACACTCGTGAACAATGAATTCCTAAATATATAGCAGAGGCTGTTACAGAGTGCAGTCCCTTGTAACTTACCTTAAGGGAAATGCTTTGTGGATAGGGTAATGTCATCACAGGCCCCTACACACACACACACCCACATTTTCCTTTGATCTCTTGGTGTTTACCTATGGCTTATTGGTAAAGAGACAAGATGAATATTTCAAACTCAATTATTAAACGGGTATGCTTCTTCACTAGGTATTCTTTGAAGTCAAATTCCTTGTGAATTGTTATTGCCCCTTGGGATAAGCACATTTATTTATACAACCAAAGTGCCTTTTCCCATTCAAGAGTTTAGCTTGAGTTCCTAACAGTTACGGGCTGTTCTTGGACATGTCCACATACTTTTTTTCTTCCTTTTTTAAATTAGGAAAATGATTGCTCTGGAGCCCATTTCATACACTTAGAATCATTTTAAGAATATATGTTAAGAGCAATTTTATATTCTCTTTATTCCACTACTATCTTCCAAAACACAATTATATGTCAATTGAATGACTCAGAATTTCTTCTGTCCAAGTAATAAATCATAAGCGTAATGAGTAAAAAGAATTTGTCATTGTTCAGTCTGTGTATAGAGTTATGTGGCATATAACCTCAAATTTCTTTCAGATCATATATAAATACATAATAAAATAATAATGCTCATTAGTCAACACCAAATATAAGTTCCAGATGTTTAAACATCAAAGTATTTATGGGCCTATAGGAATCGCCTTGAGACAGGAACAGTTCTTCAGAAACGGGACTGGAAGAAAGCAGGCTTAAAAAAAAAAAGCCTCTCCAATTCTCTGAAACAAAAGCCATTCTTGTTTATACATAAATTATGAATGACTTTTTAAGGGCTGACTCATAGACCAGTGCATGTGCCGACAAATCCGGTTTCACAAGAGGATGAGAGCTGACTGGGCTAACAAGAATTTTACAACAAACCATTTTCCCCCCTCAAATCATATCTGAGGCAATTCTGTTAATCCAGTTCTTCAGCCACCAATCATGTCAAATGTGGAAGGGTCTCACAGCTTATCCCAACTTTGAGACAATATGAAATTCATAGTATTTGAATTCTCCAGGAAAAGGAAATTGTTTTGTTGCTGCTGTTGTTGTTTTTATGGTACATTTTCTTTGGTCTTTGTGGAAACCCCTCAAATGTGTTGTCAGAATGGGCCCTCCATACTCAGTATATACAAATGTATTATGATATGAAGAGCTCCCAAAGCACAAAAAGTCTACAAAATTTACCCGTATTGCTTAGAATACCTGCTACTACACATTGCTTTAAGATAAGGGAGAGAAGGAGAGAAGGAAGGGGAGAGTGAAGGGGAGACAGAGAAAGAGACACAATCAGAAAAAGAAGGAAAGAAGGAGCAGGGAAAGAGAGAGAGAGAGAGAGAGAGAGAGAGAGAGAGAGAGAGAGAGAGAGAGAGAGAGAGAGAGAGAGAGAGAGAGAGAGAGAGAGAGAGAGAGAGAGAGAGAGAAACACTCATCACAACTATTGAAGTATTAGGAAGTTATAGTGGAGAAGATACTATTTTATGTTCTCTAGCAGTATATCTACCATCTCTTCTACTCTGCCATCAGACTTATCATCCTTTTTGATCTTCTTATTTTCTATTCATTATAAAATCCCAGTAATATAATTTCCAGGAATTTTAAAGATAGGTTCCCTCCTCCACACCCCATTCCTCCTGAAGCTAACTAAAAACTGCTTCGATATACCTCCAGACACACCTGGCACTAAGCTACAACTTTCCCTATAGGGTTTAAATCAAGAGTTCATCTCAGGTCCACAGATCCTGAGAAGTCCATGGATAGATTTCAGAAGTCCCATGAACTTGGATGGAAAAATACAAGTATGTATGCATAATATTCATATTTTTCACTAATCTCTACCTGAAATGTAGTATTAGTTCAATTGTGTGGTTGTATATAAACATATGTGTGTGTACATATATAAATATATTCTGAGAAGAGATGAATAGGTTTCACTAGATTGCCAAAAGAATGCCTGATACAAATGAGCTCAAGAGCCTCTGCTCCAAATAAAAAGAAGAGACATGAGGGAGGGTTTTAACCTCTGTAACCTCTGGCAATGAAAAGGGAAACAAATGAGACAACCTCTTGGACAGAGGTAAGAAAAGGACTCCCTTATGAGAAAGATTAGTACCAAGACTGTATTATGTGTGTATGAATAGAGTATCCCAAAAGTGTGTACTCATATACACAAATAATATAATAACTTCAGAAATATAATTGTGACAAATTTATTAAAAATATTTGAAATATGAATAATTTAAAATTAAAATATTGATGTTTCTTATTAAAATTCAATATAATCATCACCTAGTAGTTGATTTTTGAACTGTATTTCTAATTCAAGCCTTAAGATCAGCAAATGAATAGAGCTTTTCTTGTTTGTTTCTTTGTTTTATTTTTTGGGGTGTTGTTTGTTTTTATAAATACAACAGTTTTGAAGTGGCCCCACAAGAAAAGGCGTGATGAAGCTAGACCAGCTGATCTCTTTACCCAGAAACTGTTAACATGTGCAATACTTAATCACACTGTATCCTGTCTTGTTAAATAAAAATCTACTATTCAAAATGTATAAAATTAAACATGTAAATAAATACAAATATTTAAAGTGTTAAATTATGTTTTTGTAAGCTTTGAATCATTTAAACTTCTAGCAATTATTAAAGTATGAACCAACATGCATTCTATATGTGTATGCATAAAATGTCTATATTCATGTATGTGTACACACATGTTAATTTATACATATACACCTAATATATGTGCTCATGTATGCTTAATTTGCTTATGTAGAGGTAGGGTAGGATGGGTATGGTTTCTACCTATACATGACAAAGGCAGAATTTGTACCTCAGTCTTCCTGACTCTATAATGGGCTCACTTTCCTCTCTGCCTTCCCTTCTCCCCTTTTCCTTTATTCTCTCTTTAAAAGAAATAGTCCAATGTAACCTACAGATCACAGGATTTGGAATCAGGAACTCTTAATTCAAAATACTGCCTCACAATGCCTGAATGTAATGAGAATAAATCACTTACTCTCCTTCTACAGTGGTTTACTTCTATATAAAATGGACATAAGAATACCTGGATTGTTTACTTTATGAGGTTTAAAAGAGATCATGGATATAAAGAAGGATGGAAAAATGGTAGAGTATATAAAAATAATTCAGTGGAATACTATTGTGCAATAAGAAATTATTTTTTAAAATCACTAAAAAATCTTGGGAAGACTTACATGAAGTAATGCAAAGTGAAAAGGGCAGAACCAGGAGAATGTTACACACAGTAACAACAATTATGTAATATGATCAACTGTAAATGACTTAACTATTATCAGTAATGCAAGGATGCAGGACAACTCCAAGTGGTTCATGATAAAAAAGTCTGTCCACCACCATCAAAGAAACTGATGGAGTCTGAATATAGATTGAAACATGCCACTCTTCACTTTATTTCCTGCATGAATTTTTATCCTGTATAATTGATATGTCCCATTTCACAATATGATGAACATGGAAATATATCTTGTATGACAGCACATATACAAACTATATCATGTCACCTGCCTTCTTGGGGAGGGTGAAAAGTGCTAGAGGGGAAGAGAATATGGATCTAAAAATGTCAGAAAATTACTATTTCATGTATAAAGATTTAAAACATTTGAACATTTAAAAAAAAACATTAGGAAACAGAAAGGTGTACTTTATAAAGAGATAGTCAAGGAACTAGGAAAACCTGAGTTCAGATTTTGCCTTTAATTCACAGAAGCTGCATGGCCATAATAGGCAAGCAACTTAACCTTTTAGTGTTCCAAGTAACTCTAAATTGCATGCAAATTTTTGCTCTAAACACATCTCTGAGACATTCCTACTTACCCCTGCGATTTTAGCAGACTACATATTCACTTAGTATGTTGTGACAAAATAAAATGTGTTGTTAAAAACTAAAGTGTTTTATAAAATCTAAAGCCTCAGAGTTATAGGAGCTATTAGAGAAAGAATTTGCTTTTGAATATAGGAATTTTAGAGATAAATTTAATGCTATTGTAGATTAAATGGATGATGTGTTGGGAGTGGAAACTGACTATTATGATACATAATTAGATTTTAAAGAGTAAATGACCTTTTGGAGCATAAAATAAAGTTCTAAAGATTTTTAAAATCAGATAACTACATTAGATAAAGTGGCACAATGGACATATTCTTAATGCTTCATTTCTGCTTTTCTCTATAATTTCTTCTTTGCCAAATTCAACAAATTGGAATGTCTGATGGTAGCTGTTTTTTTTTTTTTTCAGTAGATTCATATCTTGCCATATGTTTCCTTGAAGAATGAGGATAGTGGTTCAGTGACTGTGGGCACAGAGATAGCTAGGACTATAGATTTATAAATATATCTGGTTGCCACTACATTTCACTAGTGCTAATGTATTAAAATAATATATATACACATACATATATACACATATATACATATATATACATACATATATATATACATATAGACATACATACAGTGTTCTATATGTGTGAAAACAAATATACTTATTTATAACTAATATAAACATATGAATATGTGTACACATTCACATGTTTACTCCATGTACCATAACTCCTATCCCTAATAATGTAGGTGCACCATGGATATCAAAGACACAAATCAGTGTGGGACATGGTTTGAGGTCATTCATGAGTTCTAATGTACAAGGTCTTTTTGCTTTCCAAGTTTGTAAATCAAAAAGGAAAATCAACACAAGGAACACACAAGAACACTTTGTTAGACTATGTTCTTTTTCTTTGTCAACCTGATGCCTCCCCTATAATTGATAGCCCAGAAGTTCCCATCTAATAACTTTCCTTGACTTCCAAGTAAATAAAAGCTATGTGGCACAGTGGGTAGAGTACTGGACCTGGAATAAGGAAGACTCATTTTCCCAAGTACAAATCTGGGCTCAGACATTTGCTATGTGCATGAGACTCCTGACAAGTCACCTAACCCTATTTGCCTGCATTTCCTTGTCTTCAAAATGATCAGGAGAAAGAAATGGCAAACCACTCCAGAATCTTTGCCAAGAAAACCCCAAATGGATCACAAACAGTTAGACATGACTGAAAAGTGTGTAAACAATGAGAAAATTAATTAGATTTAATCAGAGTAATTTAGATTTGGAATTAGAAGGGACATCAGAGATAATCTAGTATAATTTCCTCATTTTAAAGATGAGGAAATTGAGGTCTTGGAGGTAAAATTACTTTCCTAAGATCATGTAGGTACTAAATGTCAAAGGAGGAATTTGAACCCAAGTCCTCTGACCTTGCTACCAGCCTTTCTCCTGATAGATAGAGGATTCTTCTTAGTTTACAGGGACTCCTAGTATCCCTGGCTAGTATGTTGTTCCTTTGGCCTTTTGTCTTCAGGAAAAAATGATCATCTTGTCATGTTTTACAAAGTTCAGTTTGATTTATCTAAGGCTTCAATCTTATCTTGTTCCAGACAATTTGGTTTCTTTATGACTTGTTTTTGTCTACAGATCCTGTGATTTTCAGCTTAATGAAGTTTAAATAGCCAAAGGCATAGAATAGCTAACCTTTCTCTTCCGAAATTAATTATTTCACCACTCACACAGAGCTTCCAGGGTCATAGTCTATGATCATTCCATGCATAACAACAGCAACAGTAGCAATAACAGAAGCAGCAGCACCAGTAGCAACAATAACACTTCAGATAATATTGATATGGGCTTTAAAGTTTGGGCTTTATTTCATTTTATACTCTATAGAACCCTGGGAGGTAGGTGCTATTATCCTATTTTACAGTTGAGGCAACCGAAGTACATAAAGATTAAATGACTTGGCTAAGGTCTCACAGCTAGCAAATGTCTGTGGCTGATTTGAACTTCAAATTTCCTGAGTTCAGAGCTCAATCTACTGTGCCACTTAGCTGTATGTGTATTGTGGACAAAAGAAACTAATGCAATGTAGTGAAATTACTACTTTGAAGTAGAAATGTCAGAAGAGAGAGAGAATGGAAAAGGATGTACAAAGAAGGTCAGTGAGAAAAAGTTATTGCATCTCCAGGCCTTATGTTCTCCATGAGAGGAATTCTTGCAGACATATTTAAAATTAATGAAAGGCTTTATAAAATAATTACTAGATAGTAAGCTTCCTAATACTACATCTAAACTTCATACTTTCATTATTCTTTGCATAGTTACCATGGCAGGTACTTAGTAGATGTTTGTTGAATGAATTGTAACAGTGATTTGAAATTATTTACAAAGACAATATTAAATTCAATTACTGTGAATTTAAGTTGTTCTGTTGGTTATACCTGGAACATTAAAGGACTCAAATTCCCTATGCATGTTCTTGAAATGTGGAATCAAGAGTTCTGATTTTTTTATGTCAATATTTTGGTAATTGTATAGTGATTTTAGACCATTAATCTGTTTGTTTGTTTTTAGTTTCATCATTTGAAAATAGCAACAAAATTATTCTTATATCCAATACCTATCAGATATTTTGTTGCCATTGTTGAGCACATTAATATAAATCCACTCTGGAAAAAGTTGGATTAAATGCAAGGCAACAGTAACATTAAAATGAACATATTAATTTTCATTTGAAAACTATCAATCCCCCTACCAACAGATAGTATGCTTTAATGACAGTTAATTTTCATTGACAATATCAGAGAGGCAGGATGGTCTTGAAAAGCTGAATCCTTTAAGCATCACTCCATCTACCAGTCCAACAGAATCTATCCAAGACCTGTGGAATTCCTATGATTCTAGGATCTTAATTTGTATAACAGGTTATCCTTGGTTTGACACTTCTTACCTGTAACCCAGGAATTACTAACTCAAATTATTAAATATGGATCTTCTGCTCAAAGACCATTGTTTTGACTTGCTTAGTGCGATTGACACATTCCTTTCTTGGAATCTTTTTCTCATTTCTTATTTCCCATGGTCAAGAGCCTATCTCCCTATGAAAACTTGGACTAAGAACACTCCACACTCTTCACTCATTGAGTGGGCTGGGTTCATTATGACTTTAAATGATTGTGTGCAATAAGTAATATGTTCACAAATTGTAAGATGACCACTAAAACTTTATGGCCTTCTACTTCACAATTTATAATAATTAAATTATTGACAGGGTTCTTCAGCAAAAAAGCAGATGTGCTCCAAGATTTAAAAACAGCTCCAAAACATGCAAATGATTTCCTAACATGGTGTTCCATACTAAGATCCAATTAGCTAAGGCATTAAAAAATGTCTACTTCTTCAGCAAATGTTTCCAATTTGGGGAAAACAACCCACTCTCTACCCCATAAAGCACACACCCACACATACTCAATGCCAAATAGCATTATATTAAATCAGCAAAGGAAGCCTTGCTTTTGTATATATTTTGTATATATTGTGTATATTTTCACATATATTAGAAACTTAAAATCTTGGAGTCAGGACATTCAAAGTTCAGTTAGGCCAATGTCTTACCTGAAGCATGAATCCTTTTTAGAATATAAATGAGAAATGATTATTTACCTACTTTTTAGACATCTACAATGAATTCACTCTCACAAATTTCGATTTCTATTGTCTAAGACAAAATCACAATGCCTTTTTATTTTTTTTAATTTGCTGGTCATATTCTTCTGCTGATTCATATTGAGTTTGTAGTCTATTAAATGCCTTAGTCATCGCTTCTTATGTTCAGAGCTGGGACAAAGCTCTAAAGTCATATAGTTCTAGAGACCATTCTCCCTCATTTTCCATAATAAAAGAAAACCAAAGAGATTAGGTAACTCACTTGAGATTATATTAGCATAAGCAGGATTCCACCCCTTGTCTTCTGATTCCAAAGCCAGACCTCCTTTGCATTCATTTCAAAAGGCTGTATACCCCTCTCTCAGTTTTGTTATGTTTTGTTTTTTCACTTGAGTTTTTAGGACCCTGAATGCAGGGATGAGAATTTATTACTAATAAACTTTGTTTTACAAAATCTGGGCCTTTATTCTTTTTTATTCCAGTAATTTTCCCCCTCAATTACATGTAGAAGTCATTTTTAACATTCATATTCTCAGATTTGGGGTTCCAAATGACTTCCTTTCCTTCCTCCTGGCTCTGTCCCTGAGAAAGTAAGCAATTTGATATAGGTTATATATGTGCTGTCATATAATATGTATATCCATGTTCTTCATGTCTGATCCTTCATTTGGACTAGTAAACCCCAGGCTTCTTTATCCAGTGAATCCTAGCTTATCATCTGAAAACACAATCAGCAGTCTTATCTGCTTCCAGGCAAATAATTTTTTTAAGCTGATTCAAACGAATAAACAAACAAACAACAAACAATGTTTGAGGATAAATCACTGGGGTGCTCTACTACAAACCTCTAACTAGGTTAATACTGACTTATTAATTAGCAGTTTATGTGTCAGTCCTTTGATGACTTTTGAATATACTTAAATATAACTACCTAGATCTATTATCATCCAGGTAGTGGGATATTTTGTCAAATGCCTCACCAGTAGTTGGACAAACTGCTCATGACATTCCATTGATTTAGTAGTCTAGTAACCTTGATCCCACTTGATCCTTCTAATAATCTCATGAGTTAAACAGAAAGTTATTTTGGAAAGTCATTTCACCTTTCAGAAGTCTGAGCTTTAGAGAGGTTGGTCACTTGTTGATTATTTCCACTACCCCACAGTGTCATGAAGAAACTATTCTTGTTCACTTGATTCTAAATGTATTTTTCTATTTATATGTCTCATTTCTCTATTTAACTGAATGTTATTTGAGAGCGGAGATTGCATTTTTCTTTATCTTTCTGTTTCCACAGCTCATTACAGCACTATACACATATAGCAGCAAGGGCTAGGCTTTTGGGATTGAGCAGTTTACCCAGAACACACAGCTAGGAAGTATCTGAGGCCATATTGGAACCCAGGGCCTCCAGACTTGGCACTCCATCCACCATGCTACCTATCTTCCCCTATCCCTTTACTTTTATGGACCACAATTTGGTTATTCATTTTACCTTCAATATGCTCTGATTCATCTATTTGGATCCTATTTCTTTACTACTGCAAAAATATTGCTACGAATATTTCATTAACACCATTTATTTATGTGGTATAATGAGTAGCAAGTTGACCTTGGAATGAGGAACATCTGGGTTCAAGTACTGCTTCTCCAACATAGTGGTTGTGTGAGCCTGATTAAATCATTTAATTTTTCAGTACCCTCAGTAATTCTCCTAGATTATAAATTGTAAGGGTTATTAATCTTTTGGTAGAAAAAAAAATGTTTTCATTGATAGAGGAAGTTCATCACCAGGAGCTAGTTACACTAATGAAAACTTAAGTTCAGTAAAACAACCCCCCAAAAAGGGAATATTTTAATATATATGAAACTTTTATGTTTTTGACTTCCTTGGGATTTGTTCCTAGACTGTTTGTTATCTTTGCAAATTGCCTGGGTATAAAATTTTACTGGTCTTAATTTGCATTTCTCCTATTATTAGTTATTAGGAATAGACTTCCATGTGATTGTTAATAGTTTGTAATTCTTTTGAGAATTGCTCATTCATGTCCTTTGATATTGATTGGGGAATACCTCTTGATCTTGTATATTTGTACTAATTCCCTATATATCTTTATTATCAGAGCTGTATCTGAGCTATCCAGGTATTTCCCCAAAATTAGTAGCTTCTCTTCTAGTTCAAGCAGAATTCCTTTTTTTTTATAATGCAATTTTTTAATGCTTTTGAGAATATATCTTTTATCTTTACTGATTTCTCTCTACCTTTTTCTGGTTAAGAATTTTCCCCCTTGCCATAGTTATATAAGATAATTTCATCCATTTTCTTCTAATTTTAGTAATGCTATGACCTTTATAATTCAAACTGTATATCCATTTGGAACTTATTATGCTATTTTATGTAAGATGTTGAGCTCAAATTTTATTTTACTAAATTGCTTTCTGCCTTTCCCATTAGTTTATGTTCTTTCACTTACCAAACACAGGGTTAATTGCCTTTTTCCCTCTGATTCCCACTTTTCTATTCTATTGCATTTTCCTTTTTATTGATCAGGCATACTTTGGGCCTTTAATATTCTTTTCTTCATCAATAACTACTGCTGTTCAATATTTATCTCACAGTTCCACACTATTTTTATTATTATTTTGTCCAGCTTCATAATGTAACCCTTTGGAAGTTTGGTATACCTTAAGTCTGTAAATTCATTAGATAATATCGTTAGTATTTTGTAATATTGTCAAAAGCAGTTACTATTATAAAAACCTTTATATCTATAAAGAAAATGTATTAAATTCTTAATTGGATTGGTAAATAGACTCAGACATTTTGTTCATTCTGAATATGTTTTGAACATGGTATTGCCATTATATTCTCTTGTATTTTATTAAGTTTTTCCCATACTCTGTACCAAAGGGATTGAGTTGTTTTTGTTCTTAATCTGATTGTTTATTAAATATTTTCCTAATAATGAGTTTAATAAAATTTGGCCAGAATGCATTATATACATTTAGATATGTAAAAAAGTTTCATGGAATATTTTCTTTCTCAAATATCAGAATAATTTATAAGGCAAATGAAACTAATAGAAGATTAATTGTAGGATGAAAATACTATAAGAATATCTTCAGAAGTGCTGATACTTGAAATTTATTAACAGGCTGCTGACAAAATCTAGCAACAAATAGAAGAGCATTAGAGAAAAGCCTAGAATTTCTCTTTGAGGAAGATGGCATCATAATAACTGATGACAGAGAAGACTTAAATGATCAACTCTTATTTGCTTCTGTTTTCTCTATCCAAGAGAATGACTATTAGACAAAGATGGAAAGAACAAAAGTGGATAGTCAAGATAATAAAATAGCAAAAAATTAATAAATCTTTATTAAATGCCTAATATGTTGCAGTTAGGTACTGTGCTAAATGTGCTATAAATATCTAATTTTATCTTCACAACCAAAAGAGGTAGGTTCTAATATTATTCTAATTTTAAAGTTGAAGAAATTGAGACAAACAGAGGGAAATTTTAGAGGTAGTAAGTGCCTTGGACTGAATGTGAATTTAGGTCTTCCAAATTTCAAGATAAGTAAGAACATAGTAAGCACTTAGTAAGATGAGTTCAAGTCAACAAGCCTAGTTGACCTACACACCAGTGTAGTTAGATGGAATTACTGAACCATTATTTTAAATATTGTGCCAAATGAGAAAAAGAACAGAGGCTTGGGGAAAAGCAAAATTCAATAAAAAGGGAAGAAAATGTAGCAAATAATAGGTAATTGATCTTAAACTTCATCTTAGGAAAATGCTATGTTAGTTCATATATGCTCTGAGCTATCCTTATTCTAACTCTCATACCTCTTTCAGTGACCTGGAGAAATGCATTGATTTCATCTTTATTAGGTTTTCAGATGACACAAATTAGAGACAGAAAGTGAACATGTTGGATAATAGCCAAAGATCCTGTCTTTCAGAGTAGAAGGTTAGGTCACATCAAATTGTATATAATTTAATAGTGAAAACTATGAAGTCTTATAATTGGGGAAAAAATAAATTTCATAGCTATTGCATTTGTTGTTGTTCAATCATTTCAGTAGTATCCAACTCTTTGTGATTTCATTGTATTTTTTGTCAGTGATAGTGGGTTATTTGCATTTCCTTCTCTATCTCATTTTATAGAAGAAGAAAGTAAGGCAAATTAGCTTAAATGACTTGCCCAAGGTCACACAGTTAGTAAGTGAGGCCATATTTGAACTCAGGGGATGAATTTTTCTGATCCTAGGTCTGGAACTCTATCCACTGTGATACCTAGCTGCCTTTATTTATGGGAGAGATCTGATTAAGTAGCAGTTCATCAGAAAAGAGTTTAGTGATTTGAATGAACTGCAAACTCATTATCAAACAAGAGCAAGGTATGGAAGCCAAAATAACTAACATGATCCTCACCCACATTGAGAGAAATACTGCCAAGGTCTAAAGAAGCCATACTACCATAATAACTCTACCTGCTAAGACCACATCTGAAATATTTTGCTAAGCACTGATAAATGAACACATAGAGGAGAGCAAAGAGAATAGGGAAGGTAATTGAGATTTTACTATTTAAATTCCACATGGAGGAATGGGTCAGAGGAGAAAAAGAAGGCAAATGGGTTCAGATAATCATTTACATGGATTTAAAGCATTGTTACATAGAAAGGGGTCCAACATGTTCTTTTTGGCACCAAAGGTAGAACTAAGAGTAAAATATGGAAGTTGTGAAGAGTCATATTTGGTTTGCATATGCAAAATATTCTCACAATGAGAACTATTTCAAAGAGGAAAAATAGGCTTTTTTAGAGAGCAGTAGGTTCCCTTTGGCAAACTTCTTGCCTTCTAGTCTTGGCTAGATGATTTAATAAAATTATAGAGAAAAATCTTCATCAGATGCTTATTAGCCAGACTATCTATGAAACATTTTCCAACTCAAAAACTATGGCTATGTGGCCTGTGAAAGATGGCCTCTGACTTAGTTTTTAAGCTCTATGATTTTAAAATGTATTTTTAAATGCAATGGCAATCTTAAAAATGTTTACTTTTGTTGTTAGGTTTTTTTGTTTATTTGTTTTCATTTTGTTTTCTATAATCTGGTCATTGCTATGTAAATGACTTGTGAATTCTTTTCAGTTAGAACATGGTGTACAAATTGAGGGAGCATTATAAAATGGAAGGATCAGTAGAATTGAAATGAGAGACACTGACTTCAAAGTTAGACTTTGCTATTTATTACTTAAGCAGCCATAGCATATTACTGAAAGTGTCTGGAGTTGAATTTCCTAAACTATTAAATGACAGGTTACATTAGATGATGTCTACAGTCCCTTATATATTAATCTATGCCCATTGTAGTAGAGGTCTTTTTTGCTATGTAATGTGTTCTCTGGGTAAGATATTCTCTCACTATTTGTTAGGAATTTAAATTTGAAGTAAAGAGACCTCTGGGAAGATGATCTCCTTAAATTATTTTTCCTACTCATTTTAATGCTTTTGAATGAAAGCAAAAAAAGAACTAATAATTGTATATGTAATATGCAGCATAGTAGATAGAACACTGTGCCTGGAGTCAAGAAGACCTAAATTTAAATATAGCCCCAGACACTTAGAAGCTGTACAATCCTGGCCAAGTCACTTACTCCTGTTTGTCTCAGTTTCATCATTTGTAAAATGAGCTAGAGATGAAAATGGCAAACTACTCTAGGAAACACCAATGGAATCATTAAAAGTCAGGCACAATTGAAACAATTTAACAACAAAAAATATATTAACTTAAAAATTAGAGGAATTTTCATATGTCTTCTTTGAACTTATATGGGATGTTTTAATAAATTAATAAGAATTTCTTCAGTAATTATTATATGCCAGACACTGTGGTAAGTGCTGAGAATGCAAATTCAAGAAAAAAGTAAAACATTCTAGGCCCTCATTGACCTCACATTCTGGTAGGATAAAACAACCCATCAAGCAGAAGTGGAAAGAAGATGGGAAGATGGAAATTATTTAGGGGCAGAGAGGCAGGAACAGAGCCAGAAGAAGACTGGAGTAAGCATGGCTGGTTTAGGCAATTCTTCAAAATGGAGGTTCTGAGAGGAACTCACCACTCATAGGAGGAGTCACACAAGGGTGAAGAGATCTTCCAGGGTGCTACGACCTGACTTTTAGCCATTCCCTCTTTTTCTGTAACCTCTTGAAGAAGGGCAGAGTATTGAAATGGCAGATCTATATTCTTGAGCATTTGTTACAAATTCTCCATACTCAATCCCTCCTTCATCTTCTATGGATGTTTTGATGTCATCCAGATCATCAGGCAGTTTTTAATGTCTTTTGTAAAGTTCATACCTCAGGTATAAAGTGAAATGCATCTCCCCAAAAGATTCATCTTCCCCAAGAAAATCTTTTCTTGCCTCTAACCTCCTGGTGAAGTACAGTTGAAAAAGAAATGGCCACCATTTTTGAGATGTTTGCTGACCTTATTTATTAATTATTAAGGATTTTGCCTATTTTAGTTAGTTCCCTCTCACCCAACCAAGTAGCATAAGCTTTGACAAGAGAATGAATATTCTAGTCATTTTGTTCATATTTCTCTTAATTCTTTGAGTTTTGAAGCCTGGGTATTAGCTTGTCTTTTACTATGAGTTCACATATTCTTTAACAGCTGTAAACATTATCCCTAAATACCAGAGCCATGTTTCTTCAATTGTAAACCACTAGGGAATAAACCAAATAATATATAGTCTTGTTACAGAAAAGAGAATGCAGTTTAAAAAAAATCCACATTCTGTCCCTTATTTTTTCCTCCTGTAATTGTCAACTCCATCTACATTCAGAAAATCCTGAAGATGTCTTGAAAACATCAGATGACCCCCTCCAGCACTAGATTCATAATGGGCACCCTATTTCTCCTTTATTACTTGTCTTTGGAAAAACCCTGGTAACTGTTTTCCATTGATAATTCTCTCCAGGATGGAGAACTTGCCTTTCCTTGATTTTAGTATATTTTTAGGCAAGCATCTTGGGCCATTTGGCTTGGAATCAAAAGTATTTTTGATTGAAGAGGTTCTCCCTCAGGCAGTCTTAGTATAAAAATGCACTCTCTATGTCCCTTCATCTGTTTGACTGAGAGTCGCTGGACTTCAGCTTTCTGGACATTTGCAAAGTGCCTATGTGGCTCTTTCATCTTATCAGTTCTGCAGTGTGACTGTGGAAAAGAAAAAAGAAAAAAGAGAAAAGACAGAGAAAGAGAGAGAAAGGCAGAGAGAAAATGAAAGTGTGTGTGTGTGTGAGAAACAGAGACAGAGAGACAGAGAGAGAGAGAGAGAGAGAGAAAGAGAGAGAAAGAGAGAGAGAGAGAGAGAGAGAGACAGAGAGAGACAGAGAGAGAGAGAGAGAGAGAGAGAGAGAGAGAGAGAGAGAGAGAGAGAGAGAGAGAGAGAGAGAGAGCTTATTATATTATTATTATGGCTTATTAGAAACCATCCTAAGTGGCAACATTTGGCCACTTCTTATATCCCCAGCATGCTTATTAAAAATCTTTATGTGGAGAAAGAGAAACAGGAACACTGATTTATGACCACTGAAATGATGGAAATTCAGTTTTCATGATCTAAAAAGGCTGTGTGTGATTCTCTTGGGGCTGGATGCACTGGCATTTCATTTTTTAAAATTCTTTTCTGATTCTTCAATTCACACACTTACTCATGATTCTTCAGTGATAAAAAGGTATTGGGAGGAATCTTGGAATTCAAAAACATTCCTATAGGTTTTGTGGAAAATGGGGGGACATTCTGAGCTAATGAGTACTAAGAGAATGGTCCTAGTTTATTGTTTCAGAAAAAGTCATTGGTGTTCAGAGAGGTAGTTCTTTGATAAATTTGTGTCAGTGTTCCTGTGTATAAAAAAAAAAAACAGCCAAATAGAGTTTTCAAGGATGGAAGAATACTAGCAAGGTGATGCTCAATGATTTGGAGCCTTAATTAAGAAAGGGGTCTTAAAAAGTTGCTAAGTTTTGGCTTTGTTTTCTGAAAGCTTTTGGTAAGATATCTGGGAGATTCTGAGCTTATAATTCAAGACTCGAGAGTCCAAGCTTTTTTCTATACACTGTGGAGTTCCAACTGGTTCAGTCAGATTTAACAAAAATGTTCTCAGGCATAATGGGTGTCTGGAAAACTTAAAATAGTTTTTATAGGCCCAGTTCAAGTGCCATATCTGTCATGAAGTATTTCCTTATCTATCAATGGAACTGTTTTAGTTCTCCTCTGATGTCTCCAACGTTTGAATTAAATTGCTTTTATGTTTTTTTTAAACCCTTATCTTCTGCATTAAAATCAATCAATACTGTGTATCAATCAATTACTGAGTGGTAAGGGCTAGGCAATGGGGGTTAAGTGACTTTCCCAGGATCACAAGCTAGGAAGTGTTGGAGGACAGATTTAAACTAGGACCTCCTGTCCCTAACCTGGCTCTCAATCCACAGAGCCACCTAGTTGCCCCTAGCTTTTTTGGTTGTTAGTAAAATCACAATTGATTTACAATTATGTGAGAATTTATCTTTACTTCCATTTAGATCATAAACTCCACAACAGAAAAATTCTCTTTTTTATATCTCTGGAAGTACCTGGCATAGTACTATATACAATCATTGCATAATGGATATTTGTTGAATAAATAAACAAATAAATGAAATATTTTTCTTTCCTAATTTCTACTTCTACTTTCATACACCTAATTTGATGAAAAAACAATATGTACAATACAATAGGCTTTCATATCACTAAAACTTATTTTCTCACTTCCGGGTAATCATGGCTACAATCTAGACACCACACGCTTCCTCTCCCCCACACCGAACGAAATAGACTACATCAAAGGAGCATAAAGATCACCTTTGGCGGAACAGGACTCCCCAGTACTCCACAGAGGTGAAGGTATGTGGGGCTTAAACATTTCCACACTATAATAAGAAAGAGGAAGAGCTTGCACAGAAACGTGAACTGAGCCGCCCTTCCCCCATCCACTCACCCCCCCACACCAAACCAGAGTGAGCTACCTGAGCACTCACCGGGACAGCCAGTGAGTGGGGAACGTCTCTGTCTGGGGTGGGGGGCACTCCAGGGTCCTTGGGATCTGGGGACTGCCAGGAAAAAACATCTCAGGGCGTTTTCACAGGAGAACCCGGCGCTGAGCAGGGGGTCCGCGGAGCATAAAAAGGGAGGGGCTAGAAAGGAAAGCATCTCAAGGGAGGGGACTAGGGGGACTGACCTAAAAGTAAATCACTGGTTCAAAAGGAGGTAGCTAAAGAAGAAAGGTCAGAACTAGGGAAAGAATATCAAAATGCCAGCGAATCCACAAATGACAATCATAACTTTGAACGTGAATGGGATGAACTCACCCATAAAACGTAGACAAATAGCAGATTGGACTAGAACCTAAAACCCAAAATATGTTTTCTTCAAGAAACACATATGAGGCGGGTTGACACTCACAAGGTTAGAATTAAAGTTTGGAGTAAGACCTTTTGGGCCTCAACCGATAGAAAGAAGGCAGGAGTTGCAATCATGATATCTGACAAATCCAAAGCACAAATAGACCTGATCAAAAGGGACAGGGAAGGTAAATATATTCTGCTAAAAGGGAGTATAGACAATGAGGAAATATCACTAATCAACATGTATGCACTGTAACAATTAAAATTTAGGGGACATGGGGAGACTGAGGCAGGTAGAAATTAGTTTCTCTCTGCAAGAAGTATTATATTTTTTAGAGGTTTATTAAAGGCTAAAGATTAAAGAACATACAAGTAAGAAACATGTGCCTAGGCTAGAGGCCTAGACAAAATAACCTCACATCATGCAAGAGACACGCCTGCTCCAAAACGGAAGTCCAAAAAGAGCCAAGAGCCCACTCAAAAGCCTTTGAATCAGCTTAAATACCTTCTCGATCTCGGCCCAGGTGAGATTACAAGGCATTCTGGGGAAGTGGAGCAAAGGCTCATGGGGATTGTAGTCCTGTATTCGAGTCTATTTCTTTACATTTCTCCCTTTGATCGTTTGCAAAAAAATTAATTTTTTTCCAAAGGATCATGAAAACATAATCAATTTAAAGATTACAATAATTTGAAGATAAGAGAAAGAAAAGAATAAAACCAATAATTACTGGACGCATTGACAGAAAGCCAGTTAGGGGGCAGTCCCCTTTGGCATGAAAGTATGCATGCAAATAAATGTTCATTAACTACACCCAAAGTTCATTTTGTGCAGTTCGTGGTCTGGAGGCTTCTTCATGATGGCTTCTCCAACAGTTCAGTTTCTGAATTCAGGGAAGTAGCATCTTCTTTACCTAAAATTCTTCTCAAAAGGAATTTAAACTTTGCAATTTAAATAATGATATTTTTTTTACATTCCCCCCGTTAAGAGGGTGATATTAAAAAAAAAGGGGATCACTTAGGGATGCATGGCTGAGGTATGAGGTATATGAATCAATTGGCAAGAGATATTAAAAAGACATCAGAAAAATCAAAAGGAAAGAAAAATTTCTGGATGAAAATATAGACTATCAAAGTCTTATGTGTAAAAATTTCAAGTAGAAGAAAAATAAATCTATAACAGGTCCTTCAATCAGGGCCCAATCAAAATGATCTAAGTAATGATTCATTTACCCAGTCAGTGCCAGGACTACAGAAAGGTACCACACTATGAGAGGCAGAAAAGGGACCAGATTATAGGAGCCAAGGTTTCGGGGATACTCGTCTGTGAGTATCTTCAGGGTGAGTGTAGATACAAGGAAAGCCTATGTCTTAACACATGTTAAACATAGTAACCTCGAGTCTTCACACTAGGTTCAAGACCTTTGTGTATTGGCCTAGAAGTGCATCAATCCATCCTAGATTGGCCTTTCTTTGGCCCTATGAAATGGCTCTTGTGTGTATCTCTTGTCCTGGAATCAGACAGAATCATTAAGCATAGTCCCATAATTTATTTAAATAATTAGTGGCATCATTTTTATAGTCACAAGCCTTTTAGGACATGTATTAGCAAATGTATCTTAAACTTAAAAATCAAAAGGTTAAAGAAAATCTTAATACTGGTGACAAGTGCTTCAAATATAAAAAGGAGAGAAAAAATAATAAAAAAACTGAAAAAGTATATTGCACATGCAAGAAAAATATAATAAAAGAGCTTTAAAAAATTCAAAAATATAGCTTATAACCATTGACACTCTGTGTCAGTTAAGAAAATATAAAATGCAAGGCTTTCTCACCAAAAAATGAGATCCATTTCCTCTTTGTATCTGGCCATGATCACTGTGAGTAGAAGGCAAATGAATTGAACAAGGTTAACAATTTTTCATCTTTAAAAATACAGTAGTTCAAATATGTAGATATCAAAATCCCCAAAATTCTCAATAGCCCAATTAATTACAATAGCAAACAAACACACTTTCATATTTCACATAAGTTGCTGTATGACATTTTTAAAACCTATGAATTGATGGACATTTGTCACAATTTTTACAAACATAGCAATCCTTCAACCTTGGTATTTAAACATATTTTTTAAAACAAAGTAAAACTCATTTTGGGTTTAGAACATAATCAAGAAATCTAGATATCATTCTGGTGCAAGTAAAATAGTGAGCTGAAGAGTATAAATAAAGGGGTGCTCCTTTTTTTGGAGGCTTTTTAGGGGTACAAATGCCCTGAGATTAAGTGCCCAACTTCCATTCACATGTGGGAAGGTTGGGGTTTATAAAATACATTTCACTTCAGCTACTAGAATGGGCCTTACCTCATGGTAGGGGCAGGCAAAAATAACCAGATTGTTAAAAAAAAATTCCAAAAATCATATTTAAAAAACCCTTAAAATCAAATCATTTGAGGTATTTAGCACATTAAATTTTCCAAAGGTTGTTAATACATTTATAACCAGTTCTGAAGTCCATCTATCCTCAGCAAAATAGAAAAAAGCTGTTTTTTCATATATGGGCTTATTCATAATAATATTTTTTTAACACAGTTATAGGGGAAAAACAACAGAATTTTAAAACTCAGTACATTCAAAATAAATTCAATCAACCTTCAGTTCACAGAATAATATTCAATCCAGTAATATATGAACTTAAAATCACAAAGTTATATCTTAAACAAAACAATGCAATAGAATACAGAGATTTTTATAAACCATTGGAGTCTGAAATGCCTTAGAATATAGCCTTTAGTCTCTTCAAAGTTCCTTGGGTTTTTTTTTGCTTGTTTGTTTTTAATTATCCATTTAAATGTCTATTGTCCGAAGGCAGAGTAGTAAAGGCTAGGCTATGGGGTTCAAGGGATCCGTCCAGGGCCCCATAGCTGGGAAGCATCGGGGGCCAGATTTTAACTAGAGACCTCCCGTCTCTGGGCCTGGCTTCCAGTTCGCTGGGCCACCCATTTTCCTCCCCAAAGTTAAAGTTGAATCTTTGGGCTGAGTCTGCTCCCTGACAGGCAGGTAAAATCAATGAAATTGCCAGAAGAGTCAAAAATCCTTTTAAACAGCCCATTGCTTTTTAGGTTTCTGTTTGAAAAGTCTGTTTCTGATCTCTAGTCTTTTCTCTCTTTCCCCTCTCTGATCCCGCAGTGGCCAATACCCCCAGCCACATGGAGGCCTTTCCCTCTCGTCTCTCCCCTCCGCCCACGTGGCCAATACTGTTACCAGCTGGTGGCAATGAGTCCTGAGCGATCTGCTCCGAGGATCTGGTTGATGAGTCAGCTGGGTCAGAGGCCAGATGGGTGAGAGACAGACCGCCAGGGTGGGTCGGGCCGGGAGCTGGAGCACAGCTCAGGCACCAGGTGAGAGGCCAGGAGCAGAAGCAGGAGCTGGAGAGGGCCGCAGGCAGGAGCTGATCAAGATGGTTTTCTAAAGAGCATCTCGGAGAACCTTGGCGTTAAAAAAAATTCTCTAGGCTAAAAAAATTTTGAGAAGTTCTCATCCAATCTAGTGGTTGCCATCTGTAAGGATTAAAATTTAGGGGAGATGGGGAGACTGAGGCAGGTAGAAATTAGTTTCTCTCTGTAAGGAGTATTATATTTTTTAGAGGTTTATTAAAGGCTAAAGATTAAAGAACATACAAGTAAGAAACATGTGCCTAGGCCAGAGGCCTAGACAAAATAACCTCACATCATGCAAGAGACACGCCTGCTCCAAAACGGAAGTCCAAAAAGAGCCAAGAGCCCGCTCAAAAGCCTTTGAATCAGCTTAAATACCTTCTCGATCTCGGCCCAGGTGAGATTACAAGGCATTCTGGGGAAGTGGAGCAAAGGCTCATGGGGATTGTAGTCCTGTATTCGAGTCTATTTTTTTACAGCACCAAATGGTATAGCATCCAAATTTTTAATAGAGAAACTAGGAGAATTGAAGGAGGAAATAGACAGTAAAACCATATTAGTGGGAGACTTGAACCAACCACTATCAAATTTAGATAAATCAAACCAAAAAATAAACAAGAAAGAGGTAAAAGAGGTGAATGAAATCTTAGAAAAATTACAGTTAATAGACATATGGAGAAAAATAAATAGGGACAAAAAGGAATATACCTTCTTTTCAGCACCACATGGCACATTCACAAAAATAGATCATACACTAGGTCATAGAAACATGGCACTCAAATGCAGAAAAGCAGAAATAATAAATGCAGCCTTTTCAGATCACAAGGCAATAAAAATATTGATCGGCAAGGGTACATGGAGAGCCAAATCAAAAATTAATTGGAAATTAAATAATATGATATTCCAAAATCAGATAGTTAAAGAAGAAATCATAGAAACAATTAATAATTTCATTGAAGAAAATGACAATGGCGAGACATCCTTTCAAACCTTATGGGATGCAGCCAAAGCGGTAATCAGAGGAAAATTCATATCCCTGAGTACATATATTAACAAATTAGGGAGGACAGAGATCAAGGAATTGGAAATGCAAATCAAAAAACTTGAAAATGAACAAATTAAAAACCCCCAGAAGAAAACCAAACTAGAGATCCTAAAAATTAAGGGAGAAATTAATAAAATCTAAAGTGACAGAACTATTGAGCTAATAAACAAGACTAGAAGCTGGTACGTTGAAAAAAACAGACAAAATAGACAAAGTACTGGTCAATCTAATTAAAAAAAGGAAAGAAGAAAGGCAAATTAACAGCATCAAGGATGAAAAGGGGGATCTCACCTCCAATGAAGAGGAAATTAAGGCAATCATTAAAAACTACTTTGCCCAACTATATGGCAATAAAGATACCAACCTAGGTGATATGGATGAATATTTACAAAAATATAAATTGCCTAGACTAACAGAAGAAGAAATAGATTTCTTAAATAATCCCATATCAGAAAAAGAAATCCAACAGGCCATCAAAGAACTTCCTAAGAAAAAATCCCCAGGGCCTGATGGATTCAACAGTGAATTCTATCAAACATTCAAAGAACAGCTAACTCCAA
This sequence comes from Monodelphis domestica, assembly GCF_027887165.1. Taxonomy (NCBI): domain Eukaryota; kingdom Metazoa; phylum Chordata; class Mammalia; order Didelphimorphia; family Didelphidae; genus Monodelphis; species Monodelphis domestica. The sequence goes on from NC_077233.1 coordinate 106,866,349, forward strand.
TACTATACAAACTATTTGACATAATGAGCAAAGAGGGTGTTCTACCAAACTCCTTTTATGACACAAACATGGTACTAATTCCAAAGCCAGGCAGGCCAAAAACAGAGAAAGAAAATTATAGACCAATCTCCCTAATGAATATAGATGCAAAAATCTTAAATAGGATACTAGCAAAAAGACTCCAGCAAGTGATCAGAAGGGTCATCCACCATGATCAAGTAGGATTTATACCAGGGATGCAGGGCTGGTTCAATATTAGGAAAACTATCCACATAATTGACCACATCAACAAGCAAACCAAAAAAAAAACACATGATTATCTCAATAGATGCAGAAAAAGCCTTTGATAAAATACAACACCCATTCCTACTAAAAACACTAGAAAGCATAGGAATAGAAGGATCATTCCTAAAAATAATAAACAGTATATATCTAAAACCATCAACTAATATCATCTGCAATGGGGATAACCTAAATCCATTCCCATTAAGATCAGGAGTGAAACAAGGATGCCCATTATCACCTCTATTATTTGACATTGTATTAGAAACACTAGCAGTAGCAATTAGAGAAGAAAAAGAAATTGAAGGCATTAAAATAGGCAAGGAGGAGACCAAATTATCGCTCTTTGCATATGACATGATGGTCTACTTAAAGAATCCTAGAGATTCAACCAAAAAGCTAATTGAAATAATCAACAACTTTAGCAAAGTTGCAGGATACAAAATAAACCCACATAAGTCATCAGCATTTCTATATAATTCCAACACAGCTCAGCAGCAAGAACTAGAAAGAGAAATCCCATTCAAAATTACGTTAGACAAAATAAAATACTTAGGAATCTCTCTCCTGAGACAAACACAGGATCTATATGAACACAACTACAAAACACTTTTGACACAACTAAAACTAGACTTGAACAATTGGAAGAACATTAACTTCTCATGGGTAGGACGAGCCAATATAATAAAAATGACCATCCTACCCAAACTCATCTATTTAGTGCCATACCCATGGAACTTCCAAAATTTTTTTTTACTGATTTAGAAAAAACCATAACAAAGTTCATTTGGAAGAACAAAAGATCAAGGATATCCAGGGAAATAAGGGGAAAAAATACAAAGGAAGGGGGTCTTGCAGTCCCAGATCTCAGACTATATTATAAAGCAGCAGTCATCAAAACAATTTGGTACTGGCTAAGAGACAGAAAGGAGGATCAGTGGAATAGACTGGGGGCAAGCAACCTCAGCAAGACAGTATATGACAAACCCAAAGATCACAGCTTTTGGGACAAAAATCCACTATTTCATAAAAACTGCTGGGAAAATTGGAGGACAGTGTGGGAAAGATTAGGTTTAGATCAACACCTCACACCCTACACCAAGATAAATTCAAAATGGGTGAATGACTTGAACATAAAGAAGGAAACTATAAGAAAATTAGGCGAACACAGAATAGTATACGTGTCAGACCTTTGTGAAGGGAAAGACTTCAAAACCAAGCAAGAATTAGAAAGAGTTACAAAATGCAAAATAAATAATCTGGATTACATCAAATTAAAAAGTTTTTGTACAAACAAAACCAATGTAACCAAAATCAGAAGGGTAGCAACAAATTGGGAAACAATCTTCATAAAAACCTGACAAAGGTTTAATTACTCAAATTTACAAAGAACTAAATCAATTGTACAAAAAATCAAGCCATTCTCCAATTGAAAAATGGGCAAGGGACATGAACAGGCAGTTCTCAGCCAAAGAAATCAAAGTTATTAATAAGCACATGAAAAAGTGCTTTATATCTCTTATAGTCAAAGAGATGCAAATCAAAACAACTCTGAGGTATCACCTCACACCTAGCAGATTGGCTAACATGACAGCTATGGGAAGTAATGAATGCTGGAGGGGATGTGGCAAAGTGGGGACACTAATTCATTGCTGGTAGAGTTGTGAATTGATCCAGCCATTCTGAAGGGCAATTTGGAACTATGCCCAAAGGGTGATAAAAGACTGTCTGCCCTTTGATCCAGCTATAGCACTGCTGGGTTTGTACCCCAAAGAGATAATAAGGAAAAAGACTTGTACAAGAATATTCATTGCTGCACTCTTTGTGGTGGCCAAAAATTGGAAAACGAGGGGATGCCCATCAATTGGGGAATGGCTGAACAAATTGTGGTATATGTTGGTGATGGAATACTATTGTACTAAAAGGAATAATAAATTAGAGGAATTCCATGGAGACTGGAACAACCTCTATGAAGTGATGCAGAGCGAAAGGAGCAGAACCAGGAAAACATTGTACACAGAGACTGATACATCGTGGTACAATCGAAGGTGATGGACTTCTCCATTAGTGTCAATGCAATGCCCCTGAACAATCTGCAGGGATCTAAAAAATACTATCCACAAGCAGAGGATAAACTGTGGGAGTAAAAACACCGATGAAAAGCAACTGCTTGACTACAGGGTTGGAGGGGATATGAATGAGGAGAGACTCTAAATAAACACTCTAATGCAAATTCCAACAACAGGGAAATGGGTTCGAGTGAAGAACACATGTGATAACCAGTGGAATCGTGCATCGGCTATGGGAGAGGGAAAGGTGGTGGGAGGATGTAGGGGAGGAAAAGAAAATGATCTTTGTTTCCAGTGAATAATGTTTGGAAATGACCAAATAAAATAATGTTTAAAATTTAAAAAAAAAAAACGTATTTTCTAATTATTCCATTAAATTCCATTTCCAGTTGTTCACTCTTTCTTCCTCCTTTCTTTTCTCTTCTATTCTCTCTCCCAGTCTCCATTCATACACTCTCCTCTCTTCTCTACTGTATCCTTAACTTCTTGCACAATTCTTGCTCATTCCTAAAGCACATCCACTCTTATGTTATATAGTCCATGCAGATAAACCCCAAACCACTATGTTCAACCTTTATATTTCACTGTACAGTTTTATATTCCCATGTTTCTAATACATTTGTTTTCACCTGGCTGTAGTACTGTCTTTTCAGTTTAATATATCCTACAGTAAACTTCTCATCCCCTCCAACACTATCTGTAAGGCTATCAGTCCAATGTCCCTTCATAAATTCCTGTCAATCACACTTCCCATTTTCCTTCAATCAAAACTGTGAGACTTTCTTTGATGGTGGTAATATCTTCTGAGACTGACCCCTAGCCAGGACTTACTCTCTTCTAACAGGCTAAAGTAAAGTAAATTTCTCTGAAAAAATGGGTGTTTCTTCTGCCTCTTGCAAAATGAATTTGGATAAAAGAAGTGCTTTACTATTAGAGATAGATTTCATATGAGAAACCTTTGTCCTTCTTTACTTTCTCAGATAGTTCCTGTGGTTTGGACAAAAGCGAATGGTGATATAAGACAAGATTTTTGGGGAGGGAATGAATATTCTAAAATTATTTACAAACCTATCAAAATTTATCTAAATATATTTTTGCTTGCTAATAGTTAAGAGAAATGAAAACCAAAACAATACTGAGGCTTTACCTCCAACCCAGAAGATCACAAAAATATGACAAGCTGGGATTAGTCAATGTTGGAGGTGTTGTGGAAAAACAGGCACAGTAATGTACTTGTAGTAGAACGGCAAATCTGGCCAACTATTCTGGAAAGCAGATTGGAAGCATATTGAAAACATGACTAAAATGTAAAAATCATTTGACCAATGATCCTGCTTCTAGGAAAATGCTCCAAGGAAGTGAAAGATGAGTATATATTCATACACACAAACACACACGCACATATACACAGTCCTCTGTAAGATTTAAAATGGTTGGAAGGCCATCAACTGTGGCAGTTAAAAGAGTTGGGGTCATAAACTGTAGTGAGTAAAATAGTGGAAGATATAAATTATGCTAGATATAAGAGTGGGTGAGTAGATTTGACCGCAGAAAATATGTTTCACTATAGTGTCTTGGTTTTTAAATCAAATATAAGGTGGTCGCCAGGGAAATATTCCCAATTATTCAAATACCCAAGTCAACTGGGTTTTATAGAGATTTTAATTAATACAAATGTGGAATTAAAGAAAAGAGAGAAAGAGAGAAAAAGGAAATAAGTATGAAGGGCCTTAAGCCAACATGGCCTAGACCTGAGTCTTAAGAGAGAGAGATCAGTCAGTCAGTCTTTTATCACTCACCACAAGGTCTGTCTAAGCAAGGATCCTAGTGACACCAGGCCAGCTCCATCTCAGCTGACTTCCCCAGAGAGAGTTCCAGCCAGAGTCCTCCTCAAAGAGAGAGCCAGCCAGAGACTGTTTCAAAGGGCCTCTCTCCAGAGCCTCCAGAGGGACAGAGTCCCCTCAGAGGAGCTCCAGTGAGACCTCCTTAGAGATTGTCCTCCAAGAGCTTCCCTTCTCCAGAGCCTCTCTCAAGAGATTCTTCCCAAGGGATCCTCATCAGAGATTTTCCAAAAGGATTCCCTTCTCAAGAGATTCTGCCTTTTCTTATATAGAGGTTTTTCTCCTATGTCATCTCCCCTAAGTCCTTACATCTACCAATCACTGTAGACGTTTTCCAAAGGACAACCCATTCTAAAAACACTGCTGGGTCGACTTAATCCCTTTAGTAAATTTGAATCAGAAAAAAAACACTGCTGGGTTGGCTAATCCCCTCAGTAGGTCTGAACCAGAGAAAACACAGCTGAGTCGACTAATCCCCTCAAGAGAAAACCTCTAAGTAAATTTTTACTTCTTTGCTCCTGGCAAGTTTACAAGTTGCCCGACCTTTATAGGTACCTAGCATCCCATTGTATCAATTCTAAAAACAGGCATGGCTCAAAGAACTCCCTGCCTCATCATAAGCATGGGTCCAAGTACTTTCATTGTTTAGCAAGGAGTTTTCTCCCCTAAAACAGTCTTAAGTACGGGTGGAGTAGAGGTCCTCCCATTTCTGATCCTGGCGAGTTCTTACATCAAAATGGGGAATGTTCCCAGTAGGAAATTTATTCCAATGGAGGATTCCTCAATGTAGAAATTTTTAACATTCACAAGTCTCAGAAATTTCAAGACTTACATCTCCAAACTTTTCAAATATATCTAGCTATTAAAGGCAATGCTCTTTGCAGTAGCTCAGAGTTAGAAATGAAGAAATGCCTGAGTATTATAGAATATTGTTGTATGATATGAAATAATGGGTATGAAGAATTCTGAAAAGCATGGGATGAAGACTGTGAACTGATATAGCTCAAATATAACAGAATCGGGATAAGAACATTAACAGCCTCAATCATGTAAATGTTTTGTAATTATAATGCTCAAATTTGTCTCCCAAGGAAAATGAGAAAATGTACCTCTCTGCCTTCATTAGAGAGACTGGGAACTCTAGGTGTGAAGTATTATGTATATATTATCAGACTCAGTTGACATGTGTAAACCTTAAAATTTCTCAGACCCTACTTTATAAGATTGGATTAAGACCATTCCCCATTTGGGCAGTAAACTACTTAAAGCAGGAATGTGAGAATTCTACTTTACCTACTTGGGTCTGCCCTAGGTGAAGATAAAGTTGTAAACTCTTTTCTGAACAATGAAAAGTACTTAAACCCATACTTTTCTTAAGCTAAGTACCTATAAAGGTCAAGCAACTTGTGAATTTACAAGGAACAAAGAACTAGAAAACTTACTCAGAGCTTTTCTGGTGTGAATTACTCAAAAATCCACACCTTCTTAGGTGTGGACTAAGAATGGGCGGTCCTTTAGAAACATCTACAGTGATTGGTAGATGTAAGGACTTAGGGGAGGTGACAGAGAAGATTTTGCCCTTAAAAATAAGAGCTCAGGGAAGAGCTGGAAAGTCATTCTGAAACATTCAGATGGAGGAGGGAGCTGTTGAAAGCAGCTGAGATGCTGCTGGCCTGGTGTCATTAGAAATCCTTACTTAGACAGATCTTATGGTGAGTTATAAAAAAGTGACTGATTTCTCTTTTAAGACTCAGGTCTAGGCCATATTGGCTTTGAGGCCCTTCATACTTATTCCTTTTTTACTCTCTCTCTCTTTCTCTCTTTGATTACTCATTGTATTGTTAATTAAAATCTCTATAAAACCCAATTGACTTGGGTATTTGAATAATTGGGAATATTTCCCTGGTGACCACCTTATATTTGATTTTAAAACCCAAGACACTGTAGTGAAACATATTTCTGTGGTCAAATTTACTCACCCTCTCTTATATCTATCACAATTTATATCTTCCACTATTTTAATCACTACAGTTTAAGACCTCAACCATTTTAAATCTCACACATATTGGTTACTTTTGCTAACTTGCCTTTTTTTTCTTTTTTTAATTCTTTGGTATTAAGGATGACAAACTTGTTTCAGGAGGAAATAAAAACACATTCAGAAATAAAAGTGGTATAAATAATAAGAATTTAAAAATAAAACAAATTAGTGTACTTAATAATTATATATTATAATTTTTGACACCAAAAGGAAGAGTAAGGTTTATTAGATTATCAAACAAACTTTGAAGTATGTTTTGAAGAAATGATAAATTATGATAGAATTTACAACTATAAAAGGACTGGTAGAATCATTTAATCCATCCCTTTAATTTTCTAGATGAGAAATTGAGGTCCAGAGATGGGAACTAACTTTCATAAGCCACACACATAACCAATAGAAAATTCAAAATTCAACATTGAGCCTTCCAACATTAAATTCACTTCCTTACCACTCCACACTGGCTGTGGGCGTTTTCAACAATATGTCTCTTCTGATTTTCAGAGAAAAATATGCCTATCCTAGTGTGACCAAAAAAGATAATTGTCAGGGGTTTCAGAGATCCTTCAAATATTTTACCAGACAGGAAACTTAGTGCCAGGGAGATAAAATGATTTATCCAAGGTTTCAAGAATATTGCTAAGGTGGGATAAAGGATGAAAGGTCAGTTACAACAGTCCCCTGCCTACACAAAGCTTACAGTCTCATGGGGAGATGAGACAGAAACACAAAGGACAACACACACACACACACACACACACACACACACACAAACCTGATTTAAGTGAGCTTTAAAGAATCTCTCTGGAGCCTGTTCTTTTCATCTCAGTGCCAAGGAGTTTAACAGTAACCATTTCTATAGAATCCATACAAGGCTCTTGCACATCTTCCTTATTCTCAGAACAGTCCTTTGGCCTTCTTCACGTGAATGGGTATTCATTATAGGATGTTCTACATGATAGGTTTTTCTTTTGAAGATTCAGGCAACTGGTCTTGCTGAGTTTCAGCAGAAAACATTGACTCATGGATTGTCTTACACAGAAGAGACTAAGAAACTAAATGCATAGCTTAGTGGAATTCTTCAAGAATGACTCCCAAAACTGGGAGAAGAAAGAATGACAAGTTAAATTTCCCAATATTGTGTCTGCATGCAACACACACACATACACACACACACACACACACAACACACACACACAGAGGCTAACAGTGGCCCTATCTTATTCTCAATCTATCTTGTCCCAGTTAAGGAGATGCTAAGTTACTCCCAGGGAGTTTCATTTGAAAGGGGTCAAAATGCTAAGACAAGCTCTTATCTCAGACTAGTGCACTAAAATGGATTTACTAGGTGTGGTTTTATATTTCATTCATTTCATTCATTCAGAAGGCAATACAATGTGTAGCACCTGGAACTACAAAGTAAGAAACTTTGATTTTAGTTCTCACTGCCATTAACTAGCTGTCTAACTAAGCAAAGCCCATTGATTCTCTTAACCTTAGTTTTCCTTGCTATAAAATGAAAAGGACAGAAGTTTGAATCCTACCCCATTGCTTGCTACTTGCATGACCTTGGACAAGTTATTTAATTTTCTGGGACTTAGTTTCTTCATCTGAAAAATGGGAGGTTTAATTTAGGTAATTCTTAAAGCCTCTCAGAAAATTCTCAGATATTGGGTGAATTAGAATGGCATTGATGTATCATTAAGACAATAGTTTAGGTTGATAACCTAGGCCTTTAGTCATAAAGACCTGGATTTAAATTATGTCCCTAACTTCTGTTGACTCTATGACTTTAGTCAAGTATTTTACCTCCTACGTGCCCTGGGTAATTCCTTAGTACTTATCCAGAAAGTCAGTGAAGAATGGTAATCAGCTTTGGTGGAGGGAAAATGATATTGTAAGCTCAGACCCTACCAATATAATAGAGATGCCTATGGCAAATTGAAAAACTTGTTGTTCTAAGGTAATATCTGAAAATTTATCAAGCTAAAAAGAGTTATTTTGAATCTATGCTAGTTTTTACTTTTCTATAGCATGGTGAAAATATTTTTCATACATATATATATATATTCAGTTAAAAGTAAAAAACAAAAAAAAATTCCCAAACACTTTTAATGGGTCTTGAAGAAACATTACAGTAAAGTTAGAAAGGAGTACAAGATTCATTATATTTAATAGAAATGTGTGTATTCAAGGTTTTGTGATAGGTTTTTATAAACCCTTATGAAAGCTTTTAAAATTTTATTTAATAGAAATTGCCTATCAGATCATTTGTGATCTCCTCTACAACTTGTCTGATTAAGAATTCTTCTCACATTTATGAAAGCTATCTTAAACTAATGAAGAATCAATGCATTTATATCTTCTTGCTTTCTCTCGAATATTCCCTGTTATTGGAATATGCTCTTCAATTTGCCATTGACATCTCAATTACAATGACTAGCTTTCTAAACTTAGACAAACCATATTGTGCTTTTTGCCCAACTTTCACCTGGGGCTCTGAGACTCTGTAGCATGTACACTGTGTAAAATTGTCTTGGCAGATGGACTAAACAAAGTAGAGGAAAACCAACAGGCTTCAGTAAGTTAGGAGGATGCTTACCTCAAACATATGAAGGCTGTCCCTGGTAGACTGGGTAGATGATAAAAATTCATTCTAACACCCATGAAAGCAACTGAAGCAGGGGCTACAGAGCTTTGAGATCTTGGTTCAGCATCAAAAATGCCAACATCATCCACTCATTCTTAGGCCATCACCAGCAATGTGAGTTTTGTTATTCCATTGGACATTGAAGTGAAAATGACAACGTTGTGCAATTCTGACTTAAATTCAATTCACAATTCACATATAAGTGAAAATATCACCCCAAGATACCACTGGATTTCTTTGAAAAAATGAAGAATGAATAATAACAATGACTAGGGCTAGCCCTATAGAGAATAAGCTACTTGCCCAGAATCAGGAATTGAATCAGTACCTATAATTTGAACCCATGGCTTCCCTGACCACCATGTATGGCCAGCTATCTTGACAATACAGTAAAAGCTTCTAATTGTCCCCCAAATCTGGTAATTTTCTCAAAAGCTATAATAATTTGAAATTAAAAACTGGACAATTTTAGTCCTGAGCTAATTTTTTCAAGTTAGTCCATAATGACAAGGGAAAGGAGTAAAGAAACTCAGAAGCTATGATTCAAATTTTTTAAAAATATATTTTGTCACAATAACATAAATCCTCTACATGCTAGAAAGCTTTCAGAATGTGTTTATGAAGGTGAACTGTTTAAAAATTTAGGTAACTGTAATAACTGACAGCAAAAGTTGGTTACTTTCCCCTGAGATTTTAATTATCTACTATTTCCATGGTATTTCTTAAAAATTTGTCTTCTGAGAAACAATTTCAGAGTGGTAGATGGAAAGTGAATAGATAACAATAAGAATGAGGAATGAAACCATCCTTTAAAAAAATAAATTGAATTTGGAATTGAAAATGCCTGTTGGCTATAAATAAATAATACAAAAGAAAAAAAGCATACACAATGGACAATTAGTAAAAACAGAATGAAGAATAATAAAATGTCCTAGAATTATTGAATTTATAGATTCTTCAATTTTAGAGATAACAATTTATTTTGTTTCTATAATCTTTCTGTTTTCATTTAAAAATCCTATAAATGGAAGACTAGTTTTTATATTTAAAAAAAATTAGGGGTAAACAAAATATATCTTCTAGTATGTGGTATCCGTTGAGAACATGTTTTTAAAAATGTATATTTAAGATGTATCTTTAGGGGGCAGCTGGGTATCTCAGTGGATTGAGAACTAGCCCTAGAGATGGGACATCCTATATTCAAATCTGGCCTCAGACACTTCCCAGCTGTGTGACCCTGGGCAAATCACTTGACCCCCATTGCCTAGCCCTTACCACTCTTCTGCCTCGGAGCCAATACACAGTATTGACTCCAAGACGGAAGGTAAGGTTTAAAAAAAAAATGTATCTTTATATAATTCATCTAAATTGTGTAACTCCTTTAATAAATGCAATTATTGTTAAATTATGTTTTAGTATTTGCAAAATGGAAATATTTCATGCTATTATTGTTTTAAGTAATTGTGTTGATCCATTCTCTCTGCAATATACTTTAATATATCTGTGATTTCATCAATATGAGTATTCCATCACATAATAGAAATGAGTGCATCTATACCTTCTCAGCCTTTGTGATTCTTATTTATGCTTCCCTCTTTAGAAGATATACCAATATGCTGGAAATCTTTCTTTAGAGAGTTTTAACATGTCATAGATACCATTGTTAATCCACAAACTATACATCTGGTATATGACCAGTCCATCTCTTTTTCCACTTCTTGTATGATACTGCATCTGAGATATGAATCATCATAATTGATCTCTTGGAGGTCACTTGTTCTTCCCATGGATCTCCCACAATCAAAGCCATTTTTCTTTATATTCATTTCTAGACCCAGCTAATTATTCATTTGCAAGGACATACATACATAGCATTGACATATATGTAAAGGTGTACATATGTATAAATATAAATATATGCATATGTATATTTAATTTTACTCAGTGGTGTACTCATACGACTGAATGCAATAATTTAAGAATCAGGAATTATTTATTTACTTTTTATATTTTTACAAGTGAAAATTAATATATCTATTCAGTTATTAATTTTATAAAGTTTATTAATAAGAAAGGCACATCAGCATTGTTTAAAATCTCTTTCTTACTCTAAGTCCTTCAACCACATTTCCCCTATTCTCTATTAATCTTTTTCTCCCTCACCTGTATCTCTAGCCTTGTGTCTGTCCATGAAGGACCAGGTATCCCCATCTACTTTCTTTTATTGACATTCGGACTTTAACTGACACAAACTCTGATATGTGGGGAATGCTGATGAACTGGGTTGGCCCTCCAGGAGGGGAGGGGACAAGATCCCCTTGACACAAAACTCCCTGTGATCCTTTGGGAGACCAGTGTCCCCAATGGATCATTTAAAATAACCATCTTATATCTCCAAACATCTTCTAGTTAAAAGTACATATAATATTGCATTTTTCTAAGAGGAAGTTATAATAGTAAGAGATGAGAGGGAAATATGAGAAAAAAATAAAAAAATGATTGATAGATACATTGACAAAATACCAATTTGGGGGCAGTTCCCTTTGGCATAAGAATTTACATTCAGAATAAGTATGTTCAAACCCCTTCAATTAAGTTAATCATATCCCAAAGTTCATTCTGGATCTTTTGATACAGTGTATGGCTTCTTCAGGCATTTTTACAGTACATTCTCCAAAAGGATCTGCTTTCTTAATTCTGGATGTTGGCAAGTTTCTTTTCCTGAAATTTCTCCAAAAAATTTTAAATCTTGGATTTTAGGATAATTACACAATTCCCTCTGAGAAGGGTGTTGACAAACATTAGAATCACTCTGGGATAAATGGTTGAATTATGAGGCATATGAAACAATTGTTAAAAGAAAAACACCCCCCTTAAAAAAATCTCAAATAAAAAAATAAAAATTAAATTCTGTATAAAAATAAGTACAGAAATGATAAAAAATAAAAATCCTACATTTATAAAATTCTGAGTAAAAAAGAAGCCTATAATAGGTTCTTGAATCACAGGCAAGGTCCAGTTAAAGTGACTTATGTCTCACAAGCCTGTAGGACAATAGAAGCAATACAGAATATTACCCATTTGCAGCCAGAACTATAGAAAATTGCCAAACTATAAGAGAGAAAGGATGATTTTTCAGCAGCAATTGGGAAAAATCACTCCCTGGTCTGATTTTACTTTCACTGTCAAGTATAAAGGGAGCTAGGATGATAGCCAAACTCAGGTACTTGACAGAATATTGCACAAGGAGTATGACACAAAGAGTCCTGCATCTTAACATATGCCAAGCGCCACAACCTCGATTCTCACACTAGGCTCAAGTCCTTTCGTATTGGCATAGAAGTTTAAAAATCCTCCCTGGATTGGTTTGGTCCTTTTTGATCTCATGCTATTAGGCTCCTTGTTCCCTTTTCCTGGAATCAGACACAATCATTATACAAAATCCAATAACATTTATCAATAAATGGTAGGTTTCCATAGTTTAAAGATTTTGGGTATGCATAGTTACTAGGGCTAATAGATACTGTAAACTTTATCCTTCAAGTAAAAAAACAAACAAACAAACAAACAAACAAAAATTAGTACGTATTTCATGTATTTCAAGTATTACCAAGGACAGGAAAAAAAGAAGAGAGAAAAAAAATCAAATATACTATTGCAATATAAGGGGAAAATAATACTAACAATAAAAAATCATACATTCATAGTTCACATTCTATGTGACAATATGTTAGCCAAGCAGAGGCACAACACAAAAGGTGATCACTCAAAAATGAGACTTATATCTGTAAACCTTAAAATTTCTTAGACTTATGAATGTTGGAAATTTCCCCATTTCCAACATTAGATAGGGAGGGTCCTTCTCCTCCCTACCTAAGATTACTTTAGGACAGAAACCTTTTGCTGAACAATGGAAAGGGCTTTGACCTATGCTTAAGCATAGAACAGGAAGTTCTTTGAGTCATGATTGATTTTAGAATTGATACAATAGAGATACTTGGAATGACAGAACCAGGTCTTGGAAAATACAATTTCTACCCTACTTAGAGTAACAGGATTTAGGAAGGGCTGCAGCAAAGGATCAAGATTTAATTATTTGAGAATATGACCTTCAACAGACATGTGCAAAGCCACAGACCTCTGGGTGGTCCTGGGTTAAGCTAGAGCCACCATTGGCACAGGGAAGACATGGACAGTGATTGGTAGATGTGAGAACTGAGGGGAGGGAACTTGGATGGTTTCCTTAAAGATAGCAGGATCTGAGGACTGAGGTGGTTGGAGAGGTTTTGCTCTGAGAGGTTGTGCTCTGAGGAGCTTGCTCTGAAGGAAGCTGGAGGTGGAGGCCCCTGAGACTGTTTCTCCATTTTGGTCATGTGAGTGATAGAGACTGATCTCTTTTCTTTGCCTCAGCTATCTAAGGGTTTGGGCCTTTTGGCCCAGCCTAAACAGAGAGGGTAGAGGGGGTATTTAAGCCCTATTCCCTTCTCTCTCTCTCTCTCTCTCTCTCTCTCTCTCTCTCTCTCTCTCTCTCATACCTTTCTTCCTCCTGTTTGTAATTAAACTCCATAAAAAGGTTGACTGCTGACTTGAGTTTTCATTAAGGAATTACATAGCTGAATTCCTTGGCGATCTTAAATTAATATATATCAGTCTTTTAAGTGATTTCCTTGTCACATATACCTTTTAATGTGGCCAGGATCCACAATGTGAGAATACATAATTTTTTTTACTAGATAAAAGCCTTTTCAAAACATTAGTACAACAACTAATACAGATTCAAAGAAGTATCCAAATCTCCAAAATTACAAGAGCCCATTTAATGACAATAGCAAATAAATCCACTATCATTAGGATTCACATGACTTGCTGTATGATTTAAAAAATAATATTTGAAATCATGAATATTTGTCACATGTTCCACAGATTACCATCACTCCAATCTTTGTACCTTGGATGAGATATTTTAACAAAGTGTATTTTTAGCATAATTCCAAAATTTTGTGGGATAAATCAGAAAAAAACCTCTGTACTGTTGATGAAGAGTTACAAATATAATAAAACCATTTCAAAGCTACTAGGTATCACAGGAAAAATCATTCCCATTTCCTGCAAGAGATTATAACACATCAGAGGGTAACTAAGCCACTTGGGCACCTCCCTCCTTCTTGGTATGAGACTGTAACAATGTAACAAAACTGTCTCCAATATGTCCCACCCATTTCCATGTAGAGCCAAGGACAAAAAGTGAAAATCACTTCAGATGTGTCACACATTACATTTTTAATAAAGACAGACATGAGAGAATACAACAATGCAATTGCAGTCTACTTTAATTACAAATGGACCTTTACCTATTGTTACAAACAACTCAGAGGCAGGCAAATGATCAGTCAGAGGGAGGGATGCTCCCAGATATCTGAAAATTAATTCTAAAGAGCCATTAAAATCAATTGAGATTATTAGATAATTAAATTCTCCAAAACATGTATACAGTTTGAAACCAGTTTGATGGAGTCCAGACATCATCTCTGTGTGACATTTAACAAAGGCAAAAAAAAAAAGAACAAAAAGCTATTTATGGGCTCGTTACAATAATATGTTCTTCAGTAAAATCATAGGGGAAGTAAAAATGAAGACAGTGTAACAGAATATTTCAATTTTGATAACTTATAAAGTGGTTAACAGTAAATTACATACATCTTGTATTTAGAATTGTGTTATAGAGACTTCTTCATCCTGGTGAGGGGAGCAAACTGAAACAGTTAACATTCATAAGGCATTGAGGTCTGAAAATGCTTAAAATTCATCTCCAAACTCTTTGATGTCCCTTCCCTTCCCAAGTACCATCAGTCAAATAAATTCTTTTGTCCACACCTGTTGGGTCCCCCATACTGAGGAGGGGTTTCTGCACTGAATACAAATATTTGGGTGTCAGTTCTGATTTGCCTCATCTGAATACCTATTCCTCCTATCAATATCATTATTCCTGAAACTTCTATTCCTATTTTCCTGATTTCTCTTCTTACAATTCATAATTACATGATCCACTTTTCCACAAAAATGACATGTTAGTAGTTATTTTGTGGATTCTTGTATGGGAGTTATTACCTCTCCTTGCTTTGCCTTTCCAACTCTTTTTGTCAATACTTTCATTTCCTTCCTAAATATCTTCACTAAAGTAGTATTCTCTTTATCCTTCTCTCCCTGTTTAGCAGTTAATTCCTTTATTTCCTTCTTAAATGTTTCCACTAAATCAGTGTTCTCCTTCTCCTTTTCCTTATATCCTTCAAAAGCATAAACTTTTCAATTCTTCAAGGTCCATAGTAGGCCAATTTGGACAGCTAGTGATAAAATAAGTCTTAACTACCTTACAACTGTTTTCATAAATTGTATTCTTATTTGTCTAATATCCCTTTCCCTATCAAGATCCAATTCTATATACTCTCTTCTCAGCTCAATAAGCCTATTCATAAAGTGAGAGGGATTTTCATTGTCTACTTGCTTAAGATTTTCAAATTTAGTCCATTTACCTGGCCTATCAGAATATGCTCTCCTAGCTTTTAGAAATGCAATTCTAGCCTCACATAGTTGTAAGTAATCTTGCTCTGAATTTAGGTTCCATTTGGGATCTTCAGCTCACAAACTAAGTGTTCCTTCTCCCTGGGCCTGATTAACAAGAGAAAGAATCTTATTTATTTCCCTTACCATTAGCAAGACCTGGAGCAAATCTTCCATATCAATCTATGCGGGATTATATATGCAGAAAATGATCTCAACCTTATTTATTAGCAATTCAGGCTCAGATTCAAAGGCAGGCAATTTTTCTTTGAATCCCTCATTGGTCTGTGGAAAGGCCAATGGTTACTAAATTTCCATATATAGGGACCTCCCTTAGAGGAAAAATAGCTTTATTCAAATCACCTGTGTTAACAACTGCTTGGCCTGTTTTCTAGAGTTCAATGGAGTGGATTGTAGTGAGGCTAGTAGGGGAAGGGGATGGGGTGGGTGAATGGAGAGGGAGGGAATGGTCAGAGGGTTGAGAGGCAGGGTGAAAAGATCAGGGGTTTGGCTGGGGGCATGGTGGAGAGGAATGGGGGTGGGACTGGGGAGGAGAGGAGTTGATGAGTGAGGTCTAGAGGAGGAGTCATAGTAAGGAGGGTGGGAATCGTTAAGAGAAGGAGGGTAGGGAAAAGGACAATGCAGGTAGGGATGGTACAGGTGGGGATAGGGGAGATGGGCAGGCACTGGGTAGTGAGAAAAAGGAAAAGCTCAAGGATATGAGTAATGGGATAATAAGGGAGGGTAGAGAGATAGATTGGAAGGGAAGGGAATGGGTGGAGTGGGAGGTGAGTGAGATCTGACAGGGAGAGGATTTAAAGGGTTTAAGTACTGGTTTGGGTCTTATATGAGGAGAAACTTCCTCACAATCCAGGTTGGATGATAGGGTATATTTCTTGTTAGATCTAAATAAGGGTTCAGGAGTAGGAACTGAAGGAGTTAAGCAAGAATGGTCTGATTCCAAAGAAAGAATGGTTTCTTTACTGGAGGGAATGGTTGATTTATCAACATTATATGCCCACAAGAGCTAGTATTTATACTTTTTGGAATCTTTATTTTTAATGGCTAAATTCAAATCCTTTAAGATCTTAAAGTCAAAGAAGCCATATTTTGGCCAGTTAACTGACTTTTCCATCTATGTCTTACAAAGCTTTCTAGCATCTTTCTTTGTCATCCAATTCTCCTTAGGTAGATTAGGATCCTCCCACAAGAATGAAAAATGTTTATTCAGGGGTGAATTTGGAGGAATATTTTCTGATTTCCCTTGATTTCTTGAAGTATTTCCCATAGTGTCAAGTCTATCTGTCTTAATCTGCCTATTTAAACTAGTTTGCATATTGCTAAATGATCAGCTTAAACAATGAAAAGTTCCTAAAACATAATAAAAAAAATGGAGACACAAATTCCTTCAATGTTATTGTGGAAGGCAA
The DNA here is from genome assembly GCF_027887165.1 of Monodelphis domestica. Classification (NCBI taxonomy): domain Eukaryota; kingdom Metazoa; phylum Chordata; class Mammalia; order Didelphimorphia; family Didelphidae; genus Monodelphis; species Monodelphis domestica. Next base: position 106,883,220 of record NC_077233.1, read on the forward strand.
TGAGAGTAAGTTTTCAAAAAAAGAAGCTAATATGAGGAACTAAATAATTGTTGCACAGCAATAGTACTAATAATGTATGTATATTCATATAATTATTAGTGTTATTAATAATTAATAACAACATGTATTTATTATAATTATTGTTATTAATAATTAACAATAGTAAATTATTATAAACAAGTATCAATTATTAATAAGAATTATTGTTATTGATTAATAATAGTTGGTAGTGACTAATAATAACTATTCAAAATTAATAATTATTGTCATGGATATTATTATTAATACTATTGTATTCTAAAAGTATTTATCAATATTGCATTTAATTAATTTGATTTAATTTTGGCTTTGTTCAATTTCAAAAATTTGTTTTTTAATTTAATTCTATAGAATTAATATTTAACTATTGAAAATCCTTTTTTTTAAATGTATTCAATTTAATGTTATTATTTTGGATTACTAAATGCAGTAGCAAAGGAATTTTCTTTTAGTTTTCCTGCAGTTTTAATTCTCAACTGTAGGGGACACTATAACTGTGTGTAGAGTGGAACACAATTGAGGTTAGGCCCTATTTCTTTTTCACAGGGAAATAAAGAAAGAGAAAAAAAAAACTGTGGCTTTTGATATCCGTAGAGGAAGCAGGCAGTCTGAAGGAATGTGCTGTGAAATCCATGTGTTTTTAAAGTTGGCGGCACTGGGTCTCAGGCAGGGAACTCCTAAATCTAATCCATAGCCCAGAAGGACCACCCAGGATTAATTTAAGGGGTGTTTCCATGTTGCGTTCACAGCCCCTCATAGGCTGGGCTCATTGCAGCTAGGTGTTCTGTAGGTTTTGTTCACTGGTGGAAGTCAGGGGCTGGGTTCCTATCTGTGCAAAAGGCTTGGACTTATTACTCCAATTCATGCAAAAAAAAAAAAGTTTGGGCTCAGGCAGACATGGGGCTGGGAAAGACTAGGAGTTAAAAAAGAAAAACCTGCTTCCATGTGTGTAAAATGCAAGGACTTCTTTCTTTACCATCCCACCCATATCTTCACTAAAGGAATGGGGGAGAAGGAGGAGGTAAATGCCATGTGGGAAGGTCTTACTGATCTGATCTGGGGGAAAAAAAATAGCCTGTTCCTTCTCTCTGACAAGGTTCATTTCCCTTATGAAAGCAGATGAGCAAACTGAAACCACTTCGATTCTCCTATGCTTACCTAAGCACTTATTCAAAACTTCTCTCAGAAGAAAATTAAAGGTCCTAAAAAAATTGATATGGTTGCCATGCTGTTACAAGTGACAATTAATATATCTACCCAGTTATTAATTTTATAAAGTTTATTAATATGTGAATTTTAAAACTATTCCACCCTAATCAGACTTTACTTTAGAAGATCTGATTTAGCTATTTCCTGATCAGTAACAATGGAGATACTTGGAATAACAGAATCAGGTCTTGGAAACTCTACATTTCTCCACCCTTCTTAGTTTAACAAGATTAGGAAGGTCTGCATCAAACTCAAGATTAAATTATCTGAGGAAATGGCCTTCAACAGACATGTGCAGAAAAACAGACAGACCCCTGGGATGTCCTAAGTCAAGCTAAGTGATCATTGTTGATGTAGGATGATGTAGGGATGTAGGAAAGTGACATAAAACCATCCACATAAGGCACGTCATTTCCTCTCTCTTCCTCTTTTCCTGGAGAGGCGACTCTGGCGTTTCAACATCTTGGAGTGTTGGTGGTGAGTTTTGCCCTTGAGCTGATTCAGGTTTGGGCATCTTTGCTGAGCCCCTTTGGAGGTTAGGCTGATTCTTTCCTCCTTCACACTCAAAACCCTACTTTCTAGATCTCCTAATCTTCCTGCCCAGTACTAGCCCCTTCCTTCTTCCTTCTTAATCTCCTCCACTATATCAATTAAATCACCATAAAATTTCCAGCTGAGTTTGGGTGTTTCATTATAAAATCCTTGGTGACCAAATATATTTATTACATTCAGTCTCGACCATAATTTTAACCTTTACAAATAGGAAAGATAGATTAGCATAGTTTAAAATCTCTTTCTTACTCTAATTCCTCTGACCATATTTCCCCTATTTTCCATTAATCTCCCTCACCTGTCTCTCCAGCCTCTTGTCCATCCAAGAAGGCCCAGGTATCCCCACCTACTTTCTTTTATTGACATTTGGACATTTACTGATGCAAACTGTGGAAAGGAAATTAGACTGACAGTTTGTGGGGGAAGGGGCCAACTGGGAGTGGCAGTTGGGTCTTATGACTAGCACTTCCTTCCAGCATGGGGGACTGGCTTCCTGGTGTTGGAGGAGATAGGAGCTTGTTCAGCCAGTCTGGAGTGCCATGCTCTTCTTGGTTCAGCTGGAAGATTCAGGCCCAGCTGCTTCTGAAGGTTAGACCTGTTCTTGTTTGCTTTCTATCTACTGCTAAGATTCTGAAATATACAAAGCTGGACTGATATAGAGGAGACGGAAGTGGGAAAACCCTCCGCCAGCCTCTAGGTCCTGGCCCTATACTCTGAAGCTAAGGAAAAACTCCAATTCCAACTGGATTATTAAACTTTATATTATTTGAATTCGCAGTCAGATAAGTAGACTATCTTTTCTGGTCATAGAGGGAGCTGAAAATCATTTCAGTCATCAAGGCAATAAAAGACCTTATCGGACCCCTGCTGTTTCCTCTCAGCAGGGGGCATCTCCCTCTCTTGCCTCACCAAGCAGTGTTCCCTCTCTCCTCTTAACTCCTCCATACCCTGCTACAAACCTCCCACTATCCCCCTTTTTTTCCAATCCTATTTCCTTTCCCAATAAATATTACAAAACTCTGATATGTAGGGAATGCTGATTAACTGGGCTTGCTCTCCAGGAGGGGCAGGGGATAAGATACCCTCTACCCCAATATATGGATTTTTAGGCTATTTCCTTTTGAGTGAGAATGGATACAAATCAATGAAAATATTTATTAAATATTGACTATGTTTCAAAAACTATCTTAAATTGCTAAGGATACAAATTAATCAAGTAAGATCATCCTTGCTACCATCAATGGGCTTATAGTCTAATAGGTAAAGACAACAAATATAGGGAATTGATAGTCAAAAAGGAGTATTTGAAATGGTGCAGTAACAAGGATGGTGGTTAGACCTGTAGAGCAATGGATTAACATTCTTTCTAGGCATAAATATAGTAATTTGTTGTGTTTTCAGCAATAGAATTGGAAAGGTGGAGTTGATAGTTCATATGAGTACATGGCATAAAGTTGACCAGGAATTCACATGGAAGGTCTAGGTCTGGGCTAGATGAAGTGAATGGTTACTAATCATAGAACGAGTACCAGTGTGTGAGCCGGGAGTTCCAGATCAGGCAGAGCAAAGACTAGAGTGCAAATGTACGACCACTTGAAGAGAAAGAGATCTTCGCCAAGAAAGCTTCACAATATTCTGGGGCTTACCCAAACCAGCACAAAGTCAAGAGCTAACAGAAACTTCATGATATCATCTCTAGGGAATCTTTCTTCCATTTTAACTCTATGTACAGCATCTTTTACAGCTTTAATAAAATCCTTTGGTTCTTCTAATGCCACCATGTTCTCACTTCTAGTTATGGGAATGTCTCTAGTATATCCTCTGACATGGATCACTTTATCAGCTGGGCTAGATATGATTCCTCTTGGCTTGTTTGTTATTAACAAAGTGGAGGGGTATATTTAAGGACAACCCAGAAGCAATGTGAAACTCTCCAACTCACCAATCATCATGCACCTAAGAGGAGATATTCTACATAACATTAGAGAGACCTATGACAGTGTGGGCCTGGCTGAGGGTTAGTACCTCAAAACTCACCCTATAACAGCCTGATCCCAAGTCTTTACTAACAAGAGACTGGATGTCAGCCTTACTATGGCACACATTCTCTAGTCCTTTTTCCTTCTCTTTTCCAGGGATAATCAGAATCAGTATTACCTTTGTTCCTCTGTCTTTTTCATGAGAACATCATGTTTTCATGCAGTGTTCTTATTAAATGAGTTAGTCATTTTTGCCATAGGGGCCATACTCCCCAATGTTGGTTCCCTTTTCCTACTTCCTCTATTCTTAGCTATATGACAGAAAAGGAGGAAGAACAGTTTTGTGTACTTTAATTCCACAGTGTTGCCAGAGAGAGAGGAAGAACCATACTATGTTCTCACCCAAGGTTTCTTAAGAAACATAAAAGTAAATTGGCAAGCATCTCTCTATTGTGACCAGCATCCATTAAAATATTTGGAAGTGTCATTGCATTCAGCTACAATATTACCCAGACAAGTATTAGCACAAATAAAAACTTGAGATTAAAATAAAAGGAGTATTTTTGGCATATGATATGGAGAAAGCATTTTGAACTCTTGTAATTTTGAGCTTTAGGTTGCCTATACTGAAAGTTTCTTCCTTGACCTCCATTCTGACATCCCTTATATCTTTTGTATCACTATTTGATACCCTTCAATTGTTTTCCAGGACCCACATTCTAATATCAACAAATTACTCTCAATATTAAATCTATGCCATTCTACTTACCTTGGAACTTACTTTATATATATACTCATATGTACATGTGCATATATATATATATACACACACACACACACACACACACACATATATATATATATATATATATATATATATATATATATATATATCAGATGTCTTGTTGTTGTTCAGTTGTCATGTCTGCTTCTTTGAGAGCCCATGGACCATACAGTCCATGGGATGTTTTCTTGGCAAAGATAGTGGAATGTCTTGCCATCTCCTTTTATAATAGATTAAGACAAACAGATTCAATGACTTACCTAGGGTCAAAGAGTAAGTGTATGAAATTACATTTGAATTCAGGTTTTCCTAACTTTAGACCCTTTAGTACTCTATTCATTGTACCACCTAACTGCTTCCTATTAGATGTCTGCATAAAAGTAAATAATATATTTTATAATTATAATAATAGGTCCATGGAAATATAATATGCATATCATTTGTCATTGTTATTCAATCATTTTAGTTGTAATGGAGGTTTGTAGGTGATAAAAAGAAATAGGATTTAGGAGAGACAGCTGATGTCTCAGATTGGCTCAGAGAGAAGAGAAGGGGTTTTGGAGATTTTCCCCCTTCAGCCTTCCCTACTTGGCTATGACTGCTTTCCCAGATTTGTTCTTGTCTCTTTCCTCCTCTTCCACTATTAGAGACTAAAATGTTTTTTCTTAAGAAGATGCGTCTCCCCTTGAAGCTGTTCTACTTATACTTGTTTCAAATTTGAAAAAGGATAATCAATTTAATGACAATTCAATTAGGGTAATACAAAGGAATGGCTGGCAGGGGAAAGAATGGGAAAGGAAAATGGGGAAAAGGGTGTCCCTTCTCTAACTAACTCCTTTTCCCTCCCTTCTTGAGTTTGGGGGGAACTCAGTCTTTGGCAGCCTGAGCCCATAGATAGTCAGGTTGACTGACCCTGGGTTTGGCCCCTTGGCCACAGTTCAGACCCAGGGCAATAGGAACTGAGATAAAATCTGACAGAGATTCCAAATGTCTTTCTCAGGTTTCTCTTCAGTAGTCTTTTCAATTGGGAAATGTTGGGGGGAAGGATCTCCAGTCACTAGTAGGAAAAAGGTGGGTAAGCCTCAGGAGAAAATCTTAAACAGCCCTCTCTCTTCAGCTTCTTCAAACTGAGAGACCAACTGCTCTTCAGAAGGAACCTTCTGGCTCCTCAAGATTCCAACTGCTTGGAGCTCCTCCCCCAGATGAGGAGAAGGATTCCACCTGGCACTCTTCTTCAGTTCCAGTCTCTGTCACATAGTCATGTGTAACTCTTTGGGACCTTAATTGAGTTTTCTTGTCAAACAGACTAGAGTGATTTGCCATTTCCTTCCCCAGTTCATTTTACACATGAAAAACTGAGGCAAATGGGAAAATGTACATTAAATGGCATGTTATAACCAATTGTGCTATGATATAACACATCCTATAAAATAGAACATAGCATATTAATGCAACCATGTGAGATTTAATTATACTAATATGTGTCATATATACACATATTTGTTCATGAATTGCATTGTATACATGAATGCTCAAACCCCTCATTCTTAGGGTCTTCCATCTGTCAGTCAATGTGGATAGCACTTTGTCAAGGGTAGAAGCAGAAAAGCAACACTATATGTATATGTAGATAATTCATAAAGATTTTACATGGATGAGAAATTAAGACAACTGGTTTAGAGCATAAACTTTTTACAAAATTTTTCAAAGCATGGTGGAAGATAATGAACAGTATTAATTAACAAAACAGGAGAAAGTAGCAGATCAAATGGGTTTGCATGAAGCCTATCATGAGAACAAATTAAACTGTAGATGAAATTGGATAGTCAACAACAATATGATTGACAATGAGTGGAATGAATTTTTTGTTGTTATTATCATCACTAATGGTAACTGCAGCATATCATTTGGAAATATAAAACCTCTGAACACAGTGCATTATGTGAAGAAGAAGCAGAACTCTAGTGTTTAGGAAGGTGAAGCTAAAAAAGCAACTGACCCAGGTCATGTTCACACAGAAGAAATATATCTTGCCAACAACACAATTTTAAAGCATTGAGGTTTTCAAACAATTTCAAAGAAGTGAAGAGAGCAAATAGGCTAGAAATACTGAATAAGATGGCTACTGAATCTTCTGATCTATATATGCCTTGTTTCTTTCTTTCCCATTGAAAAATTTTATATTTGACAAAAATCATCTCCATATCATGTGTCAAAAATATTCTTTTTTTTTCAGGTTCAAGGCTTTATTTGACCTAATAATTCTCTCAGGGAAAGTGCAGCTGAATATAGTGATACTTTCAAATATTTTAGTGGGTGCTAGTCACAATGGAGAAATTCTTGCCAGTTCACTTTTGTGTTCCTTAAGAAACACTGGGGGGAGGGGGTAGCTGGGTAGCTGGGTAGCTCAGTGGATTGAGAGCTAGGCCTAGAGACAGGAGGTCCTAGGTTCAAATCTGGCCTCAGACACTTCCCAGCTGTGGGACCCTGGGCAAGTCTTGACCCCCATTGCCTAGCCCTTACCACTCTTCTGCCTTAGAGCCAATAGACAGTATTGACTCCAAGACAGAAGGCAAAGGTTTAAAGAAAAAAAAGAAACACTGGGGGGAGAAGATGTTATGATTCTTCATCTTTCTCTGACAACACTGTGGAATTAAATACACAGAACTGTTCTTCCTCCCATTCTGTCATCTAAGAATAGAGGAAATAGAAAGTGAGAAGAGGGAACCTACATTGGAGAGTATGGCTCCTACTGTTCCAAGACAAAAATTACTAAGCCATTTAATATGAATATTCTGGGGCATCTAGGTAGCTTGGTGAAAGCCAGGCCCAGAGACAAGAGGTCTTGGGTTCAAATTTCTCCTCAGACACTTCCTAGCTTTGTGACCCTGGGGAAGTCACTTAATCCCCATTGCCCAACCTTTACTACTTTTCTGCCTTAGAACCAATACACCGCATTGATTCAAAGGCAGAAGATAAAGGTTAAAAAAAAAAAGAACAATGCATGAAAACATGATGTTATCATGAAAAAGACAGAGAGTTTCAAGCAAGGTGATAGTACAGTTGAGTGATTTTCGTCCATTAAAAGATCAGCCTGAGAATAGTCATTAATGATTTGATGTTAATTTGAGAGATCACTAGAGGACTATTCCAAGAATCTTATGTTTGGCTCTATACACTTTAATGGTTTTTCTTAATTGTCTGGATAATGTTTTAGCAAATAAAAATAGTATAAGGTTTTTTTATCCTATAGCCAAAGGCAATAAGAAATATCACTTAATTGGACATTAACTTATTTCATATAACAGTGTTCAGAGTAAGAATTTATGAAAAGACCATCAAAAAAATTACAACTTAAATGTTAAGTGGCAAACCTAACTGTGGCAAACAAGGTAGTTGAGAAGTTTGTGAAGAAAATAAGAGCCTCCAATTTATACCAGTGTATAATTTGATTATCTTAGTTTAGTTCAAGTCAAAGGTAGAAATAGATGTCAGAGAAAAATATTTTAGAAAACTTGGTTGAAAGATGAGGAATTAGGGAATCTGAATTTGCAAGATTACAGATAATTTTTTTGTAGAAAAGAATCAAAGGATACTAAACATATTAAACATCAGTTACATCAGCAAAAAAGAAAATAAATAGCTATTGACAGTATATTCATCAGTTATATATGTAGTCAGTTCATCTATTTGGAAGGGCAAGGCAAATATTAATACAAAATTAGAAGAAAACAAAGAATTAAACAAAAGAGTAGTATGCAATAAAACAGGATCTCTTTAAACAAGTAATTGATGACAAAAATGGAAATAGTTGGGGGAGAGGATAGTGACATCAACTTAGTATTTATTATAAAATTTACCTGATGTAAATTGATTGTCATTATGAGATCAAAAGAATTAACAAACTTCCTTGATCAGTTGCCACTTGATTTATCAAGTGGAGAAATATGCCAAAAAAAGGCAGTAGTCATTTAAAGGATGATATTGTAAATTCTTATAAAGAGGGTTAATAAGAGATTATCAGGAGCATCACTCTGTAGTATATTAAGAAGTGGTGGAGGGAAAACAAATTTAAAGAAAATTTACTTAAAGACCCAACTTACAAAGTCATATTGAGGATATTTATTTAAGGGTAAAAAAAAAAATGAAAGGAGTACAATGAACAGATTAAAAAAAAAAAACAACATTTTTATAATACATGCTCTTTACCATCAGGTTGAACTGCCTTGCCACATCGAGTATACATTTTTACTATATGAAAAAGTGCAAATTACATTGAAAGAAACAAAGATGGAGAAAACAACTGAACTAGACAAGAAATAATAGACAGAAGAGGCACATGCTGTTACCAACACAACTTGGAAATCATGGAGGGACTTATTTTAAGGAAGGAAATATATAATAATAATAATCAAGAGTATATCACTAACAACTCCTTTGTTCACTTTCCTATTACTTTATATAAAAGATAAAATATATTAGAGCAAGTAACCTTTTTCTTCTCATTTTTTATTTAATATATAGAAATGCAGCTGGATGGTATAATGGATAAAAGGCTGGATTTACAATCAAGAAGATCTGAGTTTGCTGCCTCAATTGCTTTCTGGTTTTGTGACAATGTGTGACAATTTGTGACAATTGTGACAATGATAATTCATTGAACTTCTCATTAATGGTTAACTTCCACATTAATAATAATAATAATAATAATAATAATATGTACCTCATAGTGTTGTTTAGAGAAAAAACAATATAATGTAGGCTCAATTCTTTACAAACCTTAATGCACTATATAAAATGTTAATTGTTATTATGCCTGCAGTGGTATGAGAATCAATTTTTTTTGGCACTTGGGCCACTGTCACAACTCCCACTTTATTACTGGTGAATGTTCCTGCCAGCTGATGGAGTTTATGGCCAGCTTATGAGTTCCTTCTTTTTCAGCTTCGGCAGATATTCTTATGGAATCCCAACCTTCCCTCCCTCTACCTAGAAAGCTCATTAATCTGTGGGAGGCTGGAGTTCAGCACTCCCCTACTTCAAGCCTCCCAACATCATCTTTTAGTAACCTCTTTCCTCTTGTACCTTGTCCCCCATCCTCTGGCAGGACAAACAGAGAGAGGTCAGCACCCTGGCAATACTATTTTGAAAAGCTGCTGACCCTTGCTTTGGCCAATAAATTAGCATCTAGTGACTGAATGAATTAAAAGGATCCTCGTATTAGCCAAATATTCCTGAAATGATCCCAATATGGAACTTGACCAACATCTCCATTTGTCCATTTGCTAACGTTTCATTACAATCCCTGCCCCCAAAAACCCTTACTTGGATTTTTTAAATGCCAAGTATTCTCCCTTACTTCACTAGATGGTGCTATTTGTAGGTCAGAGATAAAGTACCAACTCCATCCTACTATTCAGAAATTATTTGCCTTCCAAGTACAGAATTTCTTTTTACTTGAAAAATTCACCAGTTTGAAATGAAGACATCCTTTTTTGTGCACTTATCTGTGACTTAAATATAAACTACTCACATCAGATAATAAAGAGAACATAATTCAGAATTTCATTTCATTAATGACCATATAAATTTTTAAGCTTCCATTCAATTTTCCCTAAATTTAATTTTTTCCTGTCCTCATCTATCTCAATATATTTCATAGAATTGTAGGATGACAGATTCAGAGCCATAATTTTTTTAATTAAGGGACATGAAGTCCTTCCCCAAAGAGTCTAAAGTGACTTCACCAAGGCCTTCTGGGACCAGATGCTTTTGCCACCTGCTGTTCATTGCATCTTTGGCAAAACTTACATTTTAAAGAATTCTTTATTACAAAATAACATGCAATATAATAGCAAATTGGCATTATATTCATATTAATAACTGAATTTTAAAATAGCCATCCATGGAGTTGAGAAGATTTGGTTTCAAGTCCCACCTCTGATTCACATTGACTGTGTAATCCTGGACCAGTCCCTAGACCTTCATTGCCTTAGAAATGGAAGTTGCAGGACAAGTACCCAATTGAAGAAAAAATTCTTCATTTCATTAATGAGATCACAAGTCTATCATTCCTCCCCAAGAGAATGAATTATTATTATTATTATAATTAGTGGTTATAATAACTCATAACTCAATAGGTCACTGAGTGCATATTGTTCTTTGTCTGAAGAAATGAAACTGATTGTAATGGCTTATATGATATTTTCTGCACAACGTCCCTTCTGTTTACTTTACAGAGAAGGACACTGTGTCTGGGAGAGGTAATGTGACTTCTTAACAGGCATAAAATTCATAAATGGAAGAGCTGGTATAAATGGTCGGGATTCCAAGTCCGACATTATCCCTACCTTTACTCTGATAGCACCTTTCTGTTGCATACTTCAGATGTTCAGACTAATACGTAATCAGGGCAAGAATGGACCTTCACGTGCATCTTGTCCAACCTAATTGTTCTACAACTGGAGGGACAGGTTTAGGAAGTTGAATACTTCAACCAAGATCTTAGCAATTAGAGGTAAGACTGCAATCTTTGGTCTTAGTAGTCCAAGACTGGTGTTCTAAAGTAAAAGAAGGAACTTGGACTAATAACTTTGAAAAGTTCCTTTTTGCTCTTCTCTCTGTGATTCTATGACCTCATACTGATTCACATCCAGGAGATTATGTTTTGTTTGTTTATGTTTAACTGCTTAATTGTTTTTTCCCCCTATTTGTTTCCCTTCATCCATTGTATTTTAAGTCCCTGAAGGGTAGAGACTTTTATTGCTTATGTGTATTTCCATATGGACAGGGACAATGTTGCACAGAAAATGGTTATTTACTAGTGACTTATTCACATTTTTAAATGTTGCACTCCATAAAAATAATATCACATATAGTAGTTGAAGATTTTTAAAGTATATTACATATCTCATTTGATCCTCATTACAATGCTGAAAAGTAGTTGCTGTATTATCCCTTGGAAACTGAGTTTAGAAGAGGTAAGTGACTTGCCCAGGATCATACAGGTAGGGTTTGAACTCTTGTTTTGCTGACTGAGTCTAGCATTCCATCTACACACCATCACTTACCTGCCTACAAATATATAAATACACTCAGATTCTGAGTGCAGCTTTTACAGGGAGATAAGAAAATGTATGTCTATAAAAATGCAACCCTATATCACATTTTCATCAGTGACTCACATCTTTACCAATCAATATGGGTTGATTGGCTGTATTTTTATTATTAACCAGTCACTTAATTATGGACTCTCATTTTGATAATTCACTCAATTCATTTGTTTTCTTTTGATCTCTATTACAAGATTTCTTAACCTGGGGTCTGTGAACTTGTTTTGATAACTATATCAACATGATTAATTTCCTTGTCAATCCTATATATTATATCTTATATATTAAAAAAAAACAAAACAGTTTTCTTTAAAGGAGTCCACAGAGTTCACCAGACTTCTAGAGCAGTCTATGCCACACAAATAGTTTAAGAACCTCTCCTGTAGATTTTAGTGACAACTCGAATTGAAATGAAGTGAAGTTAAGTGAACTGAACAAGCATTTATTATACTCTTATTATCTGTAGGGCATTATATTGGATGTTTGCCGAATATACAAAGACAAAATAAACATACAAAATAATCCTTGCCATTACAGAATCCACATTCTACTGGAATATACATTATGTAGGCAAGTAAATAAATAAAAATAATTTCATAAGGAAGAGAACATTAATTATGTAGTGTATTAGAAAAGGCTTTCTACATGGCAAAGAACTGGAAATTTAAGGCAAACCCATCAATTGGGGAATGACTGAACAAGTTGTGGGATATAATGATGTTTTCAGAAAAACCAGAAAAGACTTACACGAACTGATGAAAAGTTAAGTAAATAGAACCTGGAGAACACCTCACACAGTAACAGCAATATTGCATGATCAACTATGAATGACTTAGCAAATCTCAGAAATACAACCATCTAAGATAATTCCGGCGGACAGGATGAAAAATGCTATCCAACTCCAGAAAAAAAACTGATAGAATACTGAATGCAGTAATGGAGAACCAAATGCAGATTAAAGCATACTGTTTTTTACTTTATATTTTCATGTTTTTTCCTGTGTTTTCTTTTAAATAAGAGTAAAATGGAAATATGTTTTGCATGATTTCGCATGTGTAACCTATATCAATTTGCTTGCTGTCCCTTGGAGAGGGGAGAGGAAAAATAAAGGGAAAGCATTTGGAATTCGAGATTCCTTTTTTAAAATTGATGTCAAAAATTATTTTTACATATAATTGAAAAATATGTTTAAAAAAGAGAAAAGGATTCCTATATGAGGGAATCTGGGCCTAGGATAGACTGGAAACATAATGATAAATACACATATACTTTATAAATCACAATCAAAAGCATAACTTATGAGCATAGAGAATAATTGTGAATTCTTACTGTCTTCATTTGGGGAAGACGGGAGGAAAAAGGATGGATCAACAAAGAGGCAGACCAAAGATATAATGCTTTAGGCAAATAAGAACACTTCTGATATTCATAAGAATTTGTTTTACAAGATTTTTGGAATTTTCCTTTAACTTCTTAGGAAGTCTAGAGAAGTCTACAAATCACTTTTAAGAAAAATGTTCTTAAATACATAGGATGGGAAATGAAGCCATCATGCTGAAATAGTTATCAAAATATTACTAAAATATATTTTCATTTCAGAAGTTTAATGCATTTCATCAAATAATATGTTACAAATATTCATAATATTGATTGATTATAGATGTAGTCTAAAAGTTGAAGAATAAAAGATTAGATCAATACAGATCATTTGAAAATTCAAGAAAAGAACCAGGGTAGTTTTAGACCACATCTAGGTTTTTGTCACAAGTTCATCTATTTAAACTTCTAAAGAACAATCTTTTCTATAACTTTTTAGCATATAAATATTTATAAAAAGAAATGGAAAGTACAAAAAAATAAATGAATTTTTTTCTATTTAAATTTGTAAAATTTTAAATGTAACTTTAAAAGTCCGAAATGTACGAAAACAAATAGTTATAATAATTTGTGGCTTCAAAAAGTTATATTAAAGTGATGAAAAGAAACAGAATATTTTTTGTTTGCTGTTTATGCTATAGCCTAAAATGTAACTGTGCCATTTTTTAAAGAAACATCATTTATTTGTTCTTTTATATTTTTAATACATTATTTGGGGGCCGCTGGGTAGCTCAGTGAATTTAGAGTCAGGCCTAGAGATGGGAGTTCCTAGGTTCTAATCTGGCCTCAGACTTTTCTGAGCTGTGTGACCCTGGACAAGATACTTAACCCCCATTGCCTAGCCCTTACCACTCTTCAGCCTTGGAACCAATACATAGTATTGATTCAAAAGTGGAAGGTAAAGGTTTAAAAAGATACATTATTTAAAGAAAAAACTCACTACTTTAAAAAATCTATCCTTTATCTTTTAAGTGTTACAGAATTCTTTCTAAACTTTAAATTGATAAAATGTACTTCTTAAAGAAGGGAAAACTATCTGACAATGCAAGATAAGAAAAAATTCAATAAAGTATACATCTATGCATTTATTAATTCTTTTTATTTTTGTTTATTAAGCAACTGAAAAGAGTTCATAAAGATAGTGCTAACTACTCATATTTGAAAAACAAAAATGGATGAAAGAAAAGGCATCATCTATTTTACAAAATGTAGTTGGATAGACAGTCTGTTAAGTTTTTTTTTTTAATCTTTCCATAAATATTAGACTGGGATACCATTCTTTACTTTATTTCCTTCATTCATTTTTCTCAAGTATAAACGAAGTATGTGTTCTTTTAGAACATAATGAGCATGTATGTATGTATTAAATGATAATATAGGTATGACCCATATCATACTACCTTTCTTCTTGGGGAGGGAGAAAGGAACGAAGGGAGAATGAGAATATGGATTACAAAATATCAGAAAATGACTATTAAGAAACTATGTTCAAAGAGATCATAATTAAGGGACAAAAACTTACTTATAGAAAAATATTTATGGCAGCTCTTTTTGTGGTGACAAAGAATTTGAAATTGAAGGAATATTCAATTGGGGAATGAACAAGTTATAGTATATGCTGTTATGGAATATTATTGTGCTATAAAAAATGATGAGCAGAATGATTTCAGAAAAAGCTGGAAAGATTTATATGAACTGATGCAGAGAGAACTAAGCAGAATTGAGAGACCATTTTACACAGTAATAGCAATATTTGATATGATAACAAAAATATTGCATGATGATCAACACAAAGATCCAGGACAATTCTGAAGGACTTATAAGAGAGAATGCTATCAACAGCCAAAAAATAAACCAAAAACAAACTGTTGGAGTCAGATGCAGATCAAATGGTATTTTTTTTACCTAAGTTTATTTATGGTTTAATTTTAGTGTTTGGGGTTTTATATGAATATTCTATTACAATAATAACCAATATAGAATTATGCTTTACATGATAATGCATGTATAACACATCAAATTGCTTACCATCTCCAGTAGAGGGGCAGGAAGGGAAGAAAGGTAGCAATTTGGATATTATAATTTCAGAAACATATGTTGATAATTGTTACTTTATGTTTATGGAGAAATAAAATGTCTTAGAATTTAAAAAAGAAAATGCTTTGGAATGTAATCTGGAAAAAATTATTATTAAAAATATATTAGCTTAGTCCATCAGATAGAAGATTACCAGAACCCAGAATGAACAGGAGTAAATGAGAAAGACAGATTGCCTTTGGAAATTAAATAGCATTTTTAGTGTTCTTAATCTCTTCTCTGTGACAACAGATAAAAATTTAATTTCAAATTTAACTTCAATATTTGTCCCTTGATCTTTTATGAGTGAAAATTACATAAGACCATCATCTCAGAAGGTTCAGAATTCCAGATAATCAATGAACACTGGGGCTATGAATTACCTTAAGTAGGTTGCATCAAATTACAAAGGATGAATCTTCCATAAAGAGCACAAAAACATCAGGAAAAATAATAAAAATCAAATAAGTGTATAATCAAATAAGAGTAAGGGAATCAAATCCAAGCTTCAAATTCTGAAGCTGTCTTCTTTCCTCTATAATACCCTATCACTCATGAAAATTGGCTAATTTGTATAAAATGGACAACTCATTCAGTGTGGGTCACTTGAAAATCATAAGCATCTCAAATGCTAATTAGGCCCTTGCACTGTATATATGATGGAATTCAAGACTGAGCTAAAAATAACTGATGGTTTAGATACTGGAGCAAGGTTTCCTCTGCCCATGGTCCTTATTCCTGGAGAAATTCTAGTTTTGGGGGTATAGGGATGGTATCTTATTTCTTTACAACCTTTTTTTTTTCATTTTACTTCATATCTTTCTCTATCTCTGTATCTCATCCTCACACTCTCTTGGGTAGTGACCATTGACAGCACTGTGAATGCATTAGTCGTAAACAAAAAAAAAAATCTCATAAATATAAATGACAGTAAAAGACCATAAAGATGCCGTAAAGAGAATGAACCTAACTATGTAAGAGGTAATATTGAGATGAAAAACTGAGTCAAATAATGAAATAGAGCATTAGGGATTATGAAATCCTCTTTTCTCTATAGGGGCCTCTTATATAATCCATAAAGTTTCTAGCATTTCACTCTTGCATTTTTATTTTAAGTATTACTATTTTGTTTTCACATGAAGAAACAAAATTATCAATAAGCACATGAAAAAGTGTTCTAAAGCTCACATAATTAGAGAAATGCAAATCAAAACAACTCTGAGGTATCATCTTACACCTAGCAGACTGGCCAATATGACAACAAAGGAAAGTAATAAATATTGGAAGGGAAATAATAAAATTGGGACGCTAATATATTGCTGGTGGAGTTGTGAATTGATCTAAGCATTCTGGAAGGCAATTTGGAATTATACCCAAAGGGTCTTAAAAGAATAGCACATCTGGATTTGTACCCCAAAGAGATAATAAGGAAAAATACTTGTAAAAATATTCATAGGTGTGCTCTTTGTGGTGGCAAAAAAATTTGAAAAAGAGGAGGTATCCATCATTTGGGGAATGGCTGAACAAATTGTGGTATCTGTTGGTGATGTAATACTATTGTGCTAAAAGGAATAATGAACTGGAGGAATTCCAAGCAAACTGGAAGAAGCTTCAGGAATTGATACAGAGTGAAAGGAGCAAAACCATGAGAACCTTATACACAGAGACAGATATAGTGTTGCACAATTGAACATAATGGACTTCCCTACTAGCAGAAATGCAATGATCCAGGACAATCCAGAGGAACTTAGGAGAAAGAATGCTATCCACCTCCAGAGAAAGAACTGTGGGAATAGAAACAGAGAAGAAAAACATATGATTGATCTTGATCACATGGTTTGAAGGGTATATGACTGGGGATTTTGACTTTAAATGATTACTCTACTGTAAATATCAATAATATGGAAATAGGTTTTGAACAATGATCCATGGATAACCCAGTGGAATGGCTTGTCAGTGCTGGGAGTGGGGAGACAAGAGGGGTGGAAAAAATCATGAAGAGTGTAGCCATGGAAAAATATTCTAAATTTTTCAATAAAAGGAAAAAAGACATCAAAGTTACTGTTAAGATCTGGTCTTTTTTTCTACTTCCGGTTAAGATGGCGGCTTAGAGAAAGCTGAAGTTCAGATCTCCGGAAAACCCTTCCCGACCGATCTCAAACTAGAAGCTCCTAAGGCGCCGAAATTCAAAACGATCAACAGCACAGACCCTGGGAACCCTCCTCCTGGACCTGGACCCGGTTCAAAAGGTACGGTTCCCCTTAAAAGCCAGAACCCGAGATCCCTCGGACCTCAGGGGTAGGAGCGCAGAGTCCAAGGCTCCCAGAAGCGGCAGCCGCGCCGGGCTCAGAGAGCAGGGTCTGAGGAACAACAACCCTCAGGGTCTTCTACCCAAGTCCCAGTCCGGGTGAAAGTTACTGCCTGGGGCCTCCGCTGCAGAGAGCTGGTCAAAACAACAGCAACCCTCAGGGCGGGCAAGACAGCCTCACGGGCTGGATCCTGCTATCCAAGTCTCAGTGAAAGTCTGTGCTCTCGGAGCTTGGGGAAGCGGCAGCCCATCCCCCCGCAGGCCGACGAAACAGCCTCACGGCCAGGGATTCTGAAGGCAACTTCCGGAAATCGAGCCAGGGGGAGAGTGTGGCCTCGTGGTCCGACCCTTCCATTCCAGTTCCAGTGAGGCATATTCAGTTTAACCCAGGGAACGCTCATAGAACCAACATCTGCCCAGGACTAAAGCCTCTGATCACCAGACAAAGACAAGAAAAGCCAATCCTCCACGTTCAGAGATGACAAACTCCACAGAAGCACAGAAGCCCCAAAATACCAAGAAAAATAAGAAGAAAGGGGCGACTCTGGACACATTCTATGGAGCCAAAATACAAAATACAGAGCAGATAGAAGAAGATATACAAGAAAATTCTCCAAAATCTTCCAAAGGAAATAGAAACTCTCCACAAACCCATGAAGAATTTGAATCAGAAAGGACCAAAAAGATGGAAGCCCTCTGGGAGGAAAAGTGGGAAATGATGCAAAAGAAATTCACGCATCTACAAAACCAGTTTGACCAAACTGTAAAAGAAAACCAGGCTTTAAAGCAAGAACTAATAAAGCAAAGCCAAAACACCAAGAAATTAGAAGAGAACATAAAATATCTCACCGACAAGGTGATAGATCTGGAAAACAGGGGGAGAAGAGAAAATTTAAGAATAATTGGACTCCCAGAAAAGCCAGAAATAAACACCAAACTGGACATGGTGATACAAGATATAATCAAAGAAAATTGCCCAGAGATTCTAGAACAAGGGGGCAATACATCCACTGACAGAGCTCACAGAACACCTTCTACACTAAACCCCCAAAAGACAACTCCCAGGAATGTAATTGCCAAATTCCAAAGCTATCAAACAAAAGAAAAAATCCTACAGGAAGCCAGAAAAAGACAATTTAGATATAAAGGAATGCCAATCAGGGTCACACAAGACCTTGCAAGTTCTACGCTGAATGATCGTAAGGCATGGAACATGATCTTCAGAAAGGCAAGAGAGCTGGGTCTCCAACCAAGAATCAGCTACCCAGCAAAACTGACTATATACTTCCAAGGGAAAGTATGGGCATTCAACAAAATAGAAGACTTCCAACTTTTTGCAAAGAAAAGACCAGAGCTCTGTGGAAAGTTTGATACCGAAAATCAAAGAGCAAGGAATACCTGAAAAGGTAAATATTAAGGAAAGGGGAAAAATGTTATCTTCTTTTACTCAAACTCTCTTCTATAAGGACTACATTTATATCAACCTATGTATACTAATATGTGGGGAAAATGTAATGTATAAATAGGGGGTAAAGAAAGACCAAATAGAATAATGGTTCTCACACAAAGATTCACAGGGGAAGGGGAGGGGAAGAAAACTCCTATAAGAAGGAGAGGAAGAGAGGGGGGGGGGTTTACTTAAACCTCAATCTCAGGGAAATCAACTCTGAGAGGGAAAAACATCCAGATCCATTGGGATCTTGAATTCTATCTTACCCAACAAGGGTAAGGAGAAGGGAAAACCAAGGGGGGGAGGGGGAGAGGGAGAACAAAAAGGGAGGGAAAGAGAGGGGGGAGGGGGAGGGAACAAAAAGGGAGGGACTAAAAAGGGAAACATCAAGGGAGGGGACAAGGGGGACTGATTCAAAGTAAATCACTGGACTAAAAGGTAGAGCCGAAGAAGAAAAGGTTAGAATTAGGGAAGGCAATCAAAATGCCAGGGAGTCCACAAATGACAATCATAACTTTGAACGTGAATGGGATGAACTCACCCATAAAACGTAGACGAATAGCTGAATGGATTAGAATCCAAAACCCTACCATATGTTGTCTTCAAGAAACACACATGAGGCGGGTTGACACCCACAAGGTCAGAATTAAAGGATGGAGTAAGACCTTCTGGGCCTCAACTGATAGAAAGAAGGCAGGAGTGGTAATCATGATATCTGATAAAGCCAATGCAAAAATAGACCTGATCAAAAGGGATAGGGAAGGTAATTATATTTTGTTAAAAGGGACTCTAGACAATGAGGAAATATCATTAATCAACATGTATGCACCAAATAATATAGCACCCAAATTTCTAATGGAGAAACTAGGAGAATTGAAGGAAGAAATAGACAATAAAACCATACTAGTGGGAGACTTAAACCAACCATTATCAAATTTAGATAAATCAAATCAAAAAATAAATAAGAAAGAGGTAAAAGAAGTGAATGAAATCTTAGAAAAATTAGAATTAATAGACATATGGAGAAAAATAAATAGGGATAAAAAGGAATACACCTTCTTCTCAGCACCACATGGCACATTCACAAAAATTGACCATACATTAGGTCACAGAAACATAGCACACAAATGCAAAAAAGCAGAAATAATGAATGCAGCCTTCTCAGATCACAAGGCAATAAAAATAATGATTAGTAATGGTACATGGAAAACCAAATCTAAAACCAATTGGAAATTAAACAATATGATACTCCAAAACCGTTTAGCTAAAGAAGAAATCATAGAAACAATTAATAATTTCATCAAGGAAAATGACAATGGCGAAACATCCTTTCAAACCTTTTGGGATGCAGCCAAAGCGGTAATCAGAGGCAAATTCATATCCCTGAAAGCTCATATTAACAAACAAGGGAGAGCAGAGATCAATCAATTGGAAATGCAATTGAAAAAACTCGAAAGCGATCAAATTAAAAACCCCCAGCAGAAAACCAAATTAGAAATCCTAAAAATTAAGGGAGAAATTAATAAAATCGAAAGTGATAGAACTATTGATTTAATAAATAAGACAAGAAGCTGGTACTTTGAAAAAACAAACAAAATAGACAAAGTACTGGTCAATCTAATTAAAAAAAGGAAGGAAGAAAAGCAAATTCACAGCATTAAAGATGAAAAGGGGGACAGCACCTCCAATGAGGAGGAAATTAAGGCAATCATTAGAAATTACTTTGCCCAATTATATGGCAATAAATACACCAATTTAGGAGAAATGGATGAATATATACAAAAATACAAACTGCCTAGACTAACAGAAGAGGAAATAGAATTCTTAAATAATCCCATATCAGAAATTGAAATCCATCAAGCCATCAAAGAACTTCCTAAGAAAGAATCCCCAGGGCCTGATGGATTCACCTGTGAATTCTATCAAACATTCAGAGAACAGTTAACCCCAATACTATACAAACTATTTGACATAATAAGCAAAGAGGGAGTTCTACCAAACTCCTTTTACGACACAAACATGGTACTGATTCCAAAACCAGGCAGGTCAAAAACAGAGAAAGAAAACTATAGACCAGTCTCCCTAATGAATATAGATGCAAAAATTTTAAATAGGATACTAGCAAAAAGACTCCAGCAAGTGATCAGAAGGATCATTCACCATGATCAAGTAGGATTCATACCAGGGATGCAGGGCTGGTTCAACATTAGGAAAACCATCCACATAATTGACCACATCAACAAGCAAACTAGCAAGAACCACATGATTATCTCAATAGATGCAGAAAAAGCCTTTGATAAAATACAACACCCATTCCTATTAAAAACACTAGAAAGCATAGGAATAGAAGGGTCATTCCTAAAAATAATAAACAGTATATATCTAAAACCAACAGCTAATATCATCTGCAATGGGGATAAACTAGATGCATTCCCAATAAGATCAGGAGTGAAACAAGGATGCCCATTATCACCTCTACTATTTGACATTGTACTAGAAACACTAGCAGTAGCAATTAGAGAAGATAAAGAAATTGAAGGCATCAGAATAGGCAAGGAGGTGGCCAAGTTATCACTCTTTGCGGATGACATGATGGTCTACTTAAAGAATCCTAGAGATTCAACCAAAAAGCTAATTGAAATAATCAACAACTTTAGCAAAGTTGCAGGATACAAAATAAACCCACATAAATCATCAGCTTTTCTATATATCTCCAACACAGCTCAGCAGCAAGAACTAGAAAGAGAAATCCCATTCAAAATCACCTTAGACAAAATAAAATACCTAGGAATCTATCTCCCAAGACAAACACAGGAACTATATGAACACAACTACAAAACACTCGCCACACAACTAAAACTAGACTTGAACAATTGGAAAAACATTAACTGCTCATGGATAGGACGAGCCAATATAATAAAAATGACCATCCTACCCAAACTTATTTATCTATTTAGTGCCATACCCATTGAACTACCAAAATACTTCTTCACTGATTTAGAAAAAACCATAACAAAGTTCATTTGGAAGAACAAAAGATCAAGGATATCCAGGGAAATAATGAAAAAAAACACATATGATGGGGGCCTTGCAGTCCCAGACCTCAAACTATATTACAAAGCAGCAGTCATCAAAACAATTTGGTACTGGCTAAGAAACAGAAAGGAAGATCAGTGGAATAGACTGGGGGAAAACGACCTCAGCAAGACAGTATACGATAAACCCAAAGATCCCAGCTTTTGGGACAAAAATCCACTATTCGATAAAAACTGCTGGGAAAATTGGAAGACAGTGTGGGAGAGACTAGGAATAGATCAACACCTCACACCCTACACCAAGATAAATTCAAAATGGGTGAGTGACTTAAACATAAAGAAGGAAACCATAAGTAAATTGGGTAAACACAGAACAGTATACATGTCAGACCTTTGGGAGGGGAAAGGCTTTAAAACCAAGCAAGATATAGAAAGAATCACAAAATGTAAAATAAATAATTTTGACTACATCAAACTAAAAAGCTTTTGTACAAACAAAACCAATATAACTAAAATCAGAAGGGAAACAACAAATTGGGGAAAAAATCTTCATAGAAACCTCTGACAAAGGTTTAATTACTCATATTTATAATGAGCTAAATCAATTGTACAAAAAATCAAGCCATTCTCCAATTGATAAATGGGCAAGGGAAATGGATAGGCAGTTCTCAGATAAAGAAATCAAAACTATTAACAAGCACATGAAGAAGTGTTCTACATCTCTTATAATCAGAGAGATGCAAATCAAAACAACTCTGAGGTATCACCTCACACCTAGCAGATTGGCTAACATAACAGCAAAGGAAAGTAATGAATGCTGGAGGGGATGTGGCAAAGTAGGGACATTAATTCATTGCTGGTGGAGTTGTGAACTGATCCAACCATTCTGGAGGGCAATTTGGAACTATGCCCAAAGGGCGACAAAAGAATATCTACCCTTTGACCCAGCCATAGCACTGCTGGGTCTGTACCCCAAAGAGATAATGGACACAAAGACTTGTACAAAAATATTCATAGCTGCGCTCTTTGTGGTGGCCCAAAACTGGAAAACGAGGGGATGCCCATCAATTGGGGAATGGCTGAACAAACTGTGGTATATGTTGGTGATGGAATACTATTGTGCTCAAAGGAATAATAAAGTGGAGAAGTTCCATGGAGACTGGAACAACCTCCAGGAAGTGATGCAGAGCGAGAGGAGCAGAACCAGGAGAACATTGTACACAGAGACTAATACACTGTGGTATCATCGAACGTAATGGACTTCTCCATTAGTGGCGGTGTAATGTCCCTGAACAACTTTCAGGGATCCAGGAGAAAAAAAACACCATTCATAAGCAAAGGATAAACTATGGGAGTGGAAACACCGAGAAAAAGCAACTGCCTGAATACAGAGGTTGAGGGGACATGACAGAGGATAGACTTTAAATGAACACTCTAATGCAAATACTATCAACAAAGCAATGGGTTCAAATCAAGAAAACATCTAATGCCCAGTGGACTTACGCGTCGGCTATGGGGGGTGGGGGGGAGGAAAAGAAAATGATCTATGTCTTTAACGAATAATGCTTGGAAATGATCAAATAAAATATATTTAAAAAAATAATAATTACAAAACATTTTTATGTGCATCATCTTATTTGCTATTCATGCAAAACTTGTAAGAAATATATTTTTCCTTTTTTTAAAATAAAGAATCTGAGGCTCAAAAAAAAAAAAAAAGATCTGGTCTTTTCTTTATGAATGCTTGGATGTCTTCTATTTTATTAAATGACCATATTTTCTCCTGTAAGAATATAGTCAGTTTTGCTGGGTAGTTGATTCTAGGTTGTAGACCTAGTTCCCTTGCTTTCCAGAATATCATATTACATGCCTTTCAGTCCTTTTGTAGATACAGCCAGATCCTGTGTTATCCTAACTGTACTTCTATGGTATCTGAATGACTTCTTCTTAGCAGCTTTTAATATTTTTGTCTTGGTCTAGTAGTTCTTGAATTTTGCTATAACGTTCCTGGTGATGTCAGTTGGGGATTAAGTACAGGAGGTAATCTTTGGATTCTTTCAATCTCTACTTTTTCCTCTTGCTCTAGAATTTTGGGGCTTTTTTCTTGGATAATTTCCTGTAGTATGATGTCCAGGCTTTTTCTTTTGTCATTATCTTCTGGTAGAACAATGATTCTTAAGTTGTCCCTCTTGGACCTATTTTTTCTAAATCTTCTGTTTTGTGGATGAGGTGTTCCATATATTCCTCATTTTTTTATTCTTTTGATTTTGTTTTATAGTTTCCTGCTGCCTTGTGAAGTCATTTACTTCTAGTTGTATTCTAGTTTTTAAAGACTGAATTTCATCCCTGGTTATTTGGTTATCCTTCTCCTTCTGGTCTGAATTTCTTTGGAGGTCATCTTTCATCTCCTTTGCCTCATTTTCAAGCTGGGTAATTTTGGCTTTCAAGACACTATTTTCTTGTTTTAGTTCAAGTGCCTCTGTTTCCAGATGACTCATCTTGCTTTTTTAATCTTTTCCTACTTGTCTTTAGCCTCTATCAATTTATTTTTTTGAATTGTATTTTGAGTTCTTCCAAAGCCTTTGTTCAATTTGCTGGAGTTTCTGTGTTTTTGCTTGGTGTTCCTTGATCTTCCTCTGTTTCATTTGCTCTTTATTCATTGCCTGGATAGAAGCTGTTTATTGTAATTTCTTTTTTCTCTTTCTGTTGTTTGCTCCTATTTGCCCCTTCTTTCCCTCCTGTAGTTGCCTGTAGTCTTGTTCCTTGCATCATGTGCTGGATCTGTGGGTTTGGGCTATTTTGTCCTGAAGGTGCTTCTTCTTTGCTCTGCTGATTTGTGAGGGTGAGAGCCCTGACACCAGATCATCCCCAGCTGTCTGCAGAAGCTAAAAAGGAGCTCTACCTCCCACCTTGTTATTAAGGTGTTCTGTAGTAATTGTAACCTTCACCCTTGGAGTTTAGTCAGCAGGTTCTCAGTGGAGTCTGGGGGAGGGGTGTTGGAGCTTGAGCTTCCCTGTCCTCTGAAAGCTTCTTATCTGCCCTTTTGATAAGATTAAGCCAGGGTGGAGTTGATCTTGCAGAGCTGCATGTGCCCTGAGGCCAAAACCTGGGAAGGGAGGGGTGGCAAATATGGAGTATCTGCAATTGACTGCCTTTTCTGAACCTCTCATCTAGCTGCCTCTCTGAAGCCTGTGTCCAAAGCCCTGAGCCAGGCATAGCTGTGCCCTCAAAGTACTCCCTCCAGATTAGTGCCCTTGCCTGCCCAGAGATTCCAGCCAGCACTGCAGGCTCAGTACTATAGGTGGGGGAGGGGGGGTCCTAGAACCTTCCTTCTTCCTTCCCCTTAAATCAGAGAGTTCTAGAATTCAGGCCTTTTGGAGGCATACCTTTTCAGTTGAGTCCAAGAGGGAGTTCCTTAGCTCTGACCTACTGTTAGATTTGGTTTTCAGTCCCCTAGAAGCATTTTGTTTTTAATCAGTGAGGAAGGGTTTTCAGAGGTCTGAACTTTTGCTGCCTCTACACTGCTATCTTTTTTTTTAATAAAAGGAAAAAAAAGATTGAGGTGATCGTTTTGAAAGAGGACTAATGAAGGAATTAATTTTGACTACATTTATATAACTGTGTTGGTTTTTTTTTTCTTTCTCAGTTGTGGAGGGGAAATTGAGAGAGAATAAAAATGTATTTTCTCTGATTAAAATATTGACTTAAAAATAAATAAAATTTAGCAACTTTTTGTTCTAAAAAAGAATCACTATTTTGATAAGAAAAATGTTTTAAAACATTGTTTTCTTGTACTTGACTTAATTATTATTATTATTATTATATATGTATAATTTCCTCTTTTTTGGAAGAATGTACTTCTTTATAATGTTATCCAATATGAAAATATAATTCAGTAGAAAGATGCTCACTTTTTTAGTTTTTTTAATTTAATTTAATTTTTTTAAAACCCTTTCCTTCTGTCTTGGAGTCAATACTGTGTATTGACTTGCCCACGGTCACACAGCTTGAAAATGTCCGAGGCCAGATTTGAACCTAGGACCTCACAACTCTAGGCCTGGCCTTCAATCCACTGAGCTATCCTGCTGCCCCCTTTTTTAGTTTTTTTTAAAAGGAAAATACTGATATTGTTTTTCAGTATCTTCGTATGTAGCCCACATTTTTGTCCTCAGCTTCTGTCCTATATCCTGAGAATATTTCAATTTGGATATCCATCAAACACTTTTCTTTCCCCAGAAACCCACTCATTCACTAAACTTTGCTATGTATCTACCAAAGATGCTACTCTTTCAGCCTCACATGTTCAAAACTTCTACATTTGGTTGTATTACTCATTCCTCTTCACCCATATATCCAATGGTTTACCAAATCTTGTCATTTTTATTTCATTCATATGCCCTCTACTTTCTTTTACAAAGGTCATTATTATGCTATATTTCTCATGAATTTTAAGACATTCTAAAGGTACATTTGATCATTTATTCCCCCTCTAATCAATGGGCAAACTCTTTTTCCAATTTGTTTTTTGGCTACCACAAAAAATGCCTATCAATGAACAATCATTTATTAAATGCCAATAAGTCCACAAATATTTATTAAACATGTATATGTTCCAGATATTGTGCTAAGTGCTGGAGATATACTTTTCTTTCTCATGAAAATTAATTACATTTTTCAAAAGAGATAATATGTGCATAATTTACTGTATGCAAATATACACACTAAGCAATAAAGGAAAGCTAGCTAAGGGAAGAGCACAGTAAATTTGGATGTGGGAGAAATTAAGAAAGATTTCATGTGGAATATTGACTTTGAAATGCATTTTTAAAGGAAGTAAGGACTTTTCTGAACTAGAAATGAGATGAGAATCTATTTCAGATCTGGATTAAGACCAATGCAAAGTCTCTCTCAGAGACAAGAGATAAACTGACATGTGAGAGGAATAGCAAGAGGGTTGGGTGGGAATGTAGAATATAGGAAAGGGAGAAATATATAATGGGACCAGAAAATAGGTTGGAGCCACATTGTATATGTCTTTAAAACTCAAACTGTGGAGTTTATATTTTAACCCAGAGGAAACAAAGAAATAATTTAGTAAGGAAGTGACACAGTCACATCTGTGCAGAGGGAAATCACTTTGACAACTGTGTAGAAGATTTATTGGAATGCAAAGAAGTTTAAGGTAGAGATACGAGTTGAAGGTCTTTATAAGGGTCTTCATAAAACAGTTGAGGACAATCTCTCTAAAATAATAGTTTTTTGAGTAAAGAAAAGGAATCAGATGCATGAGATATTACAGAGGTAAAAATAAAAAAGAAATGGCAATTTCTTGGCTTTAGGAGTGAGGGTAAGGAATTCACATTAATTTAGATGCTATGGACCTAAAAGGCTTAGATTATAAACATGATGGATTCTGGTGAAGGGGTGGATTTGTGGGAAAAGATAATGAATTCTATTACAGATTTGTTGATTAGTTGTCTCATTGGCATCTAATTCAAAATGTCAAATAAACAGGATTGAACCTTGGGTGAGATATTGTGACTATATTTAGATCTGGGAGTAATTTGCATAAAGATAATAATTAAACCCATATGAGCAGATGATATGACAAAAATTTAGGTTAACTCATTAAGCATGGTTGAATGACTTCTTCCAACTCCATTCTTTAGTACAAGCTTTGGAACAGGAGAGGCAGATATCAAGGTTAATTCATGGCTACTACTTTTTGAAGGATATGTGAGCATATGAGAAATCAAAGAGGAATTTGAGAATACACAGTGTGTGGTGGAATTGGTTATCTGTGGGGTCAATGTTGAGAAAGAGGGAAAGTAAAGTCAGAATTCAGTTAATGGTCTGAAAAGAGAGATTGGAGCTCAGAATAAGTACAAAGAATAGATTTACATAGACTGACACAAAGGGAGAAAAAGAATTACAGAAAGTTATAATCAGAGGAATGTCATACATTTGTTATGAAGGAAATTTTAAAAACTGGACAGTAATGGGTATATCCAAAGTGTACCTATCCTTTTGCAATGGTGAGGTGGGTGGTGGAAGACTAGGTCATGGGATTTTATCTGATTGAGGAACTAGGAAATTAGAGTGTTTGAAAGAGTATCAAGAAAAATGCTAAACCTTTCTAGGATAAGGGCATGAGTTAAGGAGGAGAACATAGTCAGCCAGTTGCTAAACTCCTTGAGAAAGGTCAGTAGATAACACCACCATGTTTTGTATATTAGGAAATGGCATTGGTTTTATGTATTTGTATCAGTTTATATATGTATATCTTTATTATCAAACATTTAACAGAGAAATTTATTGTGAAGATCCCTCCCTAGGAAACTATTCTTGTTATGACCATATTTGTTTTGTTGATGTGAAAACTTTAAATTTTTTTCTGTAACATTTTTAAACTTTTATTTTCATTTCTATTCCTTATTTGCTTAAAAACTTTCAGCTTAGCCACAGCTGTTAAAGGAACCATCTCCTTTATTTTCTTCTGCTTTGTGATTTGGCTTTTTATATTCTGATTCTTTTTCCATTTGTAACTTACAGTAGTATATGGCATAATTTTATGCTTTAAATACAATTTTTGCCAGCTACAGTTGTTTTCCAATAAGTTTTTTTTTTCAATAAGGAATCTTTGTTTTAGTAGCTTGTGTTTTTAGATTTCTCAAACACTAGGCTTCTAAAATTGATTGCTCCTACATCTCATGTAGTCTGTTTGAATGATCAACTTTTCCATTTTAGCTAGTACCGATGATTTTGCTAATTATTGTTTTACTATGTATTTGCTGATAAATTTAGAGTAAGTATCCAGTGCAAAGAGAGCTATAAACTCCAGAAGGATCCATATGCATACATACAAACACACCATTCGAGGAAAGATTATAAATTATCACTGACATTAATACTAATAATAATCAATATATACAAAAAATATCAGCCAACTATTGAAGACACATATTTAGGGGAGAATTTATAAAAGAGCCAGTGATGAGAGCAGGTATGATTCATGTAGCAGATAAAAAAAAAAGAATAGAGTATTTCCACAAAGCAACTAAAGCTATCTAAAAAAGGAATAACTGTAATGTAAACTTTATTCTGTTAAGCTATATCATGTGGAAAAGGGGTCATTTTCATAAAGTGTACATAAAAATGAGAATAAAAGATAAGAACTTCAATTCATTAAGATTTATTAAACACCTCCTAGGTGTCATGCATTATACTATAAACTGGGGATAAAAAGGCAATGCATGCTCCAAAGGAGTTCAGAGTCTAATGGAGAAAAATCATGCAAAAAAAATTCATACAAACAAGCTATATAGAGGATAAATTAGAAATAGTCAACAGAGAAAAGGCACTAGACTTAAGGAGCATTAGAAAAGACTTTCTGCAGAAGGTAACATTTGAGCTGGGACTTGAGAGAAGCCTGAAGGCTGGAAAGACAAGAGAGAGCATTCCAGGCATGGGAAAGTATCTAGGATTTGGATATTGTATGTCTTGTTCAAGGAACAGTGAGGAAGCCATTGTCACTGGATTGCAAAACATTTGGCGATGATAGCATAGAAAGAGAGAAGGGACTTGTAAAGTATCAAAAAACTAGAAAGGTATTGTTTTAAGCACTGCCCATGATAAAAAACAAAAACCATAGAGAAAAAAAAAATTAGATTTACTGACTAAGTAGGCATATCAGAATGAGGAAGGATAAATAGCAACTTTCTTGGCCTTGGTTGGGAGGACAGCTAGGATATCAGGGAGAAAAAAAGTAAGTTATTTCAGTATTCTGAGCCTTTGTTTCCTCATCCATGATATGATAACCATATAAATTCTAAGGTTCTTTCCAATTTAAAATTCTATGAAACTTCCAGATAGGCTAAACAGTTTATATGTTAACCTGAAGGTCCTGGGAAACATATGGAGAGACTTGGCCTCGTGTCAGTGGATTTGTAGTTTATACCATGCAAACCAGAAATACAGAAATATGGGTGGATGACTTGGCTCTGAACATTAACCAACTGCCTTCCAGCTCTAATATTCTATGATTCAATGAAATGTAATACTTATGTCATACTTACTGTACATACATGCTATGCATACAAATTCTACACAAACATGTCGTACATTTTATAGTTAGGGGTTTTGATTTTTGTTAAGAAGCCTTTAAAAATGGAACTTGCAATCACTAGACACCTAATGAACTTCTTCATTAGAATTAGAATAAAATCTGGACTACCATCATTGAAAATACAGATTAATTACTATCATCTTTTTTTCTTCCAGGGAGTAGCCCCCTAACTGATAGCCAATTTATTTTGCCAGCTGCTAGTGAGTCAATGGTCTTTTTGGTTCCATGAAAAGGAAATTTTTATAAGCCCATATAAATTCAGACCCATATACAGCTATTTCCTTCTACAGTTAAGTGATACGGTAATGGAAGCAAGAGTTGGATAGAAGAGATCCCTCAGCATCTGTATTACAATATATGTGTATAGTTATTATCAGTTTGTAATGGAAAAATTCAACACAACTGTTTGATAAAAATGTATCATTTGCAAACAGGTTCAAAGGAAAATAAATGGCTTTTCCAAGTTAATTTTTCTATAAAAAAACACTTACTGCTAGTTTGAAATGTAACTTGGCTGATATTTGAGAGTTGATTTGACACAGAAATGGTTGTTTTCAGATCCTGATTTGTCAAATTTAAGTATCTTGACAGAAATCATATCATCAATTCATTTAAGAATGAATATCATATAGTGGATTTTAAGGACTCCTACACTTGAAGGCAAAGGATGAGTACTAAGTGTGATGATACATAATTGTTTGAAAAGTACTGAATTTTTCTGACCTTAGATAAATCATTTATTCTCATTGAGATTCAGTTTGCTCATCAATTAGGTAAATTAGGGAGATTGTATGAGCTTAGTGGTTCTGGATGTATGCTCTGGGGATGCTCTTCCAGAGGATCCATGAGGTCAAAACATTTGTCATAACAATATATAAAGACATTTTAATTTTTAATCATTTAGAGACAGTGAGGTACAATGGATTGAAAGCTAGATCTGAAATCAGGAGGATATGAGTTTAAATGTGGCCTAATATATTTCATAGCTATGTAATCATGGACAAGTCATTTAACCTCTATCTGCCTTGGTTCCTTTATAAGTAAAATTAGGATAATAATAGCAGCTACTAAATGAATATTGTGAGGATGAAAAAAGGCAAATATTTGTAAGACTCTCTGAAAACTTTAAAGCACCATAAAGTCATGTTATTATTATTGATATGGTAACTATCAATAGATATAACACATATGAACAAAATTGGGGTGGAATAGTTACTCAATTTTTAACAGTATTAACTTGTCCCAAGACCAAGAAGTCCAGACCTTTGGACTAGATGATTTTTAAGGTCCTTTCCAGCTCTTAATTTGATTCTTTATGCCTTGGTTTCAGGATGAGATCCTGTTTGTTAAATAAGGAGCACTCCTGTGTATTTAATGAATGAGAAGGAATTTCTCTGTCTCTGTCTCTGTCTCTGTCTCACTCTATCCCTCTGTCTCTGTCGCTGCCTTTCTCCCCCCTCTCTCCTTCTGCATGTATATATATGTGTGTGTGTGTGTGTGTGTGTGTGTGTGTGTGTGTGTGTGTGTGTGTGTGAATACACACACATATATATATTACTACCAGCACCAAGAAATTACTAAAGAACAATTTGTCATTCATTGTTGAAACTTGTCAGTTACTTGAGAATGCAAAATCATTCCTCTTTGTAATGGAAAATTCTCCAGCTATTCAGTAAGACAATGGGGAAGTACTGGGAACAAAGTCTGGGAACTGGCAAGATTATTTTTCTCCCCTATTTGACCTAGGATCACCTAACTTCCCAGAGCTACAGTTACCTAAATTGTAAAATTGAAAACTACATTTCCTTACCTCATGGAAATCTTTTAAGTAGTGAATAAGAAATGACTGGAAAGCACTTTACAAAATAGCCAAGTATGTGTTTAAAAAAAAAAACAACTTAAAAGGATTGGGGTTATATTTTAAGGTTGTGTCCAAACAGATTGAGAAAAATAAAGAATTGAAGCAATGAAAGATTCACAAAGGGCTTATGTTTTCTGGACATAATATGGATAATTTCCTCATTTTTCCATCTCATGTTGAAGGTGTAACCTACTAACAAGCTGGATGGAGATAGCTGCTATAATTTCATCAAGTATATTATGTAGATCAGGCTATTTACTCAGCCACCCTCAGCTTTGGGGTTGGTTTTCTTCCTATCAAACTCTTGTTTGTTTATCCACAGAAATGTTGTGTTTTCCCTTGTGGAGATTTGGCTGCCTGGTGCCAGTTTGTGATGCCAGCAAGAGCTCTCAGGGTGTTTATTGTGCCAACTTCTTACTTGCTTCCAACAACTTTTCATCAGCCTTTTTTTTTTTAAGCTCATGCTAATTTTGTTCAGATTGTAAAGGATGAGGTATTTCCACATCTGCAACCACCCAAGCTTGCTCAGTGGAAAATGATGAGGAGTTATGTTTGGTTGCCTGTTTTGGAAGCAAAAAGGGCCAGGCATAGACGGAAAGATAAGAATTTAATAGGGATAATAATCATGACTGCCAGTTCTCAGACTATCATGAAACTAAGGTTGGCAGATAAGAAGGAACCTTACCTTGATTTGATATCATGGCAGAAACTGGTTTCCTTTTGGAAGTTTGGGGCTTAAAGGAGAAATTAGTAGTCTGTAGGAAAAAATTAAGTGTGAAGGAAATTAACTGTTTTTTTTTCTATTTATTCTTGGAAAAGCCAATGAAAATAGTTAAAATTAATTGAGCTTAGTAGGCAAAAGTCAACTTGTAAGATAATTTTTCCCCCTCTGGGTCATACATGTATTATCAAGCAAAACATAATGTGAGATAATTCTTAATGATTAAGTATCATAACTGATAATACAGAGAAAGAAGCACTCTTATGAACACACCAGTTAATCAATCAACAGTCTGTGCCAGGACTGGGAGTACAAATTAAAGGAAAAAGAAAAGCAGATCTCAAGGGTCTTGTGTTCTAATGGGGAAGGTGAGAAGGTGAGAAGAGCCTAGAGGGAGAGGAGTCATGAAGGAAAAGTCCAGAGAACTGTGAGAAATAAAGAGATGGCTAGCCTGAGCTCCCTCTTTAAATGGAGATTCTGGGAGAAACCCTTTACTCTGTAATCAAAAAGAAAGGTTGCTGGGCAGAGGGTACTTCTAAGAGAGTTTCAAGGCTGAAGTGACCTTTCAAGATGAAGAGTTTCTAGGTCATAGTGTAGAATTCCAAATGAATGCAGTTTTCCCATCACAAGTAAAACAATCAAATAATTTTCTCAAGTCTTTTTTTTTTTTAAGTAGACTTGGAATTTTAAAGCATCTTATTAATCAAATCTCCCAACTCCCACGGTCACATAATTAGTAAATTGCAGAGGTAAGATTTAAACCACATTTTCTGTCCTCTAATTCTATCTCCTCAACCAATATTTACCAAGTACTTACTAGGCACAAGCTAGGTTCCTGAGAGGTCCATGTCTTGATCCAATGGAGTCTAATGCAGAGCCTCAACAAGCTAATGATCAAAGAAAGAACACCGACTGGACCACCTGTGGAATGAGAGATTAGTAGCTGAATCAACACAAATCCGGATCATTATTACAAACAATTGACTTTCTTCTAATTAGACATTTTACCCCAGATATAAAGGAACTTGAAATGACCCACTGAGAGTCAAAAAACCAAGGTTTCCCAGCCTTCTCTTCTTCTCACTCTTTCTTGGGAAGGGGTTCCAGGTCCCAGATTCTCCCCAAAGCTGAAGGCAATCACTTGGGACAGAATTCTTGAGCACTCCCTTTCTTAAAAATGGTAAGTATATTCCCTCTCCACCCCCACCCCAATTTACTTTAAGCTGAGCACATTTTTTTTTCCAGTTGAGTTTTCTTGCCAGGTAGATCTTAAACTTGTTCAACTATACTCTTCAATTATATTTGGTAACATGCTCCAACTTAAATAGTTTAGTAGGTTATTTTCTTTTGGGGAAAAAAAAATTCTGTTCAAGTATTTGAAGTTGTTGCCTGTGGCAGCTGTCAGCAAGACAACACTTGGTACAATTAACAGCTTTACAAAAACCCTTTTTTTAAATCAGTTTCATTCCAAGTTTTTTTCCCCCCTTTTCCCTGTTAAGATTATTGCTTAACAAATCAACATGTATATTCACTTTGCAACATCTGGGCTAATTCAATTCATCTTACTTACCTTTTATATTTTAACTTAGGCAATTGTCAAACAAAAATATCTCCTAGCTAGGCCTAGGAGTGTCTCCTAGTCCTCTCCCCCCCCCTCCTCACCATGGCCATGCTTTACGTGGTTGCAGGCTGCATGCACACACAAGGTAATGAGAGGGTTAGGTGCAGGGAATATACTGGAGTAAATGCCCTCCAGCAGAAACTCAAACCTACATCCCAGGATGCACTTGGGTACACAGAAGCTTCAAAGGCAAATCTTTCCCTTAAGGGAATTGGTAAAATTGGAGTTGGGTGAACCTCAAAGGAGTCTCAATTCACAAACATTGCTTGTGTTTGGATTTGGAATTGAATTTGGCTCCAGTGGCTGGCATCCCCTCCACTGTGCTGTGAACTACACCAGGCACAGAAAAGAGGGGGAAGGGGGACAGGGAAAGTTGAGGAAGGGAAGAAGATTAAAATGTGGAGTTGGATTTCCAAAGAATGCATCATAATGCATCATTGGAGTAATTAAGAAAATGAGAAAATGAAGTTTAAATTGGAAGAGTCCGTCTTTATCTTTTCTTTACAATTTCCTTCCCAATGTATACTCACCATCTTCTTTGATCCTTCCAATTTTCCTTCTCTTGCTTTTTTCTTTCTATAAAGGATATCCAGTGTTCTTCCTCTATTACTATTAGAAGTAATCCCTGAGGGGGGGGGGGAAGTCAAGCCAAGCATCTCAGGGAATAAGAATGTCCTTACAAGGAAAAGTAATTTCTAGTAATCAAATTTCAGGGCCCTTGCATTCTCCAAGAGTCTTGATTTTCTCTAGAAACCTTTTTTAGTTTATACTAATTTAATTCAAGGTCTCTCCTCTTCCCTACATCTACTCATAATAAGACATAGTCCAAAAGCCATATCCTCTAGGAAGTGTTCCTTGATCTTTTCTCCTCCACTTCTGCCTTCATTGGTGATTATTTTTCGTCCCCTACACTTTGAATAATAGTTTATACCTCTCATCATTTTAAGATTTCATAGTCTCCTTTATAAGTAATGACATTTATGCGCTGCATGTACTTGCTAGATTATGAACTAAGGGTAGGTAGGAGTTAATTATCTTTATTTTTCTTAGATACACCAGCACTAGTATACATAAATAAATGACTAAATGAACTAATGGAGTGAATGAATGACAAAGGATTACAATATCTGCTATTTCCATAAAGTTAAGCCACAGATATATGTGAAGCACAAATTCTTGTGGTTAGTAAAAGTGAAGCCTGCTGATACATAATGGATATTTTCTTGAAAAGTTACCTATAAATAAAAGTTTTTACAACCTAAATTGTATAATAATGCTCAAAATCAGCATGCTGTTTTCATCAATCAGATAATCACAATGTTTTCATTTTATCATTCACTCATTCTCCTAAAAATCTATATTAAGAGAAAGGAAAGAGAAAAATCCAAAAATGTTAAAAGAAAAAATAAAGTATATTACTGTAGGAAGTACATGAAGAGTGGGACCAAAACTGGAATCATATATGTATATGGATAGGACTTTAGAGATCATTTATCTTAGTTAGCTTATTTTATGGACAATGAACTGAGAGATGTTAAGTGACTTTTCCAAAGGCACACAGATGGCAGTTACTTGAACCTAGCTTCTTAGTGTTTTGATCCAAGGACTGATCTGTCTCTCTGTCTCCAGCCAGAGGACATAGATTTAAATCCTGACTCTGCTAATCTTACCTGACCTTAGATAAGTAATTTCCCCTCTATTACTACTACTACCATTACTACTAGTACTAGTAGTGTTACTGCTACTACTCCTACTACTGTTGATACTACTATTGCTACCTAGTATTTTTATATCATCAAACACTGTTCTAAACCCTTTCTAAATATTATCTTATTTGATCCTCACAAAAACATTGAAAGGTAGGTACTATTATTACCCCCATTTTATATCTGGAAGAATATGAGGCAAACAGACCCTATATTTTTTGGTTTGTTTTATTTTTCTAAAATAGACTTTGCCTCAGATTTTTAAGTCAAGTAGTGACTTGCTATCAACAAACTTTCACATATTTCCAGCCCTTAGCGTGATTTCTTGACCATAATCTTGTAAACTTAAAAATTATTATACTATATCCCAAATATTTTATTTAACAAGATTTATTAATAATAACTAAAATAAAAAAGCTAGCGTAAAAAGAGAGCTAACTCAGTCAAGGTCACAAGAGAAGAGAGAGAGGGTGGAGTTACAGAAACTTTATCTATTCACTTAACAATGCAAACAGGGCAAAGTGAAAGGAATGCTGGGAGATGAAGTCCAAGGGGTTAAGATTTTCTATTTATGCAATCTAGACCCATATTTTATTGGTAGAGAGAATTTGTAGAATCAAAACTCTCTCCAGTAGGGCAAAAAGATTTTCATTTACATATAGTTTGGTGGAATTTTAAGCAGGAATTTCAAGATAATACAAATAGAATGAATTGATATTTTCAAAGTGATTTCTCCTTTAATATAAAAATCAAATAGCAGATTTAAAAAATATATATTTAATATAATAAACTTAATAGACTAAAATAATTGTCAAAATTAGGGCAAGAAAATAAAGCCTATGTTTTAGGCATCCAAATTTAAAGGATATTTGGAAGTCCATAGGCTTGGTCCATCAGTATATATATATATATATATATATATATATATATATATATATATATATATATATATATTCATAAGTATAGCAAATAGACAATGAACTTAGCAAAGCTTTGAATAGGAGGAAGAAATTAGTTTGTATTGCATTTGAGAAATTATGAAGCATTTTAAATATCCCACCAAGCCTTCCTGAAACATTTACCTTTTAACACCAATAGTCTTCAATTAATGTTATAAAACTAGAATGCATGGACTGCCATAACTTCTGATGAATTAAAATTATGGCTCAGCTCACCTAAATGACAATGGAGAAGCATGTAAGAGTCAATATAAATAGAATGAAGCATTTTACCAATAATGTATTACATGCAAATGTAATGTCAAAAGTTCCCATCAACAGCATGAGGAGATAGGCTGGTCACAGTGAGATAGCAGAACTGATAAAGAATCTGTATATACTATTTATACTCATGTAGTGTTGTAGGGTGAAGAAAATGAAGAATGCCTCCAGAACATTGGATGAAACTTTTGTGAAAGATTTATAGGAAGACACAAAAATAATCCCAGCTGATGAAAACATATATAAAAGTTTTGAAATGCATCACTGGGAAGAATTTAGTTAACAATTAGATCCATTAATATATTGAAGAATAATATTTTGGTTTTTGTAAGGGGATAAAAGGCAGCTAGGTAGTCCAGTGGATGGAGTGAGGAAAACTCATCTTCCTGATTTCAAATCTGGTCTCAGACATTAGCTGGGTAACAATGGGCAAAAAGTCATTTAACTCTGCTTCAGTTTCCTCATCAGTAAAAAGAGCTAGGGAAAGAAATGACAAATCACTACTGGCCAAGAAAATCATGAGTCAGACAGAACTAAACAATTACAAAGAGGATATAAAAATGTTTAGGAGCTTAAAATCTAGTTAAAAGGACTAGGCTAAGGTACCTAAATAAAATAATTAGAATTATTAAAAGTTATATTGTGACATTGACAATAAATAAAATAGAGGATAGAGGACTTATTTGTAATTAATGACATTCATTGGTGTTCAAATGGTTCCTTTAAAGGTGCTTTGGTTGCTTAAATAGGCTAACAATTTTTCCAGGATTATTGTTTATACTATTCATTTATCTAGCCTTTTTTCAAGAAGAATCATCACCTCTGAATTAATGAGATCTACTTACATAGCAAAACATCTGAGATGCAAGAAGACCACATGGGTAGAAGAAACTGCCTTTTGAGACCACTCAGACTTCTAGATTTAAAATTTGAAACTGAACTAACTTTTTTTTCTGTCTGATTCTATTAAATTATGGCAAATTGTTATTGTGTTTTGGGGGATGTTTGGAATGAGGGCAAGTCTTATGAAAAGGCTAAATAAGGTCATATAAAACACCTCTTACAAGAGAACATTTCAGGGGCAGCTAGGTGGCTCAATGGATATTGGGTAATTAGAATTCTCTACCTGGGGACTCTCCCAAAATCCCAGTTACATATCTACCAAATGTACTAACATAGGGAAGATATAAGTTTTGTGTAGCTCCGCCCTCTCTCTCTTCTTCCAAAAATGTGGCTGTGGTGGTTTGGTGAGTGCCAGGCAGGAGAATTTTTCTCATGTGATTTTACTTGGGCTTTTACTTTTGTTCTTGTATTTCTTCTACTTCAAGTGATTATTAATAAACTTTATAAAATATAATATTTGGAGTTATTGGATATTAATTTGAATTTTACATTGTAGAGTCAGTGGATATAGAGGTCCTAGGTTCCAATTTGACAGTAGACACTTCCTAGCTGTGTGACCCTGGGACAAGCCACTTAATCCTAATTTCCTAGCCTTTACTGGTGGAACTGGTACCAATACCAATTCTAAGGCAGAAGATAAAGTTTAAATTAAAAAGACTATTTCAATAGTTTAAGTATAAACAAATTAGGAATAATACTTGTATTTAATTTTAAATTCCTGTGAGTTAAAAAACAGGGAAGTAGCAAGAAAATTAGTATTATATTGATCTTTGGCTAATTGATGGTCCCAGAATGTGGGACAAACTCCCTTTTTAAGCATAGTATTTAGAATTGGAATCTTAAGGGCATCTAGTCCACCTCCTACTTCATTTGATAGATGGGGGCATCCACAGAAATCCAGTGGAAGAATCCTGATTCACACTCAGGCCTCCAGATTAAAAACTCTTGCTATTTTCACCTGTCATTGGGTAATGAGATCACCTAAGTGTCTCAAGTGAATTCTGATCCATTCTTTTATGGCTCCAGAGCAGCATCTTAGGGAGAGTTCAGTTATACTCTGTGTTTCGGATAAATGCAAACAACAGCTTTCTGCTCCCTAACAAGCCTGAAGATTTCTAAACTGTTTTCCAGAAGTCCACAAAAATTAAAAACCAAAGTCTCAAGAAGTACAATTTAAGATTCTTTTATAAAACATTGAGGGAAAAAAGAGTGTGACCATCTACGCCTTGGTCCTCATTGATATTGGGTGGTAAAAGAAAAGACTGTCATGCATTTATTTTAACTGATCCATTTCTTAATTAACACATAAAGTAAAAATTGCCTAACATTTCCTGTTTCATTTGTTAGCTTTGACGTCAGTGCATCTTGTTCTATCAACACTTCTCACTGGACAATATGAACAAACTCTTACAAAGGCAAAGTAAAAGAAGTCTTTTATTTCTTTCTTCCTTGCAATAGAGCTATAATGTAATTTTTACACTTGGTCCAAGAGGCACAAAAACCCCAAAATTGACTCCAAGATAGTGCTAGTATGGACATCAAGGGAAGGTATAAAAAGAGCTCATTTTATATATATATATATATATATATATATATATATAGTCATAAAATATATATATATATATATAGTCATTGAAGGAGAAAACACGCAGGGCACTGCTAGGGCCAAAGAAGTACGTACCAGAGCATATTGGTGTTCATCTAGGTTACCATCTATGGCTGAAGGAAATATTCTTTATGGTATTATCCTCTACAGACTAGATATTCCTTCTAAGTGCTTATATTTAGTTGTGGGCTAAGTAGTATCACCATCCTCTAAATTATGGAACTCAAAGACCAAAGCCCTTATCCTTGGTCAAACTGTTAAAAACTCAAGGCAGTGAAGTTGTTAGGAAAAACAAAAAGTAGGTATTAGGTATTGCGTTTTACCTTTTGAATGATTCTAGGTTTAGCATTGGCATAGTACCTCTTGGATTTAGATTCATATTGGGTTTAAGATTTTCTATGCAAAACCCTTATTTTATAAAGAATGAACCACAGAGAGAATAAGTAATGAGCCCTTCATTAAACAAGTTTTGAAGAGGAGAGTTTGGATTTAAACTCTAGATCTCTATATAGATTAATGCCAGGTCCAGTCTTTCTCCAGTCTCACATCCCCAATTGCCTATTAGAAATTCCTAACCCAATGTACCTCCCGTAAGTATCACAAACTTAATTTTTCCAAAGCCTGCTTTATTATTATTTTTCCTCCAAATCTGCCCTGTTCCAAATTAACCTATTGATGATGCGAAAACCTCATCCATTCTTTGTCCATTAGAACATAAATTCCTCAAAGGCTGGTATTATTTTGCCTTTGTAACTCCAATTCTTAAGACAGTGCCTGATGAACAACAGCTAATTTTTAAATGTTTCAGTGCTAACTTATTTTTCTAGGTTCCATGCCCCTTCATTGCTTTTAAAAAATCTCTTCATAATAATGAGATGGAAAATTTGGAGTTTCTTTGCTTTTCTAATTTGGCCAGATCTGTAATGCTCTCCTTGTGAACCATGGCACATGCTTCAAGGAAGTGTTGAGATATATGGATAAATGATGGAACCATGTTTCCATCACAAGGAATGATGCTTATGGTAACCCAAGACTAGAATAAGCACAACAATCTAGTGCCTTGAAGTTGTTAAGAGAAACTAAGTGTAGAATTGTAGTAGCAATTGAAGAGTCTTGATTTCTCTTGATCTTACTTCTCAGGCCCTCAGCCTAGGCACTAATCCATTTTGGAAGCAGAGCAATTAATTGTTTGATTAACTAATTAAATATGGAGTCATAAACAACACATGACCCTCAGGACTGTGTATGATAATAGTTAAAATGGAACGAGGGAATTGGGGACCAGTTATATAATATGAGTTATCCAAAGGCACACTGCAATAAGCAGTAGAGGGTATAATCAAACTGAGGTCTTCCAATGTGTGGGTCTAGTCCACAATTCTCCTACAATAGGCTTCTAGAGATCAAATTCCAAAGCACTGACTGCTTGCTCTCCTGAGCCGCATGCCCTTGATGAAATTTCATAGAAAAGAACTAGATTTATTGAGTGTAGCTAAGTACAAAGTAATTTATCTGTTCCTCTTATGGTTAGGTCAATTTAAAAGACACTTTGAGGAAACTTATTACAGCCTAATTTAAATGGGTTTCTTTGGGGAGGTAGCTTTTTGCCTAGGCTTTAGGAGAAGGGTGAATAATAGTTCAAGTCAAATCAGGTGGGTTTTTTAATGGCCCCCCCATTTATCTAAGTAGATGGAAATTCTTTGTTACCTAAATTCACAATCTCTAGATTATTCTTTTTTTGTTTGGTTTTGTTTTTAAAGATATTTTCTGAGCAATGGCTTGTCCTGCTAGTTTTTATCCAAGCAAGCAATATTAATTGAGGCATTTAAATGTGTTCTGATCACACAAAACTTGGGCAGTTCATTCCTTTGAAAAACATACATTATGATTTAACTCCTTGGTGTTTCTTTTATTTGCATGTGTTGGAGGCATCCCACCCACCTCGCCCTACAAGTGATCACAAGTCAACTCCTCCCTTCTAGTAGAACGTCAGATAAATATTAATTTCTTCTTAAATACCAAGGCAACCTCCTTAAAGGATCCTAGAACTTCTAGTTTTGATGATATGCAAATACAAGCATAATTCATCATGTTTATGTCAGCTGCAGTAACTCTAAATGACTTTTTAATTATTCAGCATTAAAAAAATTTCAAAGCAGTGTATCATTTTTGGAGTAGGCTGATTTCTTACAGAAATTATTCTTTCTGAGACAAATAATTTCCATGCAAGCAATTGAATACGGTTAACTAATCTGATCAGTTACAAGAGGATAGGAATGAGCATTGAACCAATGATTTCATTGGTAGAAGAAACTCCTGGATGATAACTCACTTTAGCAATGCAGGTTTGACTTCACACCAGCAAACTTTGTCTCATAAAGAGGAAGTAAACTTGCTCATAGAGCCAGTAGTGTGTCACAGGACATTTAACCCCAAGGCTTCTTCTCTTTTTACCTTCTTGACTCTCTCCTCCTTTCTTCTCTCTCTGTCTCTCCATCTCTCTCTGTGTCTGTATCTGTCTCTCTTTCTCTGTCTCCTATGATAAGCTGCCTCTTAATCAGTTAGTAGGCCACTAAAATATTGGAAGGATTACTTTTTATAGGGCTGTTGGATCAGAAATCTTGAACTAAAAGAAATAAAACACAACCCCCATGTCACAGATCAAAAAACTAAGGCATAGACAGTTTAAACCATTTTGCCAAGGTCAGACAAGAAGCACCTGACAAAACCAACTTGAAAATTCTGGTCCTCATGCCAAGGTCATAGCGCTTTCCCAATTACAAAGTGTTTTATAGGATTTTTGTTCTCATTTACTATATTTTATAGTCATGATAAAAATAATATTTTATTAGAAACAGTATGAAGATTTATAATATGCTGTTGTATACCCTCATTTCAGATATCAAGTTAACTCTCTCCTTTAGACCATAGTTCAGATATTCTGAAAGAAGGTTTTATTTTTATTTTTTGTTTTTTAATGTATCCCACTCCTCTCCTTGTGGAGAGGAGCCAGCTAAAAGTAAACACTTATTTGTAAAATAATTTGCTTTGTTCGTATCTCAATTAATAGAGAAAAGGGAACATTTCCCACCCCTAAAGCCAAATTTAGCTTATTATCTAGGCTACAGTTTCATCAATGTGGGGAACTCTGGGATGGAAACTCCTTCCACTGATGGAAATTAAAAATTTGTCTGTAATTTCTAGTCCTTAAAGAATTACCTGATACCCTGAGAGTTTAAGTAACTTTACCTGGTTCACAGAGTAGAATGCTATTGTATAAGTGGAATTTTGAACCCTTGAACTTCATCCCCAAGAAGTTCTTCAGTATTTCCCAGAATTCCTCTCCTCTCTCCACTACATTGGGTGGTCATGTTTGTATTTAAGTTCGTTATAATTCCTCCCTGTGTCTTTTTTCTTGTGCCCAGGCTGAGTTCAGGTAGTTCTTTTACTTTAGTTATTATTAATAAAATTTTATGAAATATAACATTTAATTATTGAATATTAATTTAAAAACCCACACTATGGATGCAAAATTTGAACTTGGTTTTTTGGAACTCAGAAGTGGACCCATTGGGTACTGTACAACATACCTGCTCTGTGGAGTGTGACAGTTCAGTATTCTCATCTACTCAGCAGATCACTATCATTCTAAATAAATTTTTTAGGTTAAGGCATATTCTGACAATTATCTTGTTCAGTTATTTTTCATTCATATCTGACTCTTCATGACCCCATTTGAGATTATTTTTTAGCAAAGATACCCAAGTGGTTTGCCATTTTCTGATTCAGTTTATTTTATAGATGAGGAAACTGAGGCAAATAAGGTTAAAGGAACTTGTCCAGAGTCGTCACACAGCTTCTAAGTGTCTGAGACCAGATTTGAACCCAAGAAGCTGAGTCTTTCTGACTTGAGATCCTGCTATCTGCCCTGAACCACCTAGCAACTCTTGACAATGGCTTTATTTTTATATAATTGCTGTACCTCTCTTAATATAAATTACAGATTTTCACATGGTGCTTTACACATAGTAAAAGCTTAATGAACATTTGAGGAATGATTGAATGAATGAATTATTCATGATCAAATATTAAGTAATTATATGGAACATGATTAGAATTCAAGTCTTCCTGGCTCTAAATTTTGCAACCTATGACAGGCATCTCCTAGATTCAAACAAAACAAAAAAAAAGCAAAACAAATGAAAAGCTGCAGCAGCAGCAACAACAACAACAAAATCCATTCAAGAATGAAGTACCACGAGTTAGACATTTTTGTCCCAATGGATTTTCAAACACTATCAGTGGACAATATTATTAAATAATACAAATTACTTTTCTTTCTTTTCCATTATGCCTGCACATACACAATTGTTCTTAACAAGTCCATCTCTGAATTCCTCTGCACATTTTATTCTGAAAACTATTCTCCCTTTTAGTCACACATCAATGATGTGTTTATTTCAGGCCCAGCCACTCTATTTCACTATAGATAGGACTCTATAGTGAAAAAATGTCTCCCTGAGGAAAGACCAGGGCACATATGTGACAAAAATGAAATACTGACATTTGAGAGTGGAAAGCAGTTAAAATTCAGGTTCATTATGATTCTACACTGTTTGGATCATCAGAACTTTCAGAGCCTAAATGCTAATGTGCACGGATAGCTGGTAATATAACTAGCATAATGTACTTTTGTACTAGATCTAATATTTTGTACTAATAGCAATATCTTTTCTTTGGTGGGAGGAAGAAAAGGGAAATATACAAACTGAGGTTTGTATGTTACAATTTCAACATTCAAAATTCAAGCACTTTCAGGAGTAAAATGAACACATTATGTTTT
The DNA here is from genome assembly GCF_027887165.1 of Monodelphis domestica. NCBI lineage: Eukaryota > Metazoa > Chordata > Mammalia > Didelphimorphia > Didelphidae > Monodelphis > Monodelphis domestica. Next base: position 106,927,747 of record NC_077233.1, read on the forward strand.
AGAAATTGCCCAATTTGCTGGGTGACAATAATAAACAGAATCTTCAATATAGAATCTTGCAAACAATGCTATAGATTCCATGGTGGAAAAAAACATATCTGCTATTTATTTTACTTCTTCTCACAGAATCTGGTACAGTGTAATTTATGAGGTAGGTGTGCACAAAATGATTAGTTGAGTTGAATGAATACAGTGGCTTTACAAAATAAATGTTTAAAGATTCTGCAATCTGAACAAAATCGGTAATATAGATGCTATCACACGAAAAGGAGAATTTCAGCATTCTCTTTGGGTGAAAGGTAGATCTATCCTTCTAGCATTTGTCAACACCCCAAATAATGGTAATGTTGAATGAAACTCATTAAGAGGTTGAACAGATATGATGGCAATAGAATTTTAGTAGTATATGATTACTTTCTATAATCTAGTAAGTCAGTTCTTTTTTATTTTATTTTAAAATATAATTTAAATTTTATTATTATGCAAAACACTTCCATATTGGTCATGGTTGTAAGAATGCACTCATACAAAACCAAAAGTCCAAAAGAGAACCATAAATACACTGATGGGAAGAGAGTACCTTGATCTGCATCTATCTGACTCCAACAGTTCTTTCTCTGGAGTTAGATAGCATTCCCCATCATAAGTCTTTCAGTATTGTCCGAGATGATTGCATCACTGAGAGTAGCCAAGTTTTCCCAGTTTGTCATTGTACAATATTGCTATTACTGTGTACCATGTGCTCCTAGTTCTGCTTATTTTGCTTTGCATCAGTTCATGCAATGATGCCAGTGGAGGATTTTGCTCATCATATATACTTAACAAATATTTGTTGATTTTACTGTTGATCATGGATGATGTTGAGTCATCCACAAAGTCTTGTACAATGTCAAGCAGAGGAACTGTGGTATGGTCCTCTTTAGCTATGTAACTAGTAAATCTAGGTGTCTATATGGAGAAAAAACTGGCAAATTCACTCCATTAATCCAAATACTGCCTAATGTCCCCTGTTTTTATTTATTCTTTCTGAGATCAACTAATATTGACATTTTTCATTACTTTTGGACCAACTTCAAATTTCTCATGTCTGTTTTTTGAAGATGGCTATCTACTATCTGAACCTAGAATAACTTCTCAGACAAAAGGCCCATTTAGGCCTAGAAGGTAAAATCCTGAAGTATGAGGACTTCTTTATGAAGGACTAGCATATAGATTTTAATGAAGAACTTCTCTACTTTTGAAAAATTGAAAAAAAATGCTTCTTCCAAGAAGATATTCCAGGTCATTTCAGGTAGTTAAAAAACAACAGTCATAACAAAAAAAAAAACCCTCAAGTATTTCAAATTACACTTTTTTGCATTTTAAAAAATGCTTTTAAATGTTGTATTATAGCTATTACTGCTTTTGTCTTGTCCCTCTACTAGGCTATGAGCTCCAACATGGCATAAACTATATACTATGCATTTCTTTCAGTACCTAATAGTGTTCTCTAAATAGAAGTCACTTATATTTGTGGTAATTTTGAATTAATGAATATTTCATGAGGTAGCAGATGAAGGGACAGGAGAGGAGGAAAATTGGGCAAAATTATAGGAAAAATCTCTAAATGTAACTAATCTATGGCATGGGAAAGCATAATAATGAGAGTAATAGGGAAGAATGATGTGAGTTCTTGCTCTCTGGAGCTTTTATTTTAATATTATTTATTTAATTTATTTTTTTAAAACCCTTGCCTTCTTTTTGAAAATCAATACTAAGTATTGGTTCTAATACAGGGCTAGGGGTCACAAAGCTAGGAAGCATCTGAAGCCAGATTTGAACCTAGGGCCTCCCATCTCTAGGCCTGGCTCTCAGTCCACTGAGCCACCTAACTGTCCCATCTCTAGAACTTTTAAAGAAAAAGTGGACATGTAGCTTCCTGGAATAATTCAAATATTTTTATTCATCAAGAAGGTGACTTTACTGTGATTCTATTCTGGACATTTAATAAATCAATTAGTATCTATTAAATGCCTACTGGTACCAAATATATTACATATTAGGGATACAAAACAAAATAGACATTTCCTATTGTCAAAGAGTTTACATTCTACTAGGGAATATAACATATATAAAATAAATTAAAAGAAACTTAAGGTAATTTGGAAGGAAGGAGATACTAGTAACTGGGAATATCAGAAAAGACCTCAGGTAGGAAGTAGGACTTGAGGTGAGGTTTGGAGAGCATGAAGTGAGGAGGATGTTTTTCCATCCTACATTCTAGGGATGTGGTCTAACCTGGGCAAATTTATGGAAGAAGGAGTTGGAATGTCATACTTGGCAAGTCACAACCATAATTTCCTCAGTTTCTTCACCTGTAAAATGAACTGGAGAAGGAGATGGTAAATTATTCCATTTCCATTCCATTCCAAAGAATCTTTGCCAAGAAAACTTCAAATGGGGTCATAAAGAATCCAACATAACTAAAACTGCTGAACAAAAAAAAAATGTGAGGAAAAGAAAGAAAATCAGCTAATAATGTTTAACTATAGAAGAATAGATTGTAATCAGTTTATGCAGGGTTTTAAGTACCAATCAGAACAAATTTGTATTTGATCTTAGAAGTCATAGGAAAGTTATGGATATTGCTATTATTGTACCTATTAAGAAGACTGAGGCTAGTGATTCTCTTGGGTTTAGAAATCAATATGGTGAGTTACTGAGAGTGAGGTGCCACCAAGTTGCCCAAATATGCCTCTTAAGTAGAGACAAATTAACCCAAGTTAGAAATATAGCAGGTTGAAGCCTCCATATTGATTAACAGGGGATTCGGGGCCATGAATAATCTTCACATATCAATTCTGAACAAAATAGGGATTTCCAGGCTTTTGAAAAAAAGTCCTGGGGACCCAGTGGGGTTTATTGATCAGAGGAATGATATGACCAGACTGGTGCTTTTTGGCATTGTATTTGAATAATATCAAACAAATAATTATTAATAGATTTTTATATCATGAGCAGGAATCTTTGAACTTAATATTTCTTATTGATAGATTGTTTTATATGATTTTCCCATATGTGTTTCTTTAATTCCTCCAAAGAAATTATTGTACATAACAATGTTAAAAGAAAAAAGAAAAAATCAGTAAAACTAGTTAATAAATTGTGGGGGAAACGTAACAATGCATAGGATATTCCACACCTACAGTTGCCTTAGCTTTTGTAATAAAGTAGAGGGAAGATGTCTTTCTCATATCTTTTTTTTGGGGGGGTTATCTTCTGTAATTTTGCAACATTCATTTTCAATTCTTCTGTGGTTGCAATTCTTTACATTTATATTATTATTGTCCTTGTAAATACTGTTTTCTTGACTCTACTTGCTTAATGTTTTACTAGCTCATGAAAATCTTTCCATGTTTTTCTGTCTTTATTAAATTCATTGTTTCTTATAGTACATTTCTCTTCTAATACATTCATGTACCATAATTTGTTTAATCATCAGATCTTTTTACATTAAAAAGAACACTCTAGCATTATATTTTGTAGGATATTGAGTAAAATTAGTCCTTTTCATGAAGATCTAAACATTCCATTTTCCACTTTATTTCCTTTATGAATTTTTTCTTATATGTGTGATATATGCCATCTTCTGAAGCATGGGGAATATATAAATATGTATTACATGAGAGCCCTGATATAACCTATATGGGATTATTTGCCATTTAGGGGAGAAAGGGAGGGAAAGAATTTGGATCACAAAATGTAAGAAAACAATTTTGAAATTGTTTCAACATGTAATTGAAAAAAAAAGGAATATGCCTAGAAAAAAGAGGATTTTTCTAAATCTAATAAGCTAATCCTCTATTCATTTTGTGTTCTCAATTTTTTGGTATATAACTGGATATACAAGACTATAATAATTCTTTTTTTGTGGTTTTATAAGTGATTTCAGTTTGTCAATTTACTATTCTGTTGATTTGATGTAAGCTAAAGTTTATCAATTTCATTAATTTTGTTTTATTTATATATATTTTTTGTTTCTAATTTTCTAATTCTCTTCTAATTTTCAGTATCTCCCTTTTATGTTTATTTGGGGTTTGTTAGCTTTTTAATGAAAAATGGATTTTCAGTTTATTAATCTTATCTTCAATTGTTTTGATATAGCTCTTAGGAGTATTTTAGCTGTATTCCAGAAATTTCTGTACAGTATTTCATCACTATCATATTTCACATGATTTTTTTTTATTTTTTGCTTTTTATCTAATTAGTTTTTGACAGTTTTCTTCCAGATTGTCCTTATGTCAGAATATTTGTATTCCTGATGTGCTGCTTATTCTTCCACTTTCAAGGAGAGACTTGTTACCTCAGATTCATTTTTTCTTCTGTCCTGCTAATGATTTGGGGGGGGGGGTGTCAAGTGAACACGTCATTTTTTCCTTGTAACTTTTTGTCTCAAAATTCTGATTTCTTACTTGAAACATTCTGGAAGTCTTGGCTTTAGTTCTATATTTTTCAGCAATACATGAAGTTTATATTTTTTTCAGATATTGGTTTAATTTTCTTTGGCTGGCAATATTTATTTAGAGATCTTTCTATAGAGCTGAAACAAGATTCTATAGGGATGGCGGTGGTTATATATGGTGGCAGAGACTGCAACAGGTGAAAATTCATGAGTGTTTCTTAAAACACAGGCCTCAGTCAGTTTCTATTCACTGCTGGAGTGTGAAGGCTTTTGTCAGAAGGATGATAAATAAATAACTTAACAATTTGTGTCTTCCACTGTTAAGTTCTTATTGGAATTCTTCATTTCTTCTCTTTTGGTAACAGCTATAATTATTCTATCTCTGTAAGGTACTTTTCTTTGGGCAAAAGAGGTATTACGAATTGATAGAGGGGGCAAGTAGGTAGCTCAGTGGATAGATAGCTAAGATGATGGGAGGTACTGGGTTCAAATTTGGCCTAAAACATTTTCTAGCTATGTGTCCTTGGGCAAGTCACTTAGACCCAATTGCTTAGTCTTTCCTACTCTTCTGCCTCGGGACCAATACTTAGCTATTAATTCTCAGTTGGAAGATGAGTTTAAAAAAATAAATAGGTAATAGAAAAAAAAGTCTAATTCTCCATATTGTTGATCACATGACATAGAAACTCCATTTTATGCTTTGATATTCAGAAAGTAGAATTACAAGGATAATCTCAACTGATAATAAAAGGAAATCATGTGGATCACCTGTGAGCAGATTTTAAAAAAAAGTAGATAAATATCTATTTGTTCTTAGAGTATATTTGTGCATTTTCATTAGAATAGTAATGTGTCTAATTTTCTGGAAATTCACATCAGTTAAAATAGAAGAGTGAATATCTTTCAGGGAAGAAACTATCCAGATTTCCTGTTGCTCACAGCCTCTTTCCTTTCCTACAATGTGGTGAAGAAAATATTGCCCGTTTTACTGATACAAAGGCTCCACAGAATTAATAGGGGCTGGCTAAACTGAACCTGTAGCTTGAGCCCAAATTGAACCTCATAGTTAGCAGAAGGAAAGAAAATTATTTCAATTAAATTACAGAATGAGATTGTTTAAATGTTCTCTCCAGGCTTAATAAAAATGGTACCCAAATGCTGGATTCCTCACATAATAAATAACACATTTATAGAAAAAAAAGGCTGTGAAAAGCATCTGATGCCCCAGATCCTCACGTGACATCTGACTTTCCTTATACTTTATTTTGTTTTCACATATCTTCAGTTCTAAGATTTGCTAATGTCGTCAAAAGCTAAACATAGCCAGGGCCTTTCTGAAAAGGAACATATCAGCAAAAGACTATTGACTATAAACCAGTTATAAGTGCTTTTTATACTTTTCCCTGAGTTGAGTGAAGCAATTAAACTGCTTTTATTTGAATAATATTCTGCTTGAGTTGCAGGTTATAGGAGAAAAACAAACAAACAAGAGAGAGTAGGTGTTTTCTGTATAAGGCTTTACAACTTACTCAGATTTATTTTGATAATAAAAATGGGAAAGATAGTTTCATATTCTTTTATGTTTAATACAAAAAAGTATATCAAGATGAAAATGTTATATTATCAGACTCTTAAGAAAGGAAATTTCTGAAATATAAGAATGCCTTTGCAATTAACCATACAACTTTTAGAATCAATTATTTAATTTGACTTCTAATAAAATATGTCAGTGAAGCAAATTTCCTCATGAAAATTTTGACTTTAATATATTATGGCATTGCCATATTATTATTACTGACTTCAGTGATCACTTGGAGGAAAATCAATGAGATAATCAAGTCAATTTATTCATCCAGGGAAAAGGAGGTAATTCTGAGTATTAGCAGAAGAAAGGAAAGCACAGAGCAAATAAAAGAGGAGTCAGGAAAACCTTCAGAAATATAGCAATAATAATCTAGAGTGGATAATATCTGAATTAAAGATAGTATGCTTCTAACTCCCTGATCTCCAAACAATTAAGTGATTCTAGTTTTGTAATATGTCTTGTATCAACTTTGTCTCTATTCACATTGCTGCAATGTTTTCTTATGTCAAAATATGTTCAACTACTTTCTGCCATACCAAACTACCCAAAATTATTTTATGGAGTTAGGAAAAAATAATAACAAAATTCATTTGGAATAAAAAATGTCTTAGAAGATTAAGGGAATTAATGGAAAAATATGAAGGGAGGTAGGTTAACTATATTAGATCCCCAACTTTATAATAAATCATAATCAACAAAACAATCTGGTATTGGCAAAGAAATAGAGCAGAGGACTAATGGAATAGGTTAGTCATTCAACAAGCAGTGATATTTAACCAAAATAACTTAGCGTTTGATAAACCCCGAAATAAAAACTTTTGAAAGAACTAACAATTTGATGAAAACTGTTGGGAAAATTGGAAAATAGTATGGCAAAAGCTGGGCATACACCAAAATTTCATTCCATAGACCAAGGTAAAGTCAAGATGAATACATGATTTAGAAATAAAGGTTGATACCATAAACAAATTAGGGGAGCAAAAAATAGTTTGCCAGTCAGGCACATGGATATGGGAAGAATTTAAGTCCAAATAAGACAGAGAACTTTATGAGATATAAAATAGAGAACTTTGACTTTTAAATTAAACTTTTAAATTAAAAAGTTGTTGCACAGAAAACCTCATTGAAATCAAGATTGAAATGCAAACAACCAACTGGGTGAAAATATAACCAGTGTCTCTGACAAAGGCTTCATTTCTCAAGTATATGGAAAATTGGAGTCAAATTTATAAGAATACAGAGTTTTCCCCAATTGACAAATGTTCAAAGAATACAAACAGAAAATTTTCAGAAAAAGAAATTAAAACTATCTTTAATTATATGAAAAAATGCTCCAAATCAGTATTAATTAGAAAAATGTGAATAAAAACAATTCTGAGGTACCACTTCACCCCTATCAGACTGGCTAAAATGACAAAAAAAGTTAAATGTTGAAGAGGATTTGAAAAATGGGATACTAATGCATTATTGATGGAAGTATGAACTAATATAAACATTCAGAAAAAAAAATTTGGGACTGTGCCCAAAGGACCATGAAATTGTGCATATCCTTTGACACAGCAATTCCATTAATAGCTCTGTATCCAAAAGAGATCAAAGATGGGGGAAAATATAGTTGTTTTTTGGTGGCAAAAAACTGACAACTGAAGGGATGTCCATCAATTGGGGAATGGCTCAACAAGTTCTGCTATATGCTTTGGATTGGAAGATTATTGGGCCATAAAAAAATGACAAATGAGATGATCACAAAAATCCTGGAAAGACTTATATGAAGTGATGATTGAGAGGAACAGAAGAAGAACATTTACATAGTACCAACAAAAGTATACAATGGAGACAGCTAGAGGGATCAGTGTATATAGAAAGTCAGACTTGGAGTTGGGAAGTCCTGGATTCAAATTTGGCCTGAGATCCTTCCTAGCTGTGTGACCCTGGGAAAGTTATTTGATTCCACTTGCCTAGTTATTATTGCTCTTTTAACTTAGAACCAACACTTAGTAATGAGTCTAAGACAGAAGGTAAGAGTTTTAAAAAATTAGTGTATAATGGTCAGGCTTGAATAGCTTAATATCATCAACATGAGGATCCTGCACAGAGGAAATAAAGGACTAATGACGAAAGCAAATATCCACTGTATTAGAAGGAACAGCCAGAGTCTGAATGAAAATTAAAGCATTCCATTCTTTCTTTCCTCTGTAAATTTTTCTTTAGTATAAATAGTATGTATCTTGTTTTACAACATGATGAATATGGAAATGTGTTTGTATGATAACATATATATGATTTATATCATATTATTTGCCTTCTTGGGGAATGGGGAGGCCTGGGAGGGAAGGAGAGAGGGAGAGAATGTGGATCTTAAAATGTCAGAAAATTATTAATAAAAATTATATTGATGTAAAATCTGAAAAAATTTTCAAAAATATTTTTAAAGAACCCTAGACTTTGTCCTGTAACCTTAAGACTAATAATATATGAAAGGACATAGAGGACAACAACAACCTAACACAAACAATAAAATCTGAAGGGGAAAAATGTAAAGACTACCTTGGAACCTGTGGTTATTTGCTCAGAAAATCTTTTTACAAACAGAGAAAAACCTTGATATTTTCCCAAGCATGACAAAAATAGGCTTGAGAGAAGAATCAGTTTGTTGGGGAAAGAATAGAACAGTTCAAAGAGAAAAGTAGAGCAAGAGAAAATAGAATATAAAAGGTAGTGAACAGAGGACTTAATTCATCAGCTAAAAATGTGGAATACCTTTGAAATAATTCACCATATGCTTTTATAATTTCCCCTGTGAAAAAGCTGATCTTACAAAATGGGAGAATTTCATTAAATAAGGCCTGCCATTTTTTTTCAGTCCTATATAATCATCCTTTGTGATCCTTTTTTTCTAGCTAAGAAATCATAGATGAACAGATCAGCTCTTTTAGTCACAAATGAGAGGACCATTAATAGTTTCAATACTTTGGTTCCTGGGTCATTGGAAGTATAGTCATCTGACCTACGCCCACCATTCATTCAAGTGGTCCCAGGTCTACCTAGATTCAGCAGGGACAATAAAATAAGGCCTTGAGATGGTCTCTGTCTTTGGATCAGAAATATCCTTCTTGTGTTTGCCTCTGACTCCCCAGAGCGTGAAGCCTGCTTTCGGAACCTGAAGGACTTCACTCACAAGAAGAACATTTCTGATCCAGACAGAGACCATCTCAGGGCCTTATTTTATCTGATAGTGGAGAGAAGCCATATGGTTCTAGGCTGAACTGAGAATGCCAGTATAGCTAAAAAAGTTCAACACTATAACAAATCTCTTTTTAACTAAACATGCATCCAATCAAATTAACACAAATTTATATCACATGACATAATTTATGACAGTGTAACAAGGAATAAACCAAAATATTAAGCTTCTAATATGTACCATTATCTTTTATTAACCAAGTCTTAGCTCTAAAGCCTGAATGTCACTTTAGAGGTCATTTTCCATGACCTACTCCTCCATCCCATCTCAGCTACATACAGAGGTGGCCATGCCTTTGATCTTTGGGCTTAGCAAACACTAGATTACTATGGTTATTATATGCCTAGTGCATTTCTACTGATTCAATACTCTCTTTCTTAGCCAGTACCAAATTGTTTTGATGATTACCTTTTTGTAAAATAGTTTTAAATCTAGAAGTACCTGGTCACCTTCCTTCACAATTTTTTCATTGATTCCCTTGATATTCTTGACTTTTTTTGTCTTTCTAGATAAATTTTGTTACAGTTTTTTTTTTCTAGCTCTATAAAATATGGGTATTCCTTCTACATTGCAACTTGCAGTTTCAATAAATCACAAGCTGGCATAAGAAATTAAATGGGAATTTGGGGGGAGTTTTGTGGAAGCTACAGGTTATACACAATTGCCAGCAGATGACACTGGAAAAGTTTTTACATAAAATATATGTATTGTATTATATAATACAATATGTTTTTGCCTTTTAATTTCTATTCATATGCAAAATTTCTTCAATAAAATGAAAATAAGTAACAAATTAAAGTTTAAGAAAAGAACAGCAGATAACATATAAAGGCTAGAAATGTAGAGATATCTTTACAATTATAATAACTAATAAGTTCATATAAGGAATTTGAAATATCCAATAAAACAAAAAGAAAATAAAATCTGATTTCTCTGGTATGAATGGAGGGCCAAAAACTTTTATGGGTTTTCCAGAATGTAGGGATATACCCCTAATGCCTGCAGTGTTGAAGGAACATTTGTGATTCTTTGGTATGGTATGGAATAAATAAATTAACTTAGGTAGGATTGTCATTTTAATTATATTCACTCAGCCTACCCATGAGCAATTAATATTTCTCCAATAGTTTAGATGTCTTTATTTGTGTGAAAAGTATTTTATATATGTATTCATATAAGTTAGACTTCCAAATATTCTATATTGTATGACATTTATTTTAAATGGTATATCTCTGGGCTTCATTGATAGTATATTTAAGTGCTGATGATTTGTGTGAGTTTCTTTTGTATCTTGCAACTTTGCTAAAGTTATTCATTGCTCCAACTAGTTTTTAATTGATTCTCTATGATTTTGATTCTCTATGATTCCCTAAGTCTGCCATCATATCTACAAAGATAGTTTCTTTCCTCATTGTCTATTTGTATTACTTCAATTTCTTTTTCTTGTCTTACTGCTATTGCTAGTATTTCTAGTGCAATATTGTATAATAGTGGTGATAATGAACATATTTTATTCATCTTTGATTTTACTGGAAAGGGTTTGAGTTCCTACTCATTACCTATAATACTTCCTTTTGTGGTTTTAGACAAGTATTATTTTTTATTTTAGGAAAGGCTTGATTTATTCTGCTTTTTAGTATTTTTTAAAAATAAGAATTAGTTTTGTATTTTGCCAAAGCATCTTTCTACTTCTATTAATAGAATTATGTGATGTGGCCAATTATGGTAAAAGTTTTCCTTGAACTAATTCTGCATTCCTGATATAAATTTTATCTGTTCATAATATATAATCTTTAAGATATATTGCTATAATCACCTTGCTAATGTTATTGGAACATTTCATTATTCATTATTCATTAAAAATCAATATTCATTAAAAATGTTCTATAGTTTCTTTTCTGGTTTTGTTCTCCCTGATTTAGGTAAGTTGGTGTCCTAATTTAATGAATTTTAATGAAACTATTTATTTAAATGTTTTTTTTTCCTTACACTGTAACCACCCTAGTTGCAGGCTTTCAGCACCTCATTCCTGGACTATTAAAAAAGCCTATTGGTTTTTCTCTCTTCCACAAGTTTCTTCCCACTTACATCTATTCTCCACTTAGTTGGCAAACTGATCTTCCTAAAAATCAAGTTTCACTAAGTCACTTCTCTATTCAATAATTTCTAGTGACTTATTGTCTCTTGAATCAAATATAATACCCTTTCTTTAGTGTTCAATGCACTTTATAATCTGATCCCTTCCTACCTTTTAATTCTTTTTACACTTTATTTCCCTCCAAGTACTCTATGATCCAGTGATGCCGGCCCCCTTGCTAATCCTTACATATGACATTCCATCTCCTGACTCCATACATTTCAGTGGCTGTCTTCCTTTCCTGGAATGCAACCCCCCTTCCTTAGATTCCTTTACATCTCAGTTAAAATTTCACTTTCTTTCAGAAGCATTTACAGTTCTTAACATTACCTGAGAATAACTCTGAGAATAACTTTCACTCTGAGAATAACTCTAATTTATCTTGCATATATCTTGTTTGCTCCTAGTTGTTTACATGCTGTCCCCTAATTAGACCATGAATTCCTTGGGGAAGGGGACTGTCTTTTGCCTTTCTTTGTAATCCCAATGCTTAACACAACATTTCCCACATAAACTCTTCTTAATAAATTCTGGTTTACTAAGTTGGATCAGTCTGAGATTCTGCAAAATTCTTCTGGCGTCCTGCAAATTATTTTACTAGAACTCAGGAAAAGAACTAAGTTCTAGTTCCACCTTCCAGTCCCTGCAATCTATATGCTAAGAGCACCACACTATACTCCTGTAAGTTCTTGTTTCCATCTCTGAGAGGATTGATAACTGTACTGATTCACTGGGTCCTTGTGAGAACCAAAACATTCAGGGAAGGTCATGCATCTTGCTTAAAGAGCAACATTATGTATTGCCTGGTTATTCCCACTAATGATATGCAAGAAAGCCCTTGCAATGATGAGGGCTTTGCAAGACAGTACATAAAATAACTCTGTAAAATGTTTTGCAAAAATAGAAGCATGGATATTATTGGATATATTACTACATGGATATATTACTACATATGGATGTACATTTATATAGCTAAATGATTCCCTTGGAGGGTTGCTGATTGAGACCTGTGATTTCTTTGGTGTAGGGAACACATAGTATGGAAACCTCTTTCACCTAGGTGGGTCTTCAAGGTTTCTATAACTTATTATCAGGTGCCTGGAGCACTGAGAGATAAAATGATTTGCCCATGGTCACACAGGTAATATGAGACAGAGCCAACAGAACCCAGGTAATAGAACCTGACTCCAAACCTGGCCATCATCCATGAAGACATGTTTGCCTAGAGCAATATTCACTTTCTAAAAATTGAATGCCAGGTACATTTCTTTGTTGAACACATTTTAAATATGCTTGTAAGCTTAAAAGTAAGAATTATGGGATCTTCTAAACATAGCTACCCTAAATATAAAGAACAATAAAAATGTGAAGTAGAGAAGGAATTGAACATATGATGTGATTTATGAATTTTCCCAAAGCTCCCCACACAGCTAGCTCTATGAAGAAGCAGAGATGACCACCACCCACAAGATGTGAATACCCAAACTCTGCAAAATTTCCCTCAAATAATTATCTCACCTGATGCATGCTGTTATTTTCTACCATTAGAGAGTCATTCTCTACTCTGAATTTCTTTCATTCTTTAAATTATAAAAACTATATTTCTTTCAAAATTTAAAGCCTCGTCAACTACATTAACCCTAATGTGATTGGGTTTACCAGATCTTTTCTTGAGAGTAGGTCTCTATGGATAGAAGAGAAGAGAAAAAGAATGAGATTACTTGGTGCCCTGAATCAGAAAAGCCAAGGGCATTGAACACAATTTTTCTCTTGTTTATGGACCTGTGGATTAGCTTATTTATTTGTTTTTTTAATATTTTAATAATTACATATCGACATAATCAGATTCCTTTGTAATTTTGTGTTTTTTGTTTTAAATATTTAATAGCATTCTGAGGAGACCATAGGTTTCACCAGCTTGAAGAAGGTGTCCAAGACACAAAAGATTAGAATTTCTTATCTATGCTTAATTTTTGCTTAGGATAGACCACATTTATACACTATCCTGCTATGCAATTGACAGTACATCAGACCTTAAAAGAGCCTTTTATCCAATTCCATTTTTCCATTTCCTTGGCAATAGAAGGATGTTTCAATGACTGAATATACAGTCTATGATTTCAAAATATTGCTCTTTTCACCAGCCAGCATGTTTGATAATATGGTTTTAATAATGTCAGCCTCTAAGAATTCCTGACATGCAGAATGTGTAGGACTCAAACTGAGAAGGATTTCATAGGTCTTTCAATTTTAGTATAGATTGGCATTAGATTTAGGATCTCTTGATGGTTGCTGAAAGAAAGAATAGCAACATGATCCCAAAAGAACAAAAAAAAACCCATGATGATTAAAAATAACTTTATCCATCTTTAGAAAAGAGAAAAGGGATATTATTTAAAATATTTAAATTCTAATAAGATTCCATATTTTGTTATTACCTCATATTTGAAAGCTTTTTTAGAGAAAAGAAGCCATTTACACATCCAATAAGTGAACAAATGCTTTCCAGACCCAGATTTACTATTCCTCCCATGCATTCTGAGGTATAAGAGATCACTGGCAAACTCATTTTGCAGACCAAGGAACAGAACCTTAAGAAGGCTAATGGGTTTGCCTAAGGGGCCATAGCGAGTGATAAAATTAAAAGCAGAATGGGGTTTTCAGCCCTTTATTTTTTTAAATCCTGTTGAGCAATTTGGTCTTTTAACAATAAGGCCTTTTAAAAATCATTATGGGAAGTATAAAAATGCCCCTGTACTTTGACTATTCATAGTTTACAGATGGAGTCCATAAGCAGTTCTAATGGAGCCATAGAACGCCTTGCATCTTGCTAAAGAGCAACATTATGTATTGCCTAGTTATTCCCTTTAGTGATATGCAATAAATCCCTCTCTATTTCTTCCTGATTCTGTTTACTTTATGGTCCCTTTGAGCATCAGTAGCAACCGGTGACTTCAAGTTCGTAAGTAACTTCGAAAGGTGATTAGAAATTCCTGTGAACTTGTCTGACATGGGATTGTTACTATTCCTCTATTTCTTGTTGCTACTTCAGAGGGTGACTGAATAATATCTTTCTGTTAAGAAATGAATCATGTGCTGGAAAGATGTTCAAAAAGGCCAGATTCAGAGGACTTAGGAAGTCAAAGGGCCATTTCTTTTCCTTCTTCCCCAGACTGGCTTATTGGCTAAGGGATGAAGAAGACGCAAGAGTAAATTGAACCAAGGTGCTTTGGAGTCTCTATTCCCCCCCCCCCTCACCCTCTACATTTCTGGGGAACAGCAGCATGCTCTAATGAGAAGGTCCGCAGACGCATAGTCCTGTCTACCAACACTGGCAGAATTTCATACAGAATAAAGAGTTATTTGGAAATTACCCAAACACTATCTTTCCAAAGTGGGATATAGAAATCATTTACTGATGTAACGCAATGGAACATTTACTAAAGAATATTTCTTTCAGAAGGCCTAAACCCAGACACTGGCTTCTCAGGGTTTCCATGCCACAATCAAGGCTCCAAAGTTGCCATGACTTGAACTTCTAGTGGGGACAAACAACACAAAACAATAACAAATACCCTCAGGCCTATTTCTCAGAGCTGAGGGAAAAGGAAGAAAGGCAGGTGAAGGGAAGTCCCTCTCCTCTCATGACTTAGTTAATGGTCCCCATGCTGGTTCAAAGAGGTAGGAGTGACAGTAAAAATCATAGTGAAAAGATGGGAGAAAAACTGCAATTAACCAAGTCTGGCCAATTTAAAAAATACAAGCAGCCAATCAAAGGAAACTACCCCACCCACTGTGGTAGGAGCTGCAGTGGGCATCAAGGTAGACAAATTGGGTATCCCCAAAGAAGCTTGGGGTTACCCTAAAATAGGTAGTCGAGGGATTGGAATGTTGCAGGACCTTTTAAATGGATTTTAAATGGATAAATCAATAAGAATTTTTCAAATGGATTAATCAGTAATAATTTCTTGAAAATTTCTTGTGTGTTCAGTGTAGAGGGAAATGTAAATTGAAGTTAAGAGGCAAAGTTAAT
The DNA here is from genome assembly GCF_027887165.1 of Monodelphis domestica. NCBI lineage: Eukaryota > Metazoa > Chordata > Mammalia > Didelphimorphia > Didelphidae > Monodelphis > Monodelphis domestica. The sequence continues at coordinate 106,943,187 of NC_077233.1, forward strand.
TTGTTAACCATAAAACTATGGATTAAGAAGATCATTTAGTCCAATTCCTTCACTTTAGAGGTAAGAATATATAAACTAAGGCTTAGCCTAGGGAAGAAAGTTAACCAGGGCCAAACAGCTACTCAGTCACAAAAATCTGATCTTCTGACCCTTCACTCTGTTGCTTTTCTGTTAGATACCATGAAATAATTAGTGTAATGTATATAATTAAATATACCTCATAATAGAGCAAATTATATGTAAATCTACCTTCTACAAAACTATCAAATATTGATTTGGGAAGAGGCATAATTTCTTTTTCAGGGTTTTAGAGTATCATGGACTTTTTGGTTTGCTTTCTGTTGAGATGAACTCATTGTAGGTATGTTCCCTCACCTCCGGTTCTGTAGAGAACCAAGTCCTGGTAGAGATGAATAGATCTGGCCTTTCTCCCTAAGCCTCATTTAATTAAAAGTTATCTTTGAAATATAATTGCTTCCTTAAGATAAACCTTTAGTAGCATTGATTTTTGCCCTTAGTTTAAAGTTTTTTATATCCATAAATACATATATATGATGTGTTATTTCATACATTTGAAGCATTTATATTTGTATGTAAATATATAAAGCATCTATATGAAGCACTGATACATAATCAGGATTTTATAGTTGATGATATTTTAATAGTTCTATTGATTATTTTGTGATGTTTTCCTTGCAAAGGAAAAATAGACGAATTTCAAAATAAGCTTTTGTAAAGTACATCCATGGAAACAACTGTATTCTGACCAAAATTAGAATATTTGGTCAGATAAATGTTATCCTATCTGATGGACCTCTTAACATTTTTATTGACAGAAAGTCACTAATCTTTCAAAATCACATTTGGTAGTAGATGTTGTTATTCAGAGAAACATCATTAAGTCAACATAGCTATCACGCTATTTATTCTACTCTTAAGCACATTTTTTTTTTGGTAAAACCCTGTTAGGAGACCTCTATTGAATATCTTTGATTATAATGCTTACCTGTTTCCATTTGTGGTTTTGATAATCTTATTTTTGTAAGGCATTGTTGGCATTTAGTACATGTTAAAAACAAAACTTTTTTTTTTAATTTTTACCATCTATCTTAAAATCTATAATAAGTATTGGTCCCATTGCAGAAGAGTAGTAAGAGCAAGGCAACTTGGGCTAAATGACTTGTTCAGGGTCACACAGCTAGAAGTGGCTAATTTAAACCTAGGACCTCTTATCTTTAGATTTTGCACTCAACCCACCTAAGCACCTACCTCTCCCTAAAGATTGTTTATGAGTTTGGGATTCCAAGCACAATGATCAGGCACATAATAAGGCTATGTTTAACAAAAAGGCATAGAAGACAAGCACTTGCTGACAGCTCTACACAATTTACACCCCCCCCAACAAATAGTCTTTTTAATTCAAGAGAATGGCATGTTTTGTTTTTGTGTTTAGATTTTTTTAAAAATGAACAGTTAAACACTTCAACTAGATGTCAATAAAAGTATTTGTGGCTCAGAGAAGGATTACTGAGCAGCAGCTCAGCTGCATTTTTTCCCTGTCTTGTGGTAGTAACCTTTTTAGTATTTACCTTCTTTCTGGTCTTTGCTGCCTCCATAAAAGATGGACACCCAAGGCAAAGATTAAAGACACTATAAAAACAGGAAGTTTGTGATGACATAAGTTGTCAGTTCAGAAAAAGAAAGCGACGGAAATGGCTTAAGGCCTTCTTGACAAGGGGTAGAGCTTTTACACTCAAATGCTTTTCAAATAGGAATCAGCTGAAATAAAAACATTCAGATCCCTAACCTATTCAGAGTTAGAGTCACTGTCATTTACTTAGGCCAGATACGGTTCCTCTTCATCTCATTGCCAATCTCCTAGTCCAAGCTCCAATCATCTTTAAACTAGATCATAACAGGTGCTAGTCCCAAACTGGCTTTCAACAACTGTAAAAGTAAATATTTTACATATAATTGGATAAAAAAATAACATTTTTCTTAAAAGAGTAAATACTCAAATCAATCCGTGATCTTATCTCTAATAGTTTTCCCTCTAAAAAATGTCATACCCTATTCATGCTTGACTATTAATTATATTTCCCCATATATTTGCCCCAGAGTATTCATCCATTGTATTCAGGGAATTTTTTTTTTACATTTTAGACATCTTAAAGATATTGATGAAATATAGGATTTATCCTATAGTTATCCCTTGCTATTTGAATGGCCAGCCTATCTTTTTTTTCTAATGGTTTTTATTTGACTCTAGACAAGTGACTTAACTTCTCCACACTCCTATAAACTTCAAAGAATACAAGTTACCAAATAATAATTAATCTGAGTTGGTACAAAGAATTTTTTCAGCAAGAATTTCCTAAACTAAAAGAAATTACAGATTTATAACATCATATCTCAAAAAGAGGAAAAAAGTTTCTTTAATAATATATTTACTCTACTTTTCATAATTTATTTGAAATACATTTCAATCTACCAATGTGGTCATCTGCCTTTTCAGTGTCCTTTGCATGACACTTCAATTCTAGTTTTTTTTGGAAACTATAAAATTCCATGACTCATATATGTAAAATGGCTTTGGAAGAAGATTAAGAACTTCAGTCTTCATTTCAGAGAGAAGCTAGATGACATTAAAACTATTGCACAATTTCTCAAGGGTCATGCATCCCCTTCCTCCTCCAGTTTAATTTTTAGTCCATCCATTGCTCATTTTCAATATGTATCCAAGAAATATAAAATAATGTACAAGATTTATTGTTTTATATGAATACTATAATCTGGTAAATAGTCATTCTCTATCCAATTGGTTTTTCCTTTGTGAATAATTACTTCAAATTTTTCATCATCTATTCCAATAATTCATCTAGGAGGCTCCAAAATGTTTCAGAGCTTACTATAATCAATATAATATCATCAACAAAAAGGGGAATGTGCAATATCTCAGTACCTATTAAAGAATTCTTAAATTCAGACTTTCTTCTTTCTTCGACACCCTCCATGAAAGTAGCAAACATCTTTAATGAATACATATCTCCTAATATATCTAAGTAAGTTTCAAAAACTACTACTTTATACAAATCAACTCCTTATTCAAAAACTTAGCATATAAGAAAAAGTCATTAATCAGGTTAGTGTTTAAACTTTTTATTCTAATGTTCTCTTTAAACAAACTATTTACTTCTACCTTATTAATTGAGTCATTGGAGTTCCTTACAACTCCACATGTATTCTTTTCTAATATCCTTTATGAGGGATGATTTGCCATATCTGGTGATGATGTGGTATATTCTTGTAATACTTATTGTGCTAGAAAAAATAGCAAGCTGATGACAAAAAAACTTGGAAGGAGTTTTATGAAGTGATGCAAAGTAATGTGAGCAGAACCAGGAGAATGTTGTATTCAGTAACAATAATAATATAGAATGATCAACTGAGAATGACAACTATTATCAACAAGGCAAAGATCCAGGTTAACTTTAGGAGACTCATGACAAGAAACAAATGTACTCACCCCCACATTAGGAACAGATGAAATCCAAATCAAATTGAAACATACCATTCTTTATTTCCCCTATGAAATTTTCTCTAGTGTAAACAATATGTGTCTTCTTTCACAACATCATGAACAGGAAAATATGTATTTTATAATAATATACATATAACCAGTATCATATTATCTGCCTTTAATGAAGGGGTAGGAGAGACAGAGAATATAGATTGCAAAATACCAGGAAAGAAAGATTAAGAAATTTTATTGATGTGTAATTTATAAAAATAAAATTTATAAAAATAAAACATTATGACATAAAATTAGATATATTTATTGAACAATAAATAAATCATACTTTCAAGGGGAATCTTGTGGAGTTTAAAGAAACAATAATTCATTTCGGAACAAAAATTCTAGAATATGGAGGGAAATAATGTGAAATAAAGTAAGAATAAATGGAGAAATATAATACTTCCAAATCTCAGATGACATCAAACAGTAGTAATAATCAGAAATATTTGGTACTAAATGAAAAATAGAAAAGTATATCAGTAGAATTGTTTAGACAAAGAAAAATCAGAAATAATTGAATTTCATGACCCTTTGTTCAATAAATTCCAAAGCATAAATTACCTGGGAAAGAATTTTATTCATTAGGCCTTTCTTGGAAAACTATTGGCCTAACAGTCATTAGACTTGCACCTACACTTATTTGACATGCCACATTAAACTCAAAATGCATATGTAACCAGAATATTAAAGATCATGCCATAAATAAATAAGAGGACCATTCTGGGTAGCTTTTATAACACAGGTAGGAAGTGAATTCTTAGCTATACAAAGCAATTATATAGCATAATAAACTACATATGTATATATTTAATTTTTGTGTAGGAAGAAAAACTAGGAAAATGGTGGGAGGGCCCAGCAGGGGTAGAGAGTTATGGGGAGAATCATTGTATAGGATATCACTCTTAAAAGTGTAGTACTTATATATAGGGAATTAGGAGAACTAGATGGCTAAACATAATAAATAAATTGCCACCAGACATGAATAAGGAGTTCTCAAAAGATGAATTTCAAACTATTCACAACCACATTAAAGAATGATCCAAATCACCAATAATATGATAAATGAACATCAAAACAATCTTGAGGTTATATTTAACATGATACAAATTGGTAAAAATGACAAAACATAAAAATAGCCATTGTTAGAGGGATGGTAGAAAGAGAGGCAGATTTTAATCCAGAATTGTTGGATTAACAAAATCTTTCTGGAAAGCAAATTGTAATTGCACAAAAAAATAGCTAAGGTAAGAATATTCTTTGGTTAAGAGGTTCCATTGTTAGTTACATGCCACATAAATGGATTGTGAACTCTTTTACAGGAAAGAATACCCATGTCAAGGAAATCATAAATCAACTATATTTAGAAGAATGAGGTTCACTTTACATAAGTTGATCAGAAAAACCTCTCCGTTCCCTTATTTATCCAAATTCAGAACAAGTTGCTTAGAATTTGTAGTTGAGTCTACATTGGAGATCCAATCAAGCAAACAAGTATAAAGAAGGAAATAGAGTTTGCTTCCTAAATTTAATTTTAGAAAAAAAATGTCCCCAAAATATTGATTATCTTTCAAAAAATTCATGGTAAGAGAACTGGTTTCTCAAAAGGCTAAAACAACTAAAATGTTAGCGCAATTGATTCTGTTTGTGACCAGGCTAAAAACTGCCTGAGTAATGTATTGTCTATGTCGGGGAGAGTTGTGGCTTGAGAGAGCCACTGCCTGGTAGTATTTTTATTGTGACTATAACCATCAGCAGATGTATCAAGTTAATGTAGTTGCTACCTCTTCTCACTTAACCATTTACACAAAGCTGCTTCTAAGATACAAAATATTTTTATGTTCTACTCAATAGCATCCCTTAGCCAGCCAGCAGATGAGAGCCAAACTTCAGCTTTCTCAAGCAGCAGTGCCTGGGTTCAATTAAGATGTGACCACTCAAAACACCAAGCACAAAGCTCATATAGAACTTCCTTGCAGAATTTGAATGAATTCTTTGAAAAATCAAACTCAACTTTTAGGGGAAAATTGAGGACATTGTGTGAAAAGCTTTGTCCTGCTTAAAGAAGTCATTGAACTTTCTGACCTGTTATAAGAAGTTTTCTCACTTTAAACAATGCAGTTGCTACATTTGCAAAAAAAAAAATTGGAAAATTATAGAATAAATAATTAAGGAAATGATTAATTAACATCCAAAAAATTTTGTAATGATTAGACAGAACCAGGATGTTTTGGTCAAGAAAAGGTCATGCTAAACTAACTTCATTTCCTTCTTTGTCCTTTAAGTTAAATTTTATTTATTTTCAGCTCCAAATTCTTTTCCTCCTCTCCCTCACCCACTGAAAAGTCAAGAAAAAACAAATTCTATTGGATAGGCATGAAAAATAAATTCTCACATTAGACTTGTTACTTCCCCCATGAAAGAAAAAAAGGAAGAAATGGAATAACGAAGGAGGGAAGGAAAAATTATCCTTTGATCTACATTCCTGAGTCCTTTATTGTTTAAATGGATATAGATAGTATATTTCAATATATCTTTTAGAATTGTGGTTGCTCATTGTATTTGTCAGAGATCTAAAGTCTTTCCGCACTGATTAACCTTATAGTATTTTTTTTACTGTACAAATTATTCTTCTGGTTCAGCTGTCTCCACTCAATCAATCAGATCATACAGATTTTTTCAGACTTGTCTAAAATCATCTCCTTCATTTTTTATATGGCTGGACTAAGTCAACATTCTACCAATAGTGCTTTTTTTCTCATGGCCTCTACAGAATGTTATTGGCCTTTTTTGTCATCTAAGTCATTCTGATGGTTGTGAGTTGCTACCTCACAGTAATTTAAATTTTCATTTCTATAATTATTATTTAAATTATTTTTGAGTGAGTATTAATAGCTTGGATATTTTCCTTTGAAAACTGCCTATTCATATCCTTTGACTCTCAGTTGGAGACTGTGTCTTATTTGTATTGACTTAGTGACCTTTATCAGAAAAACTTGTTGCAAATATTCCCTACCCCCAATTTCCCATTTTTTTTCTTCTAATTTTAACTGCATTGTGTTTTCTTTGTACAAAAATTTTAAGTATTATATAATCAAAATCATCTGTTTTATCTCCTGTAAACTTCTCCTATTTTTATTTGTATGTTTTTGTCATCAAATTCTATCCCCTTCATAGATCTAAAAGGCAATTTCTTCCATGCTCTTCTAATTTTCTACTGATGTCAACTGTGATGTCTAAATCATTTGGTGTTTATCTTGGTATATAGTATGAGATGTTGATCTATTCCCATTTCCTGTTAGATTATTTTCCAATTTTCCCAAAAGCTTTTTTCAAACAGTTAATTAGTCAAATAACTGAGATTTGGGGGTTTATCTGGTTTGTCTAAAATTAGGTAACTTTGCTTATTTACTTTTGTATATTGTCTCTAATTTATCCCAAAGATCAACCTATCTATGTATACCCAGGACCAAACTCTTTTTGACATTTATAGATTTATAGAATAGTTTGAAATAAGGTAATATTGTTCCCCTTACTTCCCATGTTTTTCATTGATTCCCTTGAAGTAATTGATTCCTCCATGAAGTAATATTTTGGTATTTTGAGTAGAATAGCACTGAGTAAGTAAATTGAGGACATATTGCTGTTTCCAAGACATTGGCTTGGTCTACTTACAAGCAATTAATGTGTCTTCAATGACTTAGATCTGCTTGTGTTTGTATAAAGAACATTTTATAGTCATGTTCATAAAAGTTAAGTGTGTGTTAGGAGGTAGACTCCCAGGTATCTTATACTGTTTAGTTATTTTAAGTAGAATTAATATCAACATCTCTTCCTGATCAGTTTCATTATAACATACATATTTTCTTGCTTTATTACTATAACTAGTATTACTACTTCAATACTGAATATGAATGGTGATGATAGACATCCTTGCTTCATTCTTGATCTGATAGAAAAGGATTCTATTTTGTTCTCTTTATGAATAATGCTTGCTTTTGGTTTTAAATGAGTATATTTAAAGGAAAGTTCCATTTATTTTGATGTTTTCTACAGGAAATTTATTTCTGTGTTTTTAATAGAAATGGATATTGTACTTTGTCAAAAGCTTTTAGGATTTTTGGAACCTATTAAATCATTTTATTTTTACTATTTTTATTAATTTGATCAATTATGTTTATAGTTTATTTAATACTGAATGAGCCCTGCATTCCTTGCATACATCTAGCCAAGTTACCATGTATGGTACTATATTGTTGTTATCTCCTCACTAGAAATTTATTTAAAATTTCTGCATTAATATTCATTAGGGAAATTGGTCAAATGTTTATTTTTCTGTTTTGATTGTCCATGGTTTAAGTATCAAGATCACATTTGTGTTCAATACAGAAAAAATTTGTTAGGAACTTTTAAATTTTTCATTTAATTTTTTTATTTTTTCTAGTTGCATGTAAAAACAATTTTTAACATTTATTTTTCAAACTTTTAGCAGATTACATGTTAGTACAATTTTCAATAATGGTTTCCTGACATATTGTGATCTATGTTCTCTTCCTTTCTCCCTCTCCTGCACCTTCTCCAAGATGACAGATAACATGATACTCATCACGTTCTGAAAGAAGACACATATTACTTTACACTAGAGGAAAAATCATGATGGAAATAAAATAAAGAATGGCATGCTTCAGTCTACATTCAGATTTCTATAATGCTTAGTTTTGTTTTTGTTTTTTTCCCCATCATGAGCCCCTTGGAGTTGTTTTGGATCCTTACATTGCTAAAAATATTTGTCATTTATAGTTGATCATAGTTTTTATTACTAATACTAAGTCTAGTCTTCTCATGTTCTACAAACTTAATTTTGAATAACTTTATATGTCTCTCCAGTATTTTTGTGATCATCTTGTTCAATATTTCTTATAGTTCAATGGTATTCCATTATAATCATATATCACAAGTAGTTTAGCCATTCCCCTATTTGTGGGCATCCAGTTAGTTTTCAGTTCTTTACCATCACAAAAAGAGCTCCTATAAACGTTTTTGTACAAGTAGGTCCTTCTCTATCTTTGATTTCTTTGGGATACAGATATAGTAATGGTATTCTTGAGTCTAAAAGTATGCACAGTTTTATGGCCCTTTTGGAGGACTTTTTTTTTTAACCTGTTTTTTTTTTTCAAATACTTTACGTAGTATTAGAATTAATTGCTCTTTAAATGTTTGGTAGAATTCACTATTAAATCTGCATGGTCTCATTTCTCCCAATATACAATTTGGAAATCCATTTTCCATATTTTCCTAAGAATATTATCTAATTATTCAATTTCTTCTGTGTTTCTATTCCCACAGTTCTTTCTATGGATGTGGATAGTTTTCTTTCTCATTAATTCCTCAGAATTGTCCTGGATTATTGCATTGCTGCTAGTAGAGAAGGCCATTACATTTGATTGTGCCACAAAATATCAGTCTCTGTATTTAATGTTCTCCTGGTTCTGCTCCTCTCACTCTGCATCAATTCCTGGAGGTCCTTCCAGTTCACATGGAATTCCTACAGTTCATTATTCTTTTGAGCACAATAGTATTCCATCACCAACAGACACCATAATTTTGTCCAGCCATTCCCCAATCAAAGAGCATCCCCTCGTTTTCCAATTTTGTTTTGCCACCACAAAGAGTACAGCTATGAATATTCTTGAACATGCATTTTTCCTTATGATCTCTTTGGGGTACAAACCCAGCAGTGATATGGGTGGATCAAAGGGCAGACAGACTTTTAAAGCCCTTTGAATGCCCTTACATAGTGCAGTGCCTTGGTATATATTAGGGGCTTTAATAAATACTTGTTGAGTTGATCTCCTTCATATAACCTTACCGCTGGAGATCTTTATATATATATATGCATATATATATACATATATATATATATAATTTATTTTCTACCCTATGACATGAGATCTATTTCCAGCTTTTAGATAGATGAGTTTGGAACTATACTTATAGAGATGAAGGAATGGTTTCATTTCAGGGAATCAGAAAATTTGCACAGATTTTATGTTGCTCTGTGTTCCCCTTTGAGAATTCCTGAGCCAGAAGCAAACAGCCATAGCATGGTTCAGATAAGCTCCATAAAGTAGTGTATAATAATCTTACTGTCATTGCTACTTGCTTCACATTTATATGCTGCATGGATGCACTTGCAACCAAGCTGCAAACCCTGACAGATTCAATATATATTCACCCCAGACACAGACACAGCAAAAGGGCAGCACAGGGAGAATAGCAACAAACAAAGCCAAAGCCAGGCTGTTTACACACTACTGCCACATCTCATAGCCTCTGCACTCCCCTAACATCGCACGGTGATAATGTACAGCTCAACACAACCCTCCCTCTCCTCTCTCTCTTCTACAACTCATACTCAGTGGTTTCTTATTCACCATCTCTTGCAATACATGACCATCTGGCTCACTTCTTCCCTTCTCCATTTAATCTGACTTGGAATTGCAGTCATGTGTGTTCGCTGTCCTTGAAGTGGTGAGAGCTATGTAGAGAAAATCTTCTCAAGTGCCTAACCCACTCCTGCAGCACCCTAGTCTCCTGGCAAACGGAGTGATTCAGGGCTGGTAGAACCCACATTCCAAGTTTTTCACATAAATTACTTCTCCAAAGAGTGGAGCAACCCATATATTCCTCAGCTGCAACATTCTGAAGTCTAAACACTCAGTTCCTGAGATATTATCATAAGTAATATGCTTATATTGTGTTTTTCCTTAATGGAGGTCTTATTGTGGAAGTGAGACCCAAAATCAGAATTGATCTATAATTGGAACAACATGGAACTCAAAAAACTTGGGATTTTCCAAGATGATGCATAAATATTATTGCATATACAATGGCTGATATCTTATATCACTATAGAACACTCAATTATTCCAAATAATTTGGCAGATTCAAAGCTTTGCAAATTCACTGAACCCGGAGAAAGAAGATAAGGGTTCCAAGTATAATACAGAACAAATCATTTCCACTCCAAGCCTTAGTTTTCTCATTTGCAAAGTGAAAGAGTTAAACTAAATGTTCTCTAAAGTCTCTTCCAACTCTAGCATTCCTTGAATCACTACATGAAAAACAGGGAAATATCATTATCTCCATTAATGCTTTCATTTAAAATGCATTTTAAAATTCCTTATGTTGCTATGTTACTGAATATTTATTTTTAAATCTGTGCCCTGAGTTAATTCTGAAAGAGCATTTCCATACACAAAGATGAGCACATACTGAGAAGAATTTTATATCAAATTTAGCCCTTGCTTTTATAAATTATACTGTATAATTTATACAAATATTACATTCTACACTTAAATATGTAGAATATACATGTACACATTTTTGGATATAATTATATGATTTACTTTTAAAAAAAGTGATACTTAATTGTATTTCTTTCCATTCTCTTGTGTGAAGCTTTCAAAATGTTATAATGGTTCTTTTTTTGTTTTTTAAGCATCCTATTACTAATCTTTGTCCTTAGGCAGCTAGGTAGTATAAGGGATAGAGCATTGGACCTGTCAGGAAATCTGAGTTCTTATGTCCTTAGACACTTACTAACTCTGTGATTCTAGAAAAATAATTCAACTTCATTTACCTCAGTTTCTTCATCTGTAAAACAGGAATAATGATAGCATCTACATTCAAGAGCTGTTGTGAGGACAAAAAAGGATAATATTTGTGGAGTAGTTAGCACAGTGCCTGTTACATTGTAAATGTTGTATTAATACTAGTTATTATTATTATTGTTTTTATTCTATTTTCCCCCAATCAAACCAAGTAAGAAAGAAAAAATAAATTTGTTAAAAAAATAAGCATACCCAATAGTCAAGCAAAACAAATTGGCAGTGACTTTATATATAAATATATAACCATTCATCTTATGTCCATCATTTCTCTGTCAAGAAGTGGATAGCATGCCTGTTCAGAGGTAACCCAGATATATTTGTTTCTCTTTGCATTTATCAGCATTCTTAAGTCTTTAAAAGCTGTCTTTCTTTACAATGTTTTTATTGTAGAAATTGCTCATCTGGTTCTGTTCACTTCACTCTATATGAGTTCATAATATCCAGAATTCTCCAAAATTTTCTTTTGTCATTTCCAATGGAAGAGCAATATTCTGTTATATCCATATACCATAATTTATCGAGCCTTTCCTTAATTTTCTAAGAAGCAATAGAAACTGCATTCCACCCTTAGATTCTAGTTTTTGCTTTTTCCTTTTTTTTCTCCTAGAGGCAATGATGATCTGAATTATGGTATCTGTATCACCAGTCATAGAAAGGAGTCAGATGAAAGAGATATTGTAAAAAGCAAAAACAGGAGAGTCTGGCAACTGATCGAGTCCAGGATAATGGAAAGGTTATGACCCTGAGACATTGGGAAGATGATGTTACTTTGACAGAAGTAGATAAACTTTAAGGGTGCAGGGAAGGATTAAGGGGCAAGAAAACTAATTCATTGGTAGGGACATCAAGCTTAATATTTTTCCAGAAAAGTTAATTTGAATGTCTAGGGCTAGATTTCCAAGAGTCACGACAGAAAACCAGAGCTTAATGAAACAATCATCATTGTCCCGTATCCCTCTCAATTTGGATCATGTGCTGATTTTATTCCATATGAGAGAGAAACACCTTTGATACACTTAAATTTCTTTGTTTTAAGCCTCATGCAATGATTATGGCAAGAGGGTCATTAAGTTTATATCTGTTGTTATGTATTTTGATCAATCTTTGATGGCTTCTTTGTATGGATAGCAGAAATAATCTTTGAGGTCATGCTTTGTTCTACCAAATCAAGGGGTTTTTGTTTTTTCAATAAGCAAAAATGCATAGTGAGTTTATTTTCTCTGTATCTTTCAGTTGTCTGTGCAATTATAAGGATTTGGTATTGTGGAACATATTTTCAATACTAATTTCCTAATAGAGGCCATCCTTGATGACATGGACATAGAAATGACTTCCAAACACATTTATATAAATGGGAAAGTAGCAATATGTCACTAATTATCAATGTTATCTTATTCTCCTGTTTTTCAGTATTTATAAGGTCTGAGATTTTTTAAGAATGCCTTTAGTATCTTCCTGTTTTTCAGAAAATTTTAAAGCAGATCCCTCAATTCACTGTTATGTCCTTCCCAGCATTGACCTCTTCCATAGTCGAATGTAACTGCCTTTCTCATTTCTCTTCCCTTCCCTCATTTCTGTTTCCATTTCTATCTGCTCAAAAGGACACTTGTTAGAGTTCAAGAGCATTGACTCTCCTATCATTGCTGATAAAAACAAATATTTGATATGAAACTTGCAATCTTTACCATTTTTTCTGCTTTTTCTCCTCCCAATTTAATCCACAAAAGTCCTCAGTGTGTCTTTGCTTAGTTAAGTCTCCCACCAAGCTTTTTTATACTGGTTTTACTCTCTATTCATTTTTTGCTTTATGAGGTGATACTACTTATGATCTTCCATCATGCTTTTTTACTAGATTTTAACAAATGTGTTTATATTCAAAACTAATGCTGATTTCAACTGCTAAATCTCTCTCTACTTGGCAAGTAAGTCAATTGCTTGTTGACAAAGATTCTCTTGAGGCTTTTTGAATTTTTGTGTTACAGCAATTAATGTACATTAGTTAAACTTCTGGATAAAGTTACAACCAGTGTTGATGTCATTCCTACTATCCATTAAAATTTTTTCATAATCAATAACTTGTTTAAGTAGGTCAGGATTGTTATTTTTCCAATTGTTTGCCACATCTCTTCTTACTATTATTGTTTCTTCTTGTTCTATTCCAATTCTGATCTTTGCTCAAACAAGTTGGTGTAATGACTGCACACAGAAAACTTATTCAAGGATTACTTCCACATGCTGAACATTTTCCTCTCTTTTAGAATATAAACAGTTCCATTGTTTGTGATGTTATTTAGTGCTTGCCATGTTGAGTGCCTACCAATTCTTTTCTCAAAGAAAGTATTCATGATGGAGACGCATGAGGCTTCTGTTTGGTCTACAAATTTCTGCTTTCTTTCCTTCCTCCTTCCTGGCTGATGTTTTCCAAAATATTTCTCACCATCCTCATTTAATCCCACCTTTGCATTGAAGTCACCAATTATTAATGTAAAGGGTTCTAGAGAGTCCCTTGTAAAATTTCTCAACCTACTTATCTTCTGCATTTGGATGCTGGTGAATAAGCTGCAATTGTTTTCATGGTGATTGCTTTGCAAATACTTCTATTAAGTACTCCAATATACAAATATTGCATTAGGCAAAATCAAATTTTTATTAGAAAGCACTGAAGGAAATATCAATGGCACCATGAGATGATCCATTGGCAGAAAGAATCCACTAATTTTGTTGTTGTTAAGTTGTTTCAGTCATGACTGACTGTGATCTCATTTGTGGCTTTCTTGGCAAAGATACTGGAGTGGCTTAGCATTTTATTTTGAAACAATTAAATATACATATGTACATATATATGTGGGAATACATATATACATAATGACAGGAGTAAAATTTTATATAAGTTTTTTTTCAACCTTGCAAGAAGATATTACAAAAATAGTCCATTCAATTCAACTAGCTTTTATTAAATGAGAGAAATTTGCTAGATTTTAGGGAAAGCGAAGTAATGGAAAAGCGCTTATATTTGAGGAGGTAAAAAAGAATATAATAAATCTAATAATAAAAAATCACACATCTGAATAGTGTATAGATCATAGTAGAGCTAATAGATGCAGAGAGATAGTAATAAATTGGAAAAATAAAGAATATGCCCTTTTTGTGGGCACACAAAGAACAGACACAACATTGATATTGTATTGAAAACAAAGAAGAAATATATAAATGATAAACAGTGGCTTTATGGATGAAAACAACTGGAGTAAAAGTGATGTAATAAGTAAAAATGTAGGCCTACATTGAAACTTAAAAATTACTTAATTTCAGAAAGTTTTTTTTTTTTACAAAAAAAGTAGATTGCATCAAAGATAATGGCAAAATACACAGTACAAAGGAAGATCTAGGAAATAACAGACAAAGCAATACTCAGAGGCAAATGTCTCCCTTCTTACCTCTACCACATAGAATCCCTTTCCTCGAAACAATTATAGCTGAAGAACCACATGCTAAATGAAGTCAGGTCCTGTGTGTCTCTCTGCCTCTGCCTCTAAATGCAATTACACTCTCTCCCAAATTCCTGTGCATTTAATTAATCTATATAGGCATGTGATGGTAAGTGTTTTAACAACTGGTTTTTGTGGAGTTGGTTGCTTATCACATGATACATTTTAAAATTTAAACTCTATTAATAATTTTTCTTCATCATTTTCTCAAATTTAGGTGATCAACAAAAGAATAAGCCAAAGCTTGATTTGCTGGTCTCTGATTGCCCACTCTAAAAAGCCATGTTATGCCAGGTTCTAGCATGTCCTTGGCCCTACATCTATTTGTGTTTACTTTCCTTATATTGATTCTCTCTGCAATTAAATACATATGTATCTGTATAGACTACTTACATATGTCATGATATATGTACATAAGTATATCATATGGATATAATTATATAACATAATTATGTATAGTCAATATATGAATATGAATAGATATGTATATGAATGTATTATTATAAAACAAATAAATGCAATTAAATTCAAGCTAAGATGGCAAACCCATGAGAAGTGGAGGTTTTCTCAACAATTTTATTTGGAACAAAACTGTGATTTCATTGGTATATAGAAAATCCATGGAGGAAGTCCCTCTCCTAGTATGGTGTTAGGGAGTAGCCTGGGTCTATGGGAGGTTAAGCAATTTACTCTGTATATTTCAGAATCAAGACTTAAATCTTAGACAACTAAGGCTAGTTGTCTCTCCAAGGTCAAGTAGCATACTTTCAAAATATAGTCAATAAATATTTCTTAAGCATTCACTATGTGCTAGGCACAGCTTCTAAGAATACAAATGTAAAAAAGAAAAGATACTCCCTGCCCTCAAGAGTTTAGAATCTAATAGGGGAAGACAACACACAAAAGAAAGCTGAAAGGAGGAGAGTGAAAAGATGGAAAAGGTACGGAGTCAGTGGAGGAGTAAAAGACATCCAGAATGATTGGAGATGAGTGGAAAAGGAAGAGGGGGAAGATAAGGTGTCTGCCTTGTTCCCCTTCTTATGTGGAGATGTAGGTCATGGCTTGAAGAATAATTATTTTTAAATAAGATGAAACATAGATTTACTTCAATATTTCATACTTTCCTAGAAAATGACATAATATTTTCTAGAGAGTGTCTTCTTAGATCCATGATATCTAAATTATCTCCCATGGACAATTAGCTCTGGACAACTTTTGAATCAGAACATTCGAAAGGTAACTCACTCAGATGGGAGACATATTCCTTATGACAAACAGACATTCATTTCTTTTGGGGACTTTTTTACTAAAAGAATATCTGTATCTCAGTGGAAGAAACATGCCAGGATTAAACACAAATAAAAAAATTGCTATTTTAAATAACACACTTGAATTGCACTTTAAAGTTCATAAAATATGACCTTATTTCATTTGAGTGTCACCAAAATCCTATAAGATTGACACTTCAAAGATTATTACCCATAATTTTAGTTGAATACACTGTGATTCTGAGAAGTTTGTATCATTCAGAAAGATTGTATAACCTGTCAAAGAGTCAGAGATTTGAACTCAGTCCTTTTAATGCTAAGTTCAATCCCCTAACTACCAGGTGCCTCGCTGAACCAGAACAGGTAAACAGCTAATACAAATGATTTAATAAATGCAGTAAATTTTCACTTAGAGATAAATGTTTTAGCTAGGTTGCTAAACATCTAACAATGTGAATACTCTTCAAAAACCCTTACCACATGTGCTGTGATGTAGGTAGTCTAAATTTCTTTTTGTAGGCAATAACGCTAACAGATTTATAAATCATATGACTTAAAATTATGTCAAGAAATGGATATAGCTCACTCAAATGGGAGACAAGTTCCTTATAACAGACAGTCATTCATTTCTTTTCCTACTGATAATGATAATGTTAGCAAAGTAGCTAATTATCAGTCAGTAGGGAAATAATTGATTGCCTCCTTCCTTGGAAGACAGGAAAGTTCTACACCTAAATAACTGCCAGATCTTAGTAAGTTCCTGTCTATTTTCAGTTCTAATTTTTTTCAAGCAATCATTTTTTTCTGTACTCAATAGGTATGATTCTTATCATTAATTTGCTTAAATGTTAACATGCACACTATTAAGTATAATAACAAAATTATTTAATGAAAGCTCCCCCCCAAAAGGAGGCTCATGTAACAAGAAATACCCTGCATAAACTCATGAGATGGATATTCTGATGTGAAACTATCCATTACTTAAATTGTTTTCACCTCTTTAGGTAGATTTCACAATAAAAATAATGTTCTTAGTTTCTATTAAAACTAAATATATTTCATGGATTTGAATGTATCCTTTCTTGCCTCTAGGTAATTGCTCATTACTAAGTTTATTTTAATAACAATAAGTTATAGTTATCTTGACAACCATTTTAGTGAATCTATAGAAAAGGAACTTACAAAATCATTTAGTGAAATGATTTCTATGTGTTTATATCCCAATGCATTCATTCAATAAAAAGTGATCATTTTATCACCTGAACAGGAATCTACCATACTAAGTATTAAATAATAATTATAGCAATATACTAACTTGTCCTTGCACCACTTCTATCTGAACTCCACCAATAAAAAGAAGGAAAGACTATATCTGATAATACTCCAATAGATCTCTGATCTGATTTATTTAGGAGTTCCCTACAGTGATTCAGATTATGGCTCATATATGCCTGTCCATTCTGTGCAATTCTTGTCTACATTCTCCTAAAAGTTTGCCTTTCATGGTTCACATGATGTGCTTCCTGAAGGTCTTCTTCATTTTCTGCCCAGTACTTTGAGGGTACCAGGGGAGCACTATGACTACCCACAAAACTTATCTTCCCTCACTCTTGACATATGATTAGCTGGTCTTCCCTTTGTATCACAAAATCCCTTGATGATGACCTTGACTACTATTCTTTGTCAGAGTTCCTCAATGCTTCTATTGCAGTTTGCTTTGGCTTACCATGTGCCTTATTATTGGCCTCCATATCTCTCTGCCATATAGCAACACTGGTCAATTTTTTTTTTATTGAAAATATTGGATTTTACATGGGAAACATGGGGAAGTGAAATAAAAAGCTTTGCAGTTGTCCCAAAGCAACCCAGTCCACGGGACCTACCTCAACAATCTTTCCCAGCTATAAAAACTAAAGTTTCCTTCCAAATGCACATTAAAATGAGAACAATAAATTTCCATTTTTTCCATTTGATCTGCTCTATCCAGATAGATAAACCAAACTACGTTGAGTGGCTGCAACTCTCTTCTAGGAGGCTAAGGAACACTTTGCAGCTTGGTTCAATCAATAGAATGTTATAGATGAAAGAATCTAGAGGACATCACCTTCTCTAGGAAATCCATGTATTGGTCTGGGGATTTTCACTGAATCTCTTCTATTACAATGGTGACTACATTTGACAAATAGACATCTCCACATTTTATGATTTCCATAATATCTAATATGAGAGGATCACTCTGATCTACACTGAATAGGAATAGAAATCTTACATGAACTTCGTGTATGAGAACATATTGTAAAAGAACTTATAAAGCAGAATTTTGTTTTACTAAGGGGGAGAGAGGTCATAATTCACAAACAATAACAATAGAATATTTGAGTTTTTACATCTTTGAGTAATTGTGAAATGGCAAGCATTTGATTAATTGTTGAATATTGATCTCATAGCTATTCTCATACTGTACTAAAACCCTCACTGAGGATGCCCTTAGTTTGATTATGCATGGCTTTCAAAAAGATATAGAAATAGAAATAGAATAAGTAGGCAATTATTTCATTAGTTATTGAAGTTCTCCCAGTCATAATTTTTTCTTTGTATTCATAACATCTGAGGTGTTTTTATTTGCTTTTAGTATCTCTTCTCCTTCAGATATTGGTCCCTCAACACCTTCACAATTGTGTTGCCTCCAGCATGGATCTCATTTATACATGCTTGATCCAATGCAACTGATTTTCTGAACTTCTTTTTTCATGGCATTTATATTTCATCTACAAATATATCCATGACCTAAGTTTGGTGTCTAAGTGTGATGGTTCCATAATCCTTCATTGAGAAGAGTAAAAAAACTCACAGAATCAGAGTATTTGAGAATTATAAGGATGCTTAAGGATGCTAAATTAGTCATTTAGTCCAACCAATACATCAAAGAATTAAAGTTTATTAAATTTTTTTTTCCTGGATGTAGTCCTTTGGTTTCATTTTTGAATGCTTTTGAAATAAATTGGCTTAGCTGGATACTTTAGAAAGGTTTACTTAACCAGGCTTTCCCTTTCACACTGTTTCTCTCTGCTTTATGGGATAATACTCCTTGTTTATGAGACAAGATCATCCCCATTATACTTTGGAAGACTCTACAAATGAATTTATATTCTAACCTACTATTGTCTTTGTTAGATATTTCATTCTGTCTGGCTAACAAATATAGATGTTTGCTGACCAAGACACTTTCTGAGATCTAGAATCATTATTTTATCAATAAATTCACAGTGATTATACATGAAATGATAAAAGTTGACACATAGTAACAAATTATAAATAATGTGATATGATATGGTGTGAAATAGGATGGTATAGTATATATGATAATATATAGTACACTATAGTGTAGTTTAATATCATAGTAAGCTATGTTATGGTATGGCATGATACAATGACAACAATGGCTTACAATAGTTAAGATAATATAATGGTTGACATTGATATCATTTCAGTTGTCTTTCACATTTTTGATTTGCAATTACTCTTAACTCAGGGTTAAATTATTGCAACTGTGCGAGATACTTTTCCCTCATTATTATTCTTTGACCTACCTTATTCCTTCTTCCTGAACCTTGTTTTCCTATAAATTTTTTCTTTCCTTACCTTTTTTTTTCCAATTTTAGATAAGAATCAAGAACTATCACCATAAATTTTTATTTTATTAGAAGGATTTTGCCAAATTCTTTGCAGAGTTTTTCTTCCATTTTACCCTTATCTTCCAATATTGATGTCTATATTAAATTATTTTCATGGTCATTTTTCTGAAGAGAAATTATATTCAATTAATTATGCAATAAAGGAAATTAAGCAGAACCAGGAGAATATAATATATGTGGTAAGAGCAAATTATAATGATGATCAACTGTGACTTAGCAAATCTAATCAATGCAATGATCCAGGAAAATTCCAAAAGCTTCAGGAAGAAAAATGCCAAATATACCAAAAGAGAACTGATGAACAAAGTGCAGAATGAAGCATACTTTTTTCACTTACTTTATTTTTCTTGCTTTTTTATTCAACATTGCTAATATGAAAATGTGCTTTGCATGACTTCATGTGTATAAATGCCTTCTCATTTGGTAGAGGAACTACTAGAGGAGGGAAAGAATTGGGAACACAAAATTTTAATAAATTAATATTATTTTTATAAATTTTTTCTCCCTTCCACTCCCCCTTTACCCATTAAAAAGAAAGAAAATACCGGGTAATCATGGCTGCAATCTAGACGCGGCACGTTTCCTCTCCCCAGCACCGAACGAAATAGACTACATCAAAGGAGCATAAAATCACCTTTGGAGGAACAGAAGGACTCCCCAGTACCCCACAGAGGCAAAGGTACGTGGGGCTTGAACATTTCCACACTAAAATAAGAAGGAAAAGCTTGCACAGAAAAGTGAACTGAGCCGCCCTTCCCCCACCCCACCTCCCCCACTAAACCAGAGTGAGCTACCTGAGCGCTCACCGGGACAGCGAGTGAGTGGGGAGCGTCTCTGTCTGGGGGGGCACTCCAGGGTCCTTGGGATCTGGGGACTGCCAGGAAAAAACGTCTCAGGGCGCTTTCACTGGAGAAGCCAGCGGACTTCGGGCGGGCTGCGCTGAACAAGGCGCACGGATTATCTGGGCGGAGCTGAATACCTGGGCTCGGAGGCTGGGAAGAACTAGTCTGAAGCAACCTAAATTCACAGAAAAACCACTCTTATAACCCAGACCCCAGACCAAAAAGGAAAGGGAAATAAAACCACCAAAGGGATGGCTCACATGGCCCAAAATCAAGCCTCCAGGAAGAAAGGGAAAAAAGTGACTATTGAAAACTTTTATGGTGGAAGTACCCAAGGGAAAGAGGAGAATGAAGAGGAAATCCAAAAAAATTCAGAACACGCCTCCCAAAATGGAAACTATCAACAAGCTCTGGAAGATCTCAAACTGGAACTTATCCAAAAGATGGAAACCTTCTGGAAAGAAAAATGGGAGAAAGAGATCAGCTGTCTGACAGATAAGACTGCTCAATTGGAAAAAGAACTCGAAGCAGCCAATACAAGGGCAGACAAGGCTGAAAAGCAAATCCAGTCCCTAATGACCAGAATTAAGGACCTCGAAGAAAGTGAGATGATAAAACAGCAAGAATCAATAAAGCAAACCCAAACAATTAATGAATTGGAAGAAAACAGAAAATATCTCACTGAGAAGGTCACGGACCTGGAGAACAGAGGAAGACGAGAAAATCTCCGTATCATCGGTCTCCCAGAAAAACCAGAGGTAAACAACAAATTGGATTTTATTCTAGAGGAGATTATAAAAGAAAATTGCCCCCACGTTCTGGAGCAAGGGGGCAAAATAGAAATAGAAAGGATTCATAGAACACCTTCTATACTAAATCCCCAAAAGACAACGCCTAGGAATGTAATTGCCAAATTCAAGAGCTTCCAAGTAAAGGAGAAAATCCTACAAGAAGCCAAGAAGAAGAGCTTCAGATACAAGGGGGCTCCCATAAGGATCACACATGACTTAGCGGCTAACACACTAAGAGACCGCAAAGCATGGAACACGATATTTAGAAAGGCAAGAGAGCTGGGTCTCCAACCAAGAATCAACTACCCAGCAAAACTGACTATATACTTCCGGGGGAAAGTATGGGCATTCAACAAAATAGAAGATTTCCAAGCATTTGCTAAGAAAAGACCAGAGCTCTGTGGAAAGTTCGATATCCAAGCACAGAAAGCAAGAGAAACATGAAAAGGTAAATATGAAAGAAAGGGAAAAGGAGATAAATCTTATCTTTCTCTTTAAGTCAAACTCCCTTCTATAAGGACTACATTTACATCTAATTATATATATTAATATGTGGGGAAAATGTTTTGTGTAACTCTCATAAATTGTATCATCATAAGAGTAGTTAGAAGAAACATGCATAGGGAAAGATTGGGGAATCAAGAAGATTTGGGGAAAGTTGGGGCAAAAAAAGGAAAAGGGAGGGGGGAACCGTGATAATACTAAGATTAACTTCAAGAAATAGGGGGGGAATCAATAGAATAAACTTTCCCATATAAAGATACACATGGGAAGGGGAGGGGAAGAACTCTCATATGAGAAGGAGAGGAAGAGAGCGTGAAGTGGAAGTACTTAAACCTTACTCTCAGTGAAATCAAATCTGAGAGGGAAGAACATCTAGATCCAGTGGGATCCTGAATTCTATCTTATCCATTAGGGCAAGAAAGAAAGGAAAATTAAGGAGGGGGAGGGGGGAGGGAGCACAAAAAGGGAGGGAAGGAGAGGGGGGAGGGGAAGGGAGCATAAAAAGGGAGGGGCTAGAAAGGGAAGCATCTCAAGGGAGGGGACTAGGGGGACTGACCTAAAGTAAATCACTGGTTCAAAAGGAGAAAGCTAAAGAAGAAAGGTCAGAACTAGGGGAAGACATCAAAATGCCAGCGAATCCACAAATAACAATCATAACTTTGAACGTGAATGGGATGAACTCACCCATAAAACGCAGACAAATAGCAGATTGGATTAGAACACAAAACCCTACCATATGTTGTCTTCAAGAAACACATATGAGACGGGTTGACACTCACAAGGTTAGAATTAAAGGGTGGAGTAAGACCTTTTGGGCCTCAACCGATAGAAAGAAGGCAGGAGTTGCAATCATGATATCTGACAAAGCCAAAGTACAAATAGACCTGATCAAAAGGGACAGGGAAGGTAAATATATTCTGCTAAAAGGAAGTATAGACAATGAGGAAATATCACTAATCAACATGTATGCACCAAATGGTATAGCATCCAAATTTTTAATAGAGAAACTAGGAGAATTGAAGGAGGAATTAGACAGTAAAACCATATTAGTGGGAGACTTGAACCAACCACTATCAAATTTAGATAAATCAAATCAAAAAATAAATAAGAAAGAGGTAAAAGAGGTGAATGAAATCTTAGAAAAATTAGAATTAATAGACATATGGAGAAAAATAAATAGGGACAAAAAAGAATACACCTTCTTTTCAGCACCACATGGCACATTCACAAAAATAGATCATACACTAGGTCATAGAAACATGGCACTTAAATGCAGAAAAGCAGAAATATTAACTGCAGCCTTTTCAGATCACAAGGCAATTAAAATATTGATCGGCAAGGGTACATGGAGACCCAAATCAAAAATTAATTGGAAATTAAATAACATGATACTCCAAAACCATTTAGTTAGAGAAGAAATCATAGAAACAATTAACAATTTCATTGAAGAAAATGACAACGGCGAAACATCCTTTCAAACCTTATGGGATGCAGCCAAGGCAGTACTTAGAGGAAAATTCATATCCCTGAGTGCATATATTAACAAATTAGGGAGGACAGAGACCAAGGAATTGGAAATGCAAATCAAAAAACTTGAGAATGAACAAATTAAAAACCCCCAGAAGAAAACCATACTAGAGATCCTAAAAATTAAGGGAGAAATTAATAAAATAGAAAGTGACAGAACTATTGAGCTAATAAACAAGACTAGAAGCTGGTACTTTGAAAAAACAGACAAAATAGACAAAGTACTGGTTAATTTAATTAAAAAAAGGAAAGAAGAAAGGCAAATTAATAGCATCAAGGATGAAAAGGGGGATCTCACCTCAAATGAAGAGGAAATTAAGGCAATCATTAAAAACTACTTTGCCCAACTATATGGCAATAAATTTACCAATCTAGGTGATATGGATGAATATTTACAAAAATATAAATTGCCTAGACTAACAGAAGAAGAAATAGTTTTCTTAAATAATCCCATATCAGAAATTGAAATCCATCAAGCCATCAAAGAACTGCCTAAGAAAAAATCCCCAGGGCCTGATGGATTCACCAGTGAATTCTATCAAACATTCAGAGAACAGTTAACCCCAATATTACACAAACTATTCGACATAATAAGCAAAGAGGGAGTCCTACCAAACTCCTTTTATGACACAAGCATGGTACTAATTCCAAAGCCAGGCAGGCCAAAAACAGAGAAAGAAAACTATAGGCCAATCTCCCTAATGAATATAGATGCAAAAATCTTAAATAGGATACTAGCAAAAAGACTCCAGCAAGTGATTAGAAGGGTCATCCACCATGATCAAGTAGGATTCATACCAGGGATGCAGGGCTGGTTCAACATTAGGAAAACTATCCACATAATTGACCACATCAACAAGCAAACCAACAAGAATCACATGATTATCTCAATAGATGCAGAAAAAGCCTTTGATAAAATACAACACCCATTCCTACTAAAAACACTAGAAAGCATAGGAATAGAAGGGTCATTCCTAAAAATAATAAACAGTATATATCTAAAACCATCAGCTAATATCATCTGCAATGGGGATAAACTAAATCCATTCCCATTAAGATCAGGAGTGAAACAAGGATGCCCATTATCACCTCTATTATTTGACATTGTATTAGAAACACTAGCAGTAGCAATTAGAGAAGAAAAAGAAATTGAAGGCATCAAAATAGGCAAGGAGGAGACCAAATTATCACTCTTTGCAGATGACATGATGGTCTACTTAAAGAATCCTAGAGATTCAACCAAAAAGTTAATTGAAATAATCAACAACTTTAGCAAAGTTGCAGGATACAAAATAAACCCACATAAGTCATCAGCATTTCTATATAATTCCAACACAGCTCAGCAGCAAGAACTAGAAAGAGAAATCCCATTCAAAATTACCCAAGACAAAATAAAATACTTAGGAATCTATCTCCCGAGACAAACACAGGATCTATATGAACACAACTACAAAACACTTTCCACACAACTAAAACTAGACTTGAACAATTGGAAGAACATTAACTGCTCATGGGTAGGACGAGCCAATATAATAAAAATGACCATCCTACCCAAACTCATCTATCTATTTAGTGCCATACCCATGGAACTCCCAAAAATTTTTTTTACTGATTTAGAAAAAAACATAACAAAGTTCATTTGGAAAAACAAAAGATCAAGGATACCCAGGGAATTAATGAAAAAAAATACAAAGGAAGGGGGTCTTGCAGTCCCAGATCTCAGACTATATTATAAAGCAGCGGTCATCAAAACAATTTGGTACTGGCTAAGAGACAGAAAGGAGGATCAGTGGAATAGACTGGGGGCAAGCAACCTCAGCAAGACAGTATATGACAAACCCAAAGATCCCAGCTTTTGGGACAAAAATCCACTATTTCATAAAAACTGTTGGGAAAATTGGAGGACAGTGTGGGAAAGATTAGGCTTAGATCAACACCTCACACCCTACACCAAGATAAATTCAAAATGGATGAATGACTTGAACATAAAGAAAGAAACTATAAGAAAATTAGGCGAACACAGAATAGTATACATGTCAGACCTTTGGGAAGGGAAATACTTCAAAACCAAGCAAGAATTAGAAAGAATTACAAAATGCAAAATAAATAATCTGGATTACATCAAATTAAAAAGTTTTTGTACAAACAAAACCAATGTAACCAAAATCAGAAGGGTAGCAACAAATTGGGAAACAATCTTCATAAAAACCTCTGACAAGGGTTTAATTACTAAAATTTATAAAGAACTAAATCAATTGTACAAAAAATCAAGCCATTCTCCAATTGACAAATGGGCAAGGGACATGAACAGGCAATTCTCAGCCAAAGAAATCAAAACTATTAATAAGCACATGAAAAAGTGCTCTACATCTCTTATAATCAGAGAGATGCAAATCAAAACAACTCTGAGGTATCATCTCACACCTAGCAGATTGGCTAACATGACAGCTATGCAAAGTAATGAATGCTGGAGGGGATGTGGCAAAGTGGGGACATTAATTCATTGCTGGTGGAGTTGTGAATTGATCCAACCATTCTGGAGGGCAATTTGGAACTATGCCCAAAGGGCGATAAAAGACTGTCTGCCCTTTGATCCAGCCATAGCACTGCTGGGCTTGTACCCCAAAGAGATAATGGACAAAAAGACTTGTACAAAAATATTCATAGCTGCGCTCTTTGTGGTGGCCAAAAATTGGAAAATGAGGGGATGCCCCTCAATTGGGGAATGGCTAAACAAATTGTGGTATATGTTGGTGATGGAATATTATTGTGCTAAAAGGAATAATAAAGTGGAGGAATTCCATGTGAACTGGAACAACCTCCAGGAAGTGATGCAGAGCGAAAGGAGCAGAACCAGGAAAACATTATACACAGAGACTGATACATTGTGGTACAATCGAAGGTGATGGACTTCTCCATAAGTATCAATGCAATTTCCCTGAACAATCTGCAGGGATCTAAAAAAAAAAAATACTACCCACAAGCAGAGGATAAACTGTGGGAGTAAAAACACCGCTGAAAAGCAACTGCTCGACCACAGGGTTGGAGGAGATAAGACTGAGGAGAGACTCTAAATGAACACTATAATGCAAACTCCAACAACAGGGAAATGGGTTCGAGTCAAGAACACATGTGATAACCAGTGGAATCATGCGTCGGCTATGGGAGAGGGAAAGGCGGGGGGGGGGGGGAGGGGGGGAGGGGAGGAAAAGAAAACGATCTTTGTTTCCAGTGAATAATGTATGAAAACGACCAAATAAAATAATATTAAAATTTAAAAAAAAAAAAAAAAAAAAGAAAGAAAGAAAATAATGAGGAAGAGAAGAAAGTATTTGATATGGTGACAGATCTTACAACTACAAATAAAAATGTCAAAATATTCTTGAGATCTCAACCACTACTCTGTATTGGGAAAGAAGTATTGTCATGTACCGAAGAGATGCCCACAATCTCTTGGATATGACATCTTGGACATGAAAACCTAAGACCATATATTTAATAGATGTCACCATGTCAAATACTTTCTTCTCTTCCTTATTATTTTCTTTCTTTTTTTTTTAAAACCCTTACCATCCATCTTGGAGTCAATACTGTGTATTGGCTCCAAGGCAGAAAAGTGGTAAGGGCTAGGCAATGGGGGTCAAGTGACTTGCCCAGGGTCACACAGCTGGGAAGTGTCTGAGGCCAGATTTGAACCTAGGACCTCCTGTCTCTAGGCCTGGCTCTCAATCCACTGAGCTACCCAGCTGCCCCCTAGTTTCTTTCTTTTTAATGGGTAAAGAGGTAGTGGAAGGGAGAAAAAATAATTTATAAAAATAAGAGTGGAAAGGTAGAAAGAGGGTTAGATTATTATGAGCTTTAAATCATGGTGGTGATATGTACCTCTCTAGTGATGGGAGTTCTAGCAATGAGGTTACATAACATGGTCAGGACTCTATTTTAGGAAGATCATTTTGATAGCTGAATGGGGGATATTCTGACTTAGAAAGAAACTTAAGGTGATGAGGCCAAACAGTTTATATGTGAGGTTATTAGCACCTACAAAATGATGATGGGATATTCAGAGATGAAAAAGGGGCATCTACTATAGATATTGCAAATGCATAATCAATAAAACTTGGCAACTGATTGGTTATCAATTAATTTTGGACATCCAGTTAAGAATTGTCCAGAAGGCAGTTGTAGATGTGAGACTAAAGTTCAGGAAAGAGGTTAGGAGTAATGTGAAGATTATCTATAAAGAAATGGTCACTGACTCCATGGGATCTGATGAAGTCATTAACAAGGAGGTTGGGCTAGAGAGCAAATTCTCTATTCACTCTACATCTGTAATTCTTTTTTTTTTTAATTTTTAAAACATTTTATTTGGTCATTTCCAAACATTATTCATTGGAGACAAAGATCATTTTCTTTTCCTCCCCCCTCCCCCCATCTCCCCTAGCCAACACACAATTCCACTGGGTATCACATGTGTTCTTGATTCGAACCCATTTCCTCGTTGTTGGTATTTGCATTAGGGTGCTCATTTAGCATATCTCCTCAATCATGTCCCCTCAACCTCTGTAGTCAAGCATTTGCTTTGCTCACCCAGCATGTGAAAACTGCTTTGGATGAACAGACAAAAGAAACCAATAAGAAGGTTCAATGGCTGAGAGGGCGACTCAGCAAAGCACTGTGGAGTGCTTAGGGCGTGTTGGAGCACAAAAAACAACATGGCCATCCAATGCAGCTGAGGAAGTCTCCAGGTGTAATGACTTTTCATGCCACTGGACCCAGGCTTCCAATGCCAAGAGAGTGGGACTGTCTCTGTGTATCAACTTTTCCACTTAAATCTCCTTCACGCACAAGTGTCTTTGTGCACACTCATCTACATCACAGATGAAAACGCACAAAGACAATTGTCATCCTCGGTTACTGAGAGACTACTACTATTCCATCACCAACATATACCACAATTTGTTCAGCCATTCCCCAATTGAAGGGCATCTCCTCATTTTCCAATTTTTGGCCACCACAAAGAGTGCAGCTATGAATATTCTTGTACAAGTCTTTTTTTCCTTATTAACTCTTTGGGGTACAAACCCAGCAGTGCTATGGCTGGATCAAAGGGCAGACAGTCTTTTATCGTCCTTTGGGCACAGTTACAAATTGCCCTCCAGAATGGTTGGGTCAATTCACAACTCCACCAGCAATGAATTAATGTTCCTACTTTGCCACACCCCCTCCAGCATTCATTACTTTCCTTTGCTGTCATGTTGGCCAATCTGCTAGGTGTGAGGTGATACCTTAGAGTTGTTTTGATTTGCATCTCTTTGATTATAAGAGATTTAGAATACTTTTGCATGTGCTTATTAATAGTTTTGATTTCTTTAACTGCAAATTGCCTATTCATGTCCCTTGCCCATTTTTTAATTGGAGAATGGCTTGATTTTTTGTACAACTGGTTTAGCTCTTTATAAATCTGAGTAATTAGACCTTTGTCAGAGGTTTTTGTTATGAATATTGTTTCCCAATTTGTTGCTTCCCTTCTAATTTTAGTTATATTGGTTTTGTTTGTACAAAAAATTTTTAATTTGATGTAGTTGAAATTATTTATTTTACATTTTGTGACTCTTTCTAAGTCCATTTAAAGTTACCCGAGACAATATAAAATATTTAGGAATCTATCTGCCGAGACAAACACAGGAACTATATGAACACAACTACAAAACACTCTCCACACAATTAAAACTAGATCTAAACAATTGGAAAAACATTGATTGCTCATGGGTGGGATCAACTAACGTAATAAAAATGACCATCCTACCCAAACTTATCTATCTATTTAGTGCCATACCCATTGAACTTCCAAAAAACTTTTTTACTGAATTAGAGAAAACCATAATAAAGCTCATTTGGAAGAACAAAGGATCAAGGATATCCAGGGAAATAATGAAAAAAATACAAAGGAAGGTGGCCTTGCAGTCCCAGATCTCAAACTATATTACAAAGCAGTGATCATCAAAACAATTTGGTACTGGCTAAAGAGACAGAAAGGAGGATCAGTGGAATAGACTTGGGATAAATGACCTCAGCAAGACAGTCTATGACAAACCCAAAGACCCCAGCTTTTGGGACAAAAATCCACTATTTGATAAAATCTGCTGGGAAATTGGAAAACAGTGATGGAGAGATTAGGTTTGGATCAACACCTCACACCCTACACCAAGATAAACTCAGAATGGGTGAATGACTTGAATATAAAGAAGGAAACTATAAGTAAATTAGGTGAACACATAATAGTATACATGTCAGACCTTTGGGAAGGGAAAGATTTTAAATCTGTAATTCTATAAGAAATATTCATTTAAAATTTTGCATTTATGAAGTTGCTATCAGGATTTTAGTAATCCAGTAGCAATGCAATGATCCAGAAAAAATGGGAGGGATTTATGAGAAAACTCTATCCACATTCAGAGGAAAAACTATAGGAAAAGAAACACAGAAGAAAAACAACTGCTTGATCACATGGGTTGATCGGGATATGATTGGGGATGTGGATTCTAAATGATCATCCTAGTGCAAACATCAACAATATAAAAATAGGATTTGATCAAGGACACATATAAAACCCAGTGGAATTGCACGTGGGCTATGGGATGGGATGAGGGGAGGGAAAGAACATGACTTGAAACCAAGGAAAAATATTCTAAATTGACTAATTAAATAAAAATTTTCAAAAATAAAATACAATTTAAAAGATTTTAATAATCCATAACAAATGAAATACACTATTTAGGGGAATAATGCATATATATGTTATATAAGTATAAAACATATACACATATGTATATACATATATGTCACTATCACTATTGCTATGTTGCCTAGATATTTTGGGGACACTCAGAAATTCCTTTAAAATCAATGAGCAACTTTCTGCCTTTTCTAGAAGACCCATGGTAAACTGTGTGTCAATATCAATGTCAGAAAAAAATCTAAGGAATTTTCTCTATCTTACCTAATGACACTGACATACAAATGCCTTGGAACTCTCCTGCCAAGGTATTTCCAAAATATATTTTTAGGTTTCTTCTAAAATATTTCCTTACTTTCTGGATGATAATGGGATTCTTGCAATGACATGCATTTATGTAAGGCTGGTATTTTACAAATACCTAAAGGCATGTATGCTTTAAAAAAAGACCTTTACATATGCATTTCATTGCAGTAACCCACATACGTGCTTAATTAAATTTAGTTTGGCAAAACTGGTTGATTTAAATTTGATACAGTATTATCACATTACATTACTAATGTGCCTTTCAGGCTTATACTTTGTATGACAGTGATGTTAGAAACACCATAGCAAACCGAAGGAGTCAAAACAATCTGCCAAAAAGACAAGTACAGCCAATAGGTAGATTTCCCAAAGTCAAAGGGTTACAAAAGAGTGAGAAAAATGGACATACTCAGGGGAAAGAGAAAGTTGAAATCCTGTGTGACTTTATAAGGCTATCATAAGGGCAACTTCTGGCCAAATTGCTTCTGTGTGTTAAAGATTTATAATTGGCATAAGATAAAGAGGGCACTTACTAACAGATCTTTTAAAAATTATGTGTACATTATATATATATATATATATATATAGTGGATTTATTATATTTATTTATTTATATATTAATTCATGTATTATATTTACAATACATAATTATATATATATATATATATATATACATACATAAAATGCATCAGCCTTTTCCCATGCATAAACCTTGCGTGCTCAAAGCTCTTAGCAACAACATTAGTTTTAGTGTTGCCTTGTTGGAGATCCTTTAAGTCCAATTATACTATAGAATGTTGAGTTGAATCTAACATGATTGAAGACGGACAGTTGTTTCATTTGGATCTGGATGCTTTCAGACTCAGAACCAGCTTCCTATGTACCACATCATACTTCCTCTCTAGCATAACTGTGATATGAAACAATATGTGAAAAGAACAATTAGATACAAAAGAAAGTTGTACGTGTGTTATGGAAATAAACTCATTTACCGATCAGGTGGGCCTAGAAAGGCTCAATAGAAATTGGTTGGAGAAGGTCTGATCAGAGAGAAAGAACACTTCCTCTGGAGATAGGCAGGCAGGCAGGCAGAAGACCAGATTGTGAATTCTGATTCTGCCCATTACTTCCTGTATCACCTTGGAAAGTCATTTCAGCTTTTTTGGTCTTGGTTTTCTAGTTTGTGAAATGGGAGCTTTGGACTAGGTGATTCTCTTCCAGCTCTTAATCAATGATCCAAAATTTCTTGAAAATAATGGAGACAGAATTTGAGTTGATTTTAAAAAGAGGTTAGTACTTTAGCAGACAAAGATGCAAAGAAAAAGATGGAGATTGTTTCAGGTATAACCAGCCTTAAGTGAGACATTTTTTAAATTTTT
Source organism: Monodelphis domestica (assembly GCF_027887165.1). Taxonomy (NCBI): domain Eukaryota; kingdom Metazoa; phylum Chordata; class Mammalia; order Didelphimorphia; family Didelphidae; genus Monodelphis; species Monodelphis domestica. The sequence goes on from NC_077233.1 coordinate 106,974,970, forward strand.
TAAAATTTTTTAAAAAAAGCAAAATAATAGACTTTTCGTAAATTATTTCAACAATTTTCATTCTCTGCTACCTTAGTTCAGGAAAGGACATAATATAGTAAATCTTATTCTACTTATTAGAAAACAGACTTAGAGAGAGCTACTGTTGAGCAACATAATTAGTCAGAAGAGGAAGGGGAAATAGTTTAGAGGACTTAAGACCTAGTATGGCAGTACTGACCTATTAGAAACTGATGGAAGTCTGAATGCAGATTAAAGTATACCATTTTTCACTTCATAAGTTTTTTTTCCCTTCATGAGTTTTTTTCTTATATAAATGATATGCATTATGTATACACACACACACATATATATATACATATGTGTATATAAAACCCTTTCTTTCTGTCTTAAAATCAATACTAAGTATTTGTTTCAAGGCAGAAGTGTAGTAAAGGTTAGGCACTTGGAGTTAAGTGACTTGTCCAGGGTCACACAGCTAGGAAGTGTCTGAGGCCAGATTTGATCCCAGGAAATCCCATCTCCAGGCTTAGCTTTCTATCCACTGCTTCTTACATAACGTGACAAACACAGAAATACCTATTTCATGACAGACTAATATTATGTGTCATCTCAAGGAGGGGAGATTGGAGAGAGGAAGAAAGAGAACATGGATCACATAATGTCAGAAGACAATTATAGAAAATTGTATCTACATGTAATTGGGAAAAACATGATAAAATTATATTGCAGTTTACAAAGTAATATCATCTCAACTATGTAATGTAGATATGTATTATTTTACACATTTTACATTTTACACACAAGGAAATGAGGTCCAGAGACAGTCAATGTAACTTCCCATAGTCACTTGGGTAGTGAGGGGGCAAATCTAGGCTTAGAATCCAGATCTCTCTTAGAGATTTATTTTCCTATTTGCATCTATTTTGACTCTCTGGCTGCTGTTTTCTTGACTAATAAGAAAAATGACAATGGTAATAGTATAGCAGTAGTAGTAATAAGCAATGCTGTCATCATAAGAGATGAATTGCATTTGTCCAAAGGTGTCTAAGTTCATTGGTACTCTTTTCTGATATGTATGTAATTGCTGGATATATTATTATATAAATTGGAATGCTTTCAACATTTCTTTTATCACCCAATACAAACAAAATGCAAACTTTATAATATCTTTCCATCATCTGACATGAATTGCATTTTGCATTTGCAAGTTATTGCTTCCATTCTTCAAATCAGAGCCCTTTCAAGTCAGAAACTTAAGTCATCTCTTTTTCCACTTTTTCTAGGAATACCAAAACCATAAAAGGCTATGTAGAAGACTCCAAATAGTGATTTTTTGAGAGGTCTCATAGTCAAGAATTTTAAATATGTTAGGGCATTTCAAGAATATTTGTATTGAAAAATCTCCATGATTTCATGGGTACAGCAACTTCCCTTATTAAAAAAGTCCTTGATACCTCCAGGCCTTACCGGAACATTTTCATGAGTTTCTATGACCAGAAAAGAGCTTTCAACTAATGGCCAAATTTTAGAAACAAATAAATGAATGGATGAACATAGTGAGTGAGTAAATGAATGGATATAGAGTAAGTTTTTTAATTTCCTCATTTGCTTTACAAATCTGATATTCCTGAAGGCATAAATTAATCACTCAAATGGAAAAATGCAATTCTTATTCCTCTTGAGGGTTCTTTGCTAGGTCTCACTAACTATAGGCATTGTCCAAGGATCTCTCTTGGTTATAAAGCTTTGCTTTCTGACATACTATCCCTGGGTGATCTTATCATCTCCTATGGGTTTAATTATCACATCTATATAATGATTGCCAAATCCAGTCCTAGTAGCTCTCTGGAATTCTAGCTCTGAATTACCAGTTGACAACTGGACATTTCCATCTCATTGTTCCCATAGGCAACTGCAATTCAACATTTCCAAAAGAGCCTCATGAACTTTGCCATCCTTCCCCCAAACTTCCCTATTTCTGATGATGGAACCAATCTTCTTCCAGTTATTAAGTTTCACATCCTCAAAGATATCCTTCATGCTTTACTTTCTCACTCATGATATCATCTCCCTATTGAACCATTTTAACTCCACATTTTTTGTATTCATCTTCCTAAAACTTTTTTTATAATTCAGGCCCTTTTAATATCTTCAATGAATTATTGCAATTGGTTCTGTAATTGACCTTCCTATCGCCAATCTCTCCTATCTCAATTTCATCCTCTACACAAATGCTAGTCCAATCTTCCTAATATATAAATCTCAACCTATCTCTCCTTCTTCCCTTCTTCAAAGAAAACAATTCTTCAACAGTCTCCCATTTATTTTAGGATAAAATGCAACCCTCAACTTGGAATTTGAAATCTGAAACAATTTGACCCTTACATACCTTTCCTGTCATATTTCCCAATGCCACCCTTCACATACTTTCCATTCTTGTTAAACCACTTTGTTAAATGAACAAGTGAGGCATTGTGCAAAATGCAGAGAGATACAAAGAAATGTAAAGAGTCTTCAAGGAATTCACATTCTGCTAGAGGAGACAAGATGTGACTAACTAATACATTATATATATATATATATATGTATACACACACACATATATATTTATATACATTACATGGAAGATTATATAAGAGAGGAAGACATTTGTAGCTAGGGAAATTAAGAAAAGTCCCCTTTAGAAGGTGGCATATAAATTGAGTCTTTTAAGAAGGCAGTAGTAAGGAGGGAAAACATTCTAGGGATGGAGGACAATCAATGCAAAGTTATGGAGACAAGAAGAGAGGAGTAAAATATAAAGGGCCTAGATGGATAGGTAGGGAGTAGGTTACTCAGAACTATAAATGCTCCACAGAATAAATTTTATTCTGGACTTAAGAAGGAGCCATCATTTATCATTTTAAAAAAATCAGTAAGGTCAGACCTGCCCTTTAGATTAATTTACTTGGCAGGTGAGGCAGGGAGATTAGCTAAAAAGCTAAGGCAACAGGGCCAGCAAGAGATGATGGAGGTCAGAATATGTATAAAAGACGTTATAAAGGAAGAAGCAACAAAATTTGGCAACAGAGGAGGTATGTAGGCTGAATGGGAGTGAGGAGTAGAAAATGAGACCAAGATTATGAGTGAGGGTGAATGGAAGTATGACATTGCACTTGACATTATGGAAGAAAGGAGAATTTGAGCATAAAGCTAGATTTCTGTTTTGGACATGCTGAGTTTGAGATTTCATGGAACTTGCATCTTTAAGAAATCTGTCCTCTCAGAACATTTTTGTCTAAAGTACTAGAATGGATTTCATAGAAATGACTTGGATTCCTAGAAATTCCTAGAAAACCTGGATTAGACGGACCGTGACATAGACTTAGGCTCCAGCTCTCTCTCCCTTTTCAACAATTTTCACATAAAAATATAGACATTCCAACAGAACTCCAAGAGAACAATTTATATTTCAGGAGTTTTATTTTAGTTTTTCAATTTCCTAATGAGTTTGGGAAATCATTCCCATCTCATCTATAACACTAACAAATCATCTTTCATGGTACCTCCCTTCTGGGATAATTTCTACTTAATGGTTGTTCCCACAATATAAGATTTATAGCTTATAAAGCACGTTTCCCACTAGAACACTGAAAGATAGTAGTGCAAATATTATTTCCCCCACTATAGAAATTTAAAAAATAGAGGCTTATTGAAAGTGAAATACTAACTTTCTTGGAAACCTCCACTTCAAGGAAAGATGTCTGTAGATTTTCTGAGTTCATGATCATTGGGAGCCTGTAGCCAATGGTGAGAGCTCATGTGAGGGGGACCCCATTTAAACAGGTTAGTGAGTCAATGGAAGTTTAAGAGAACTTCCAAGAGAAGGAGCTTTCAGTATAAAATATGAACCTGGAAGAACTAGCACACAGAAGGCCTTCGGTTGCAATAATACACATTTGTAAGGGTTCTATCTCACCAGCTGTAGTACTAATAAGGAACCAGAAACATTTGGAATTTCTGGCTATGGTTATATTCTGGTCAATCAATCGATCAACAAATATGTGTTTTTGTCTACAGTTTGTTTGTTGAATAAATAATAATTATACGCTGTTCTCACCAGGAGACAGTACCAAAAATAAAGTGATCTTAAAAATACAATTAAAAAAAACAACTATGGGCCTGGGAACTAAATAATAAAGAACAGCACCATTCATCATTCTTTTATCATGTAAGCATCCCCTCAAGAGGATTAACTGTCATTATTTGTTTGTTCAAGAAATAGAACATCTGCATACTGGCCTCTCAGCTCAATACAAACATTGGAAAGGAGATTCTCTCTTTACTATATATGAATTTAAACTTAGCCATAAAATATACTGGATTGTCATAAAAGTAATCTTGGAGTCATTGCAACCTATAAACATAGAGGCAGCAGTGGGGACTCACACATATATAACACTAAGCTTTGTGAAATTGTTCTAAAACCCTACTTCATCTAGGTTAACTTGAGGGCTATATCAATTATGAAATATTCATACATGGGAATGGCAGATCCTTAAAATATCAAAAGACACAGTAATGGCTCATTTAAATGTTTTAAGTTTTCCAAAATGCTTTACATATATTAATTTATTTGATCCTTCCAACAGCCTTCTAAAATAGGTAGGTGCTATAATGACCCCGTAGACTCCAGTAGTGAATCATTCATCAAGCAGAACTTGACACTACCCCATTTTACAGATAAGTGGAACTGAAAAGTTAAGCCCATGGTTATATGGGTAGTAACTGTATGAGCTGGTATTTTGATTCCCTGACTTCATGTCTAACAACATCTAATACACCAGCACATACAAATGTCTAGGAGATAAAATAAAGTTTAACCAGGACATACAATCAGTGGGGAAAAAATAGGAGTTGAGGAGAAACAATCATCCTATGTAGTACAACTCAGGAAGAAGCTGGGAGGACTCTGGGTGACAGCCTGACAACAGAATCAACAAACAGCAGAGCCTGAAACAGCTGTATAGGCTGCAGACTCATCTTTGAAACCTCCAACCTACTTTGAAAACTCCAACAACTCCTACTTGTGAGGTCTACAGGGGCTGACTAGACACCATCTCAAATTGTGGTTGCAGAAAAGCAGGAGGAAAACTCCCAAGTAAATGCAATTGAAGGGGACCTTGGGAAAGCAAAGTTCAAGGTTGCTGTTCCAAGAACAGAAGAGCAAGAACAACACCTCCAGGAGTAAGAGCCTTCAAGGTGACGGCATTGCTTGGGACCCTGTAATATAGAGAGATGAAAAGAAGCAAGAAGTCAAAGACACCCAGGAGCTCAGGAAATAAGAACACCAAGCAACAAAACAAACCCTTAGACTGACGGATGACTATGCAACTCTGCCTCACTTAAATCCAAATCACTTGGAGTCTGTGATGTTATTGATCCTGTATGAGTAGAAGGACAAACAATTTTCTATTAATATTTTGAGTGATCAGATTAACATTACTACAACTTAAATGATCTATATATTAAATTTAATTCCCTAATATTCATAACACTCTTTCAGATTGTTGAAAGATATCTTCTTGTATCTTGGTTATGTCATAGAAGGGCATGCAAGGTTCCTAAACTTTGATTGGCCCAAATTTCACTTCTGGCTTTCCAACTAAGAGTCTGCCTGATCTAGACTGGCTCTTTCTAATACTGGTCACTATTTATATATTTCACTGTTTATAGTCTCCTTCCTCTTCCAATTCATCCCATAGGACACCACTAGATTCTTCATCATAAAACACATTTCATCATGTACCTCTTCTGCATAAGTACCTTCAATGCCTCTCCATTGCCTAGAGATAAACAAGTCCAATAAATAGGCTCATATAGTCATTTAAGGCTTTTACATATTTGAATTTTAGTTGAACTAACCAATCTTATCTCCTACTCCTCAATAACAATGACTTTCTCGTCTTTTCCAAAGCATTTCATTCCTGTAAAAGCTTTTTTAGTAATCAAAGCAGAGAAAACTGAAGGAAACTTCAAGAGCATGTAGTTAAATGCTTTAAAAAATTTATTTTTTATTAAAAAAATTTTAATCTTTTTTTAAAACTCTGAAGCTGAGGCCAGGAAAGAAGAAATGAGTCACTCTGATCTTACTAAATGTCATTCTTAGGGAAAGCTGAATCTAATGATCATTCTTTTCCCTCTACTCTCCCCTATAGAATGCCCTTTCCTTTTTTATCCACCTATCCAAACTTTAACCATTTTTAAATAAATGTGGTGTTCAATTTGTCAATGTGGAATGTAGAAGTCCTCAGTTTATTTACTTGGGAGGTAGAAACCCCAGGTTTGACTTTGTCATAGGAGAGTCAAGGTCTCCCCCCAAGGGAAGGTCCTACTTCACCTGTCTCAGGCTAACAATAGACAATCCACTTCAGGTGGGAGCTAAGCCCAATCCAGTCCAGTGACTGACTCTTCTTCTTGTAATAGATACTTGAGGATGCATATTTGATTGATTCTCTAGATGACTAATGGATCAAGTATTTTGGTTGCACTATCTGCGTGGCCATTGTTCTTTTCCTTAATCTGATCAAGCCTTTTTCCTTGATCAATTCCTCAAACAAATTCTTAATGATGTTTTCCAGGTTATTATCTGGTGAACTAAGGCTTTGCTCACCCAGCATGTGAAGACTGCTTTGGACGAACAGAGGGAAGAAACCAATAAGAAGGTTCAAGGGCTGAGAGGGCAATGCAGCAAAGCACTGTGGAGTGCTTAGGGCGTGTTGGAGCACAAAAGACAACACTGCCATCCAATGCAGTTGAGGAAGTCTCCAGGTGTAACGATTTTTCATGCCAATGGACCCAGGCTTCCAACGCTGAGAGAGTGGGACTGTCTCTGTGCATCGACTTTTCCATTTAAATCTCCTTCACCCACGTGTTTTTGTGCACACTCATCTACATCACAGATGAAAGTGCACAAAGACAATTGTCATCCTCAGTTACCCAGAGACTACTATTATCTACCACCAGTATCTGTTCTGCCTTTTTGGGGATAACAAAGGCTTCTGGAGATCATGGAAGAGGCATGCATGCAAAGAACAGAAAAAGCTGAGGATGGATCATCTGTCAATCAAAAGGAACATTCCACTTGGAATGTTACCAGGAAAAACAGTTGGAGCTAAGCCTATGGCTGAGAGGCTTTTGGGACTGGGCTTTGACTGGTGGCTGATGGTGGAGAAGAATCTGAGGCTTTTTGACTTCTGACAGAGGTAGAGAAGAACCTATTTGTGTCTCTGGGGCTGGCTGGCTGATTTTGAAAGAAGAAGAAAAACAGTTGTCCTCATATCTCTCTGACTGACATTGTTTCACACTTGTGAAAGAATTGCCAACCAAAATACTTGATCCATTAGTCATCTAGAGAATCAATCAAATATACACCCTCAAGTATCTATCTATTATAAGAGGAAGAGTCAGTTACTGGACTGGATTGGGCTTAGCTCCCACCTGAAATGGATTGTCTATTGTTAACCTGAGACAGGTGAAGTAGGACCTTCCCTCAGAGGAGAAAACTCTCAGGTGACAAAGTCAAACCTGGGGTTTCTACCTCCCAAGTAAATAAACTGGGGACTTCTAGATTCCACATTGACAAGTTCAAAGAGTCACATTTTAGGAAGGATATGACAAGCCAGAGTGAGGTCTCAGAGGTAAAGAATCATGGGTGCACATTATAGAAGAGATACAGGAAGAAATTAAGCATCTTTAACTTAAGAAAAGAAAATTTAGGGGAGACATGACAGCTGACTTCAATATTTTGAGGATCTATTACATAGAAAAGCATTTAAACTTTTTTCCTTGACTTCAGAGGGAAAAGCTATAAGTAATGGGTAAAATTGAAAAAAAAAATTAGGTTTGATCTAAAAAAAAATCTTCATGATTAAAGCTATCCAGAAGTACAGTGTGTTGCCTTGGTAGGTAGTTTCCCATTCACTAGAGATCTTTAAGCCAAGGATGAATGTCAAGTCACTAGGTAGACTGTAAAGATAATTATTCAAGTATAGATAACTAAATAATCACTTTCCACTTCTGAAATTTGGTGGTTTGGAGATCAGTTCAAATTCTACCTTGTCCCATGTTACTATATTAATATCTTCCCTTTCAAAAATGAATTGGTTATCACATTATTGATTTTGTTATTGTATCATACACTGTCTTTCATTTTCTATGCATGGATGCTCTGTCTTTCAAACCAGATTATATTTATAGCTAACATTGATTTAGTGCTTTAAGTAAACTACTCTATATTTATTATCTCATTTTATTCTCAAATAATGCTGGGATGGATGTGTTGTTATTAAATCTTTTTTTTAATAAAGAAACTGAGGCAAATAGAGACTTGATGATTTACTCAAGGCAGTAAATGTCAGGAAGACCAGATCTTCCTGCTCTAAGACAATGTTCTATCTATTTCAGGATAAAGCTCCCCATTTTGGAACTATGGTGTCTCCTACAATGTCTAGTTCAGTATTAAACACATGTTAATAGGGGCATGATAAATAAGCATTATTAACTAAAGTGAAATATGATAAATCTTTATCTCTCCCCTGACCTGATTGATAGATGTACTATGGTAGTTAATAAAATTATCAATTTATTAATCCAAATTTATCTACATTATTGAAGTCAGACACCAGATCTTGACTAGCCTAATAAGCATATTGACAAATATTAATTTTATACCAAAATACAGTTTATAACATTCATAGGCCCCACAGCTTACCTCTCTTCAACTCCACTGTTTAGCATTTCACTTTCTTTCAAGGTTTACACTCAAGTGTGACTTCTGCAAAAACCTTCTTTACTTCCCTTTAGCTAGAAGTTCTAGAACATCTTCCTCACCCCCGACTCCCCCACCACTCCATCAAATTACCTTCTATTTACTCTTATCTGTATACCTGCTATGACTCTTGGGAAATTCACTTAACCTTTGAGCACCCCCAGGCCTTTCTCCAGTAGACTCAGTTACAGTGAAGATGCCTCTATTAGCTGAGGGCATTTCCTTGTTCTGGAGTTCTCCAAGTCACTGAAATCACAAATTCAGTTCCTGTATTTATTGCATTTTATGGAATTGAATTGAGAAACACACCATTATCATTTGAGAATGAATGCTATAATTCCCGTATCCCATATAATGTGGATTATACTGAGCATACACAAATATTTCCTGCCTGTTTCTGCCCATCCATAGGTGTTACACCTTTTGGGCATATGGAAGATGGAAAATTCAATGATTGCTTCTGACTATGTGGTGGCGCAGAAATAAATGAACTTGCCATTTTGATATGATTTAGCAAATAATGGCTGGTCCCTCATTCTCTTAGCTCATGAAAGAAGCAGTGATGGGACTCTGGATCAATTAAAAGAACAGAGAGCTTCCTACTGGTTCTAATTGCTTTTGAATCTCTAGATGACACCATGTAACTCAAAACCTTTCAGTGAAGAATGAAAAATGAGTTGTCAACTTTCTCTACTCCTGCATCATGGCAACCTTTTGAAGAAGGATCCCACTACATGTCACTCACTTCTTTTTCTTATCTGGTGTTTCTTTTCCTTTGTAGGTGACTGAGAATCAACCTCAAGAAAGACACAGGTAGAAAGAGATCTTGTGGTTTGAAGAGAAGAGACTTCTGGATCTATGGAATGAGGTTAACTGGTAGCTAGGGGAGTATTCATTAGAGATAAGAGGATAACTGGGAAAAATAAAATGTCTTTGAATAAAGAAAAAGAAAGAGATAAGAGAAGACTAGGCTTCTAGACTTGCTTGCCAGAAGGCATGAACTTTAGGGGAGGTAGTGCAATGTTAAAACTAAATGGAAAATACCTAATTAGCAATTCCACAAACTACTTTCCATTTAGATGATTTAAAGGGAAAACTTCCCAACCAGATATAACAATAGTTCTACTTGCCACTTGCTTAGCTTCTTACAGTCAATATATGCTTTTTGAGATTTGTGTTTTAGCATTTCTTTTGTGTTTAGGAAATAAATGCTTGGCCTATACCTTGTTTAGGTTGTACATTGAGTAACTTTCAATTTCTTAGACATAGTACAACAACTTATGCTTTAAATACTTTATTTGTAGCATTGGGCTTAAGGAATTGAAAAGTATGGGGAAAGAGATCCTCACTGTTCTCTTTAGAGATCAGGTTCCTCCAGGACTGGTTCTCCACACTGTTTAGTCAGGAATCACAAAAGGATAATCTACACCAATATATAACCCATATTACACAAGTAAATACATTCATTTTGAATTTCCAAATATATGGGGTCCATTTCAGAGTCAGCGAAAAATCAGGAACAAAGAAGAGAGATCAAGCTTTGTAATTTTTTAAAAATTATATATCTCTGAATTTTAATTGTCTTACTCTAGAGACTAAAAATAAACTTGGACAACCCTGGATGAAGATCAAAGTTGGTAATGTATATGACTATACTTTGAAAGCTTTGGAATTTCTCCTCATTTATCAAGACTAATTCTTTAGGAGTTTTTAATTTTAAAAAATTACTAAAAATCTAAGCTGAGATGTTATTGTATCCCAATTTACGGAGAAGCCTTTTTTTTTTCCTTCTTAGGTGGGTGGCTCCTAACAGACAGCAAACTGAGATCTTTCCTCTACAACTTCATGGAATTCAGCCTGTTGCTCTCAACAATGTCATAGTAACCAGTTAAACCTGAGCACTTGTGGGATTTGTGCCAGGTTGGGATTTTTTTAAAGTATATATGTTATTACATGAAAAAAACCTTTCTATCTGCCTCCAAGGTGCCATCGAGTTTTCAGCCAAAATCCTGGTTGAAGAGAATAATTAGGAACTAGACTGGAGGCCTCCAAAAAAAAGATGGAAACAAGCCAACAGTCCCTCAGTAGACTTCTTTCCATAATTCTCTAAACTCATAGTATTAGTGCTTATGTGGAAAGGTGACCTTTGGAGGCTGAGACCCTAAATTAGGTGTATCTCAGCTGTCATTAGACTTTTTTCAATTTACTGCAAACTCAGAAGTAGGGGAAATTTTTCTGTTTTCTTTTGGGGTTTCCATGGTTTTACCAAGGAAACCAAATACATGAGCTATTCAACCTTCCTCAAGAAATAAGTTAGGGTATATCCCCCAAGTACTGAGAGATTGGATGTTTTATGTCCTTAAACAGAGACTAGGCTAGAAAGAAGAGGACAGAGAGTAATATCATTCATAATCACTAATGTGATCCCCATGGTAAATAAAAATGTTCTTGAGCCTTCTGGTCAGGCTTATTCCTCCCTGATGCATTTCTAATAATAAAGGGGGAAAAAAAATATATATATATATATATTAGATCCATGGTAAAATCTTTTTAACTTAATTTTATTGATTAAGAAATTTTTTTCCATGATTACATGATAAATGTTCTTTCCCTTCCTTCCTCTCAACCCCCTCCCATAGCCAATGAACAATTCCACTGGCTTTTATATGTCATTGATTAAGATCTATTCCCATATTATTGATAATATCACCAGGTTAATTTAGAGTCTACATCCGCAATCATATCTCCATCTACCCATGTTTCTGCTCCCACGGTTCTTTCTGTGGATGTAGATAGTGTTCTTTCTCATAAGTCCCTCAGAATTGTCCTGGATTAATGCATTGTTGCTAGTAGAAAAGTCCATTACCTTTGATTGTGCCACAGTGTATCCATCTCTGTGTATAAGATTCTCCTGGTTCTGCTCTTTTCACTCTGCATCAGTTCCTGAAGGTCATTCCAGTTCATGTGGAATTCCTCCAGTTCATTATTCCTTTTAGCACAATAATATCCCATCACATGGTGAAATCTTGATGTAATGATATACTCATATATGCTGAGATATAGAAACTATGGCCTTTGAAAGACAGATTGAGGTTATCACAGAGATGCAGAGATGCAAGAAAGCTGAGAGCTACTGAAATTTTTTTATTATTTTCTTAAATATTGAAAACTATAAGGAGCTATTGAGAATTTTGTTTTAAGGCTAGATTTTGGATAACTATATATATATATATGTATATATAAATTGAATAAGGAATTTATATGAACTTGTATTGTTTGAATATAAATAAGCTGCATTTCAAGTTAATTGATGTACCTATTCTTTTATTCTCTTGCTTTTACAAAAAACAAACCGCCTAAAATGCAAAGATCCAGGACAACTCTAAGGGACTCATGATGAAAAAGGCCATGCATTATCATAGAATGAACTGACAGAGTCCAAATGTAGATTGAAACACACTATTCACTTTATTTCCTCCATGAAGTTTTCTCTATTGTAAGTAGTGTGTGTCTTCTTTCACAACATGACGAACATGGGCATTTGTATTGTATGACTGCACATGTATGATCTATATCCTATTGCTTAATGTCTCAGGGAGAATGGTGGTTTGGAGGAGGGAGAGAACATGGATTGTCAAATGTCAAAAGAGGGTTATTACATTTTCATTGACGTAATCTAGAAAAATATTTTTAAAAAATAAATTGTTTTCAATGTGCTTTGAGACCAACTAATATGTTTCTCACAATCTATATAGATGTAGAAGAAACTGCCTTGTAATTTCATTGGTACAAAGAATTCCCATATGAGGAATTTCCTTCTACCAATGCAGGTTTTTACATTTTCTACAATGCATACTTGTATATATTGTAGAGAACTGCCTAGAGTAATAGGAGCTAGAATATATCTTTAGCAGGACTTCAAAACAGATGTTCCAGACTCCAAGGTTGGTTCTATATCCATAATTCCATGCTTTCTCTTGGTGTGCACACATACATAAATATGCACACACACACACACACTTATGACAAAGAATATGTATGCTTACATACATCTGTATACAAATGGACTATATATAAACATATATGTATATCTATTTATACATACTGTAAGGATTGAAATAATATTTCTACCCAGATATATATATTTTATAAAGTTTATTAGAAAGGGGAGACAATTATTCCTTTAAGTAACCTGACTACATGGTGGCTAGTCTGTAAGTCGCTTCCTCCTTCCCTTTACCTGCCCGCTCTGTTCCCAACTTCTTCCTTCTTCATTCTCTTCTTGCTTCTCCTCTTCTCAAGCCCAAATCCATGACTTTTATTGATGTACAACATGTACAGGGACGCAAACCTGGTGTAACTGTGTTATGTTAGGAATGTTTAATGGACAGGTCAAGCTACTCAGGAGGGGGAGGCGATGAACTTCCTTGACACAATACATATCTCTCTCTCCCTTTTTCTAGTTTGTTTTTTTTTTCTATTTCACATTACAATGACAACCTTCTCTTTTCTATACAACCTTGTACTGAAGCAAGCGAATACAGTAAGTAAAGAGTCAGCTTTGGCATCAAGAAGTCCTGGAGTTGAATCTTTTCTCTGACATATCATAATGCTATCACCAGACAAATATTTTCATTTCTCACGACTCATGCAACTCTCTTAAATTATAAGTTGAACTAGTCTCAAATGAGAAAATTATAAAGTGATTTCCCAGTGTGAAAGCCTCATATAAAAGTATATTGATAATGATAAACACAATTCAACATAATCTTCACAAATTTGTAACAATGATGATGTTCCCATTTCTCCTTCAATATTTCAGAAAGCTTTGAGCTGGGTAAGTCAGTAAGTATTTATAAGGTCAGTAATAAATGCACATCCTTCCAAATGGATAATTATTGGGAGTGATTAATTATTTGTATATACTCACTAATCCTTTTTGAACCCTTTACATCATACTTCATACTGTGGCTAAATTAAAGAAGAGAGACAGGGTGGTAAAGGGGAAAAATCCAGATCGGAAATCAGAAAAGCTTGGTTTAAAATTTCAGCTGTGTCCCTTTCCTGTGTGACCTCGTTGTTGTCATTTCTCCTGTTCTGGATCTAAGATTCCTCTTCTGAAAAATGCAGGGATTAGCCTTGGTGACCTCTCAGTCCCCATCCAGCTTTAATTTATGATCCCTGGACAACAGCTCTGGCACCTTTCAGAGTAGTCATTTTTTGTATACCACAGGTAAATGGGGAATTTAATCGAGTTAATGGGGGAATGTTTTCCATAGATTAGAACATGCTCTTTTCTTGTTTTAACATGACCCACTTGTTCATCTAATATCTATTTTTCTTTCTGTGAACTGCAACTGAACAACTTATGACAGGATTGAACATATTAATCCATAATATAAGACATCCCCCTTTGTCCTTGTACCCTGATGTGTGTCAAATAAGGTTAGCATGGATTTCCAAAAGCATGACTACATATTTGTATAATTCCTTGAGCTGATTTTTTTCAAAGTACATTCGTTTTGTGGATCAGCCAGAATCAACAACAAAGAGGGGTGAGGGGAGTATGACAGCAACTGGGGAAACAAATAGGCACTTTTAGAGCCAATGGTGCACACAAGTTATTACTGTTTTAGAACAGTGTTTTCCAGTCTAAATTGTGCTATAGACCAGGACAATATCCAAATCCTTTATGTAGACTACACCCTCTTTGAAGTATAGTCTTGGATAACTAGAGAGCCCAGGACGAGTGTAGGAAGAATAGTATACAGAGAAGGGAAACAGCAATGTTTCTTTTATTTGTTCTACAAGATATCATAAGGCGGCTGATGGAGAGCCAGCAAAACTTGTGCTCAAGTACAACTTTGATATATGCTGACTGTGTGACTCTGTTCAAGTCATTTACCTGACCTCTCTGAGTTCTAGGCAACTTGCTAAGACTATAAGCTTCAAAGAAGGTGCAGACCAGTTTGGGTAGGAGTGTTCTATATTAACGAAGTGATAGGTCCTGTCCCTAATTGTTTTTAAGTTTCCACTAACATGATAAAATGAATTACATGATTACACATGTAAAATCTAATCAGATTGCTTGCTGTCTCAGGGAGGTAGGGAGATCAGGAAGGAAGTGAGGGAGGTAGGGACAGAGGAAGGGAGAAAATTTGGAACTCAAAACTTTATTTAAAATGAAAGTTAAAAAAAACCACTTTTACCCATGATAGGGGGGAAAATAAAATATCATTTAAAAATAATTAAAATACAGGGTGTGTGTGTGGGGGGGATGTTTCCCTCGTATAGACATTTTTGCTGAATAAAAATGATTGTTTCTGACTACTTGTACTACAGGAACCAGAAAATGAACAGTGTTCCAGAGGTCTCTAGTGATGAATCTCATGATGGATAAGATACGATTAAGCCTCTCTAAGGGCCTCTGTAGTCAGCAGTGCTCACCTTGTAGGCAGGGTTTCCCCATGCTTTGCATTATCCAGCAAAAGATATCTTATTTTCCTTATTAATCTTCCTGAACAATCAGCTCAAGGCAGACCTTATTCATGATTTACAACTAGAAGCTGATCTGGTTGTTTTCACAATGTTTAACAGGGAACATTTGTAACATGTGAGCTGTTTCACCAAATAAGACACGCACTTCCAAAGCCAGCTCTTTTTTTCAGGACTTCTCTTTAAATCTGGGGAGATATTTCAAAAATTCCACTCTAGTCAATATTTTGGAGTTTCCATAGAGTGACTGGCATAGCACTAAGTACTAGCAAATATTGAGGTAATGAACTAAATTAGCCAAGATACTTAAACATATATGGAGATATATAAAATTAGGTAATATAAATACATAAGTACATGATGTGGAGGGAAAACCCAGTATTTTCCCCAAGTTTCTTTCCTCCAAGAGGTTCTTGCTTCTGGCCTTAAAGTTCCGGTGGTAGAAAAGCCTTTCTAGATCATGTTAGTTGGTTTTCTCTCCCTCTACCAAATATGACACTTATAATTATCTTATTAAATGATGTACTCACTTCAACCTCTACCCTAATCAAATTGAAAGGTTGTTAAGGTCCAGGATTTTTTCTTTGCTTGTTTATCATTGTATTTCCAGTGTCTAGCACAATGTCTTGGTCACAGTTGTTTGTTGTTTAGTCGTTTTTTAGTTGTATCCAATTCTTGATGACCCATTTTGGGTTTTCTTGGCCAAGATACTGGAGTGGTTTGACATTTCCTTCACTAGCTCATTTTACACATGAAAAATTGAGGCAAACAGGATTAACTGATTTGTCCTAGTCTGTAGTAAGTGTCTGAGGTCAGATTTGAACTCAGGCCTTCCTGACTTTAGGTCCTGCACTCCATCCCCTGTACTGCCCCTCTTGAGTATAGTAGAGTTTTAATAAATGCTTGCTGGATCATATTGGACTAGCTAGGAGTTTTGTGCTGAACTAAATGAAAATCAACAGGTTGCTTCCGTTATGGATGAAACCTGAAGGAAAGGTTAAAAACGGAGAGAACTTGGGCATGGTGAGTATGTTACCTGGCTGAAGGAGTCTAAAGGAAGTTGGAGTGAGAAATATAAGACAGTAGCATGAAGCTAACAGGCATGCTGAAGAATATGGTGTGTGATATAGCGGTTATTGGCAAAGAAGACTGTTCCAGGAATTCAAAGGAAATTGTCTTAAGACAACTCTTCCCTAGCTCTTAAAAATCACAGATAAAGCAAAAGTAGCTCTGGATAAGTCTGGCCTGAGGAAATTGCACAATGGGTGCTTTGCAAGCAGTCCCTTTTCTTTATTTCTCTTGATTTCAAGGGAAAAAAATATCTTGAGTCCAAATGACCTGAATTCAAATACTGCTCCTGACATTTGTTACTTGTGTGACTTTGAATAAAGTACTTAATCTTCATGGGATTAGGTTTCCTCATTTGTAAAATGAAAGTTGGACTAGATAGTTCACAGGGCCCCTTAGAGCCGTTTTAGCTCTAAGATCTATGCTGCTATGAATACAAACTTTCCCCTACATAGCATCCAATGCCTTCTTGCTTTGGTGGCAATCTCCCCCTGACTCTCCTGTGGAGAAATGCATTCAGGTACATCTACACTAAGGATTTAGTCATTGATTCAGCTTTTAAAACAGGATGGATAAAGGAAAGAAATGTTTCAGAACCAGGTACTTGGATGGTGATTGGTGGGAGTGTTTGGTATGAGTGGCCTTATAATACAAACTCTGCCATATGAGTGGCCTTATAATACAAACTCTGCCTGTGGTTAAACCTAAAATTGAGGTAAAAATCAAGATGTGAATTCTGAAGAAATTTGACGCTCTGGAAATCAGAAACTAAAGACATCTATATTTCTGATACCCTCAGAAGCATGTATGGGCAAACATGATGCATCCCACATGCCATAGTACCTACCAGAGTCAGAGGGACTCCACCCTTGCCTAGGACAGGGAGGGGAAGATAAAGAAGAGAAATCACTTTAGAGATCACCTTAATACATAACCAAACACTGCAAATGATCCACTGAGCATAAGGGAACCTGCCAAAAGGCTTCAAAGAAATGGGTGGAAATTTTCCTACTGTCTATGTAAGAGACAGAGTGAATTGGGGAATTGAACTAGTGTTGACATACATTGGGATTATATGCATACTAATGATCACTAAGTTTGCCTTTCTTTTCTTTTTTTTTTTTGGAGGGGAGAAGGATGCTCATTCATTTCAGAAAATTCTATTCTTTATTCCACAGATCTCGCAAAGCCCTTGAGGACACTGGAAATGTTTCTCAAATATTTCTGAAATCTGTAATTAGTGATGCCAATTATTATAATAGAAACAGAACCAAATCTGAATTTGTTTGATAGGATTTTCTTAGAAATTTTCTAAAAAATGTCATTCCTTAATTTTGTATTCTATATCTCTTTGTAATAGAGTTATTTTTTTTTACTGAAGCTTATAGCTTATAGCTCAAAAATTATAGTAGGGAAAATGAGATGTCTTTTTATATTCATTCATAATATATAATTCCATATATTTAGATAATCTATGTGAAGTTTTGAGCTCCTAAAGAGAAAATAATAATTCTAGCCTACATTCATAGTATATACTCAGTTGTGAAAAGTATGTTCATATTTGTTGTTGTTTGGTCATTTCAATTGAGTCTGACACTTTATATCCCCATTTGGAGTTTTCTTGACAAAGGTAATAGAACAGTTTGTCATTTCCTTCTTTAGCTTATTTTAAAATGAAGAATGAGGCAAATAGAGTTAAATGATTTGCCCAGGGTAAAGCAGCTAATAAGTGTCTAAGGCCAGATTTGAACTTAAGAAGATGAGTCTTCTTGCTACTAGGTCTGACATTCTATCCACTGTGCTACCTAGCTAGCCTAGTTATCAAAGTGTGTTCATATACATAAACCCCATTTGAATTCTGCTTACTATTGACATTTTAGGGTAGTATGGAAATAGATAAGTGATTTTGTTAATACAGGGAACTTCTGAGTGAGAAAAATCCTTGTAAATTAAAATAGGCACCTTCTCTGCAACTTCTAATTGAGAAAGTTGCAGAGAATACCAAGAGATTAAATGATTTCTCTAGGATTACACAGCAGTAGTTGTCAGAGAGAATCTTGAAACTTAGATATTCCTGGTGTAAAAAATATCATTATTTAAATTGCAAAGTTTAAATTCCTTTTTAGAAGAATTTTAGGTAAAGAAAGATGCTACCTCTCTGAATCCGGAAACTGAACTGTTGGAGAAGACACCATAAAGAAGCCTCCAGACCACAAGCTTCACAAGAATGAACTTTGTGTGTGGTTGATTGAACACTTATTTGTATGTATACTTTCATGCCAGAAAGGGGACTACCCCCTAACTGGCTTTTTGTCAATGCATTCAGCAGTTATTGGTTTTGTTCTTCTCCTCATCCTCAAATTATTGTAATCTTTAAGTTGATTATATTTTTATGATCCTTTTTGGGGAAACCTTTCCCAATAAGAATCAAACGGAGAAATGTAAAAATGGACTTGAATCCAGGACTTCAATCCCCATAATTCCTTGCTCCACTTCTCCAGAATGCTTTGTAATATCACTGAATTCTCACCTGGGCCGAGATCGAGAAGGGGTATTTAACCTGATTGGAAAGGCTTTTGCGGGCGCTTTCCTGTTTCCGCTTGCAAACAGACATGGCTCTTTTCATAATGTAGGTGAGGTTGTCTAGGCCCCTGGGCCTAGATATGTGTTTTCTTATCCTTAATATGTATTTTCTTTAATCCTTAATCTTCAATAAACCTCTAAAAATATAATACTCCTTGTAGAGAGAAACTAATTTCTACCTGCCTCAGTTCCCCAAAATTTTAATCTTTACACTGGCTTTAAGGCAAGTTCGCTATCCACTATGCCATGTTGCCATTCTAGACTTTTTTTCAGATGAGAAAATTGCATCAAAGCTATGATGAGAAAGAAATAATTTTCTAATCCTTTGTGCTTTCCATCGTGTAGCAGTGCCTCAAATGAAGTCATTATTATGTAAGCTCTGTGAAGGCAAGGATGTCATCGTCTTTGTTTTTTAGTTCTCAGTCGCACAACATGTAATTATCACTTAATAAATAAGTAATGAATGAATAATAATTTCAATAATTTGGGATTTATAAAATATAACCTAGTCAAAATTATATAGAAAATAGTCTTGTTACCTTTAATACTATGTATATGGACTAATATCAATTTAGAAGAGCTTCATCTCCCATTAAGATCCTACTGCCATGTCTCTTCATGGAATGCAGGTCATCCTGCATCTTCAAAAACTATGTCAGCAGAGCTCAGGCTTTAGCAGGTTCTATCCAGCTGGAGAGACATCAGATAAAGGCTAGTTGGCAAGCTCTAAGTCAGCTGATTAAAGAAGTATGATAGGTTTGGGTTCAAAGGTCCTGGGTTTGAATCATATGACTTTGTCACTATTGGTTGGAACTTAAGGAAGAGGCTCTGTCTCTGCGATCAATAATCAAATCAGCAATACAATCTCTGGGAAGGGTGAGATAATCCATTTCACTATGTTCTCACATGCCATCACATACATTTTCAATCAGAGCACCTCCTATGTGCCAGGCACATAGTACCTAGCCATTGGGAGATACCAATGCACCAGCCTTTGAGAATACATTTAGCAAAAGTGAAACAATCCCTATTTGCAATGAGTTTACATGCTAGTGTGGGGAGACAATAGTGTATAATAAGTATATATGAAAATATGTTGAAGATCAAAACAGCCTTCCCCAGCACCTGCTTTTCTACATTTTGTCTTCCTCTAACAGAATGCAATCTCCTTGAAGTCAGTGATTGTGTCTTGCTTGCTCATATTCATATTTCCAGTGTTTTTAGCAAATTAGTAAATTAAATTATGTTTTTCACTCATTCATTTAGTACAGATGAATGGATTGATTGCTATGCAGGAGGACCTCTGAGATCCTTCAGATTATTAGATATATTAATTTATAATCTTGTGATCAACCTGGTTAAATTCAGAGGAGTTTATCACTTCTGCATTAGTCAAGAAGTGATGACTATTTTCAGATACAGCAATTCATGAAGACTATATGCAATACATACAAAATGTAAAGAAACTGAAACTTACATAGAGGAAAGAAGATACACTCTGATGAAGATACAAGCCTTAGAATTAAGGAATTCAACTTAGTTATCTAATCTGAGGTCCATACTATATCAGCTAGAATAAAATTAATTTTCATTCCTACAAGTTTTCTTAAACATGGCTAGAAACACCAAGGCAGATCCAAGCTTATTAAAGTTCACAATTCCATGAAAAAAAAGAAAAGGCTTTTTTTTAGAATTCACTTTTTAAAAGTCAAGAATGGTTCATCTCAATTTCCAGAAGCAAAAATTTTAATCTAACATTATTGTACTCTCAGCATTTTCTCTAGTATTTTTATTAATCCATAATATAAGACATATATTAATCCATAATATAAGACATCCCTCTTTGTCCTTGTACCCTGATGTGTGTCAAATAAGGTAACATGGATTTCCAAAAGCATGACTACATATTTGTATAATTCCTTGAGCTGAGGCAATAGGGGTTAATTGATTTGCCCAGAATCACACAGCTAGTCTGAGATCATATTTGAACCCAGGACCTCTAGCTCTAGGCCTGCTCTTAATCCACTGAGGCACCTAGCTACCACCATATGTTTTAGTAGAATTGATGCCGACATCATAACTTATAAAGTTAAAGTTACAGAAAAGGAAATAAAAAGTCTATGTGTGTGTGTGCAATGCAGCTTCAAGTGGGGCATTTCCTGAATTTGACAAACATTGTTTTCAAGCTCACAACCACATCAGTTTTTACACTTAATGATTCCTTTCTTAAGGAAAAAAAAAACAATACCTAATGGAATGGAAAGCAGAATCCTTGGCACAGATATCCAGAATATATGATGGGTCATTATGATTATTTTTAAGGTCCTTCCAGGACTAAACTCAGATCTCTAAAAGAAAATAAAATCTCTACATCTCAACAAATTCTCAAAAGGAAAATGTGTTAGAACTAATGATTAATATTTAAAGTAGTAACTATAGGGATAGAGATAATTTAGGTGTTCATATGGAACAGTGAAGTAAAATTCAAGTAGAAACAGGGGTCACTAAATCATATCAAAGGATCTCTATGATCTGCATATTGACTTGGTTTTAAAATATAATGCTATTGAATTTAAATTCATTTGGTAAATATTTCCCAATTATATTTTAATTGGGTTTGGGCTGTATTCAAGAATATTATAGCTAACAGATCATGTATTTTGACACCTTTGGTATGAATATGAAGCATTAAAATTAGTTATTGAATGGGTTTGGGGAATGATCAGATTGAGACTGAAATATGAAATATGTTGATTAAGGTTATAGTGCTAGTTGCTAGACAAGGTAAAATCAGTAATTCTGAAATGCTAGCCTAATAAAGAGCCAATATCATATAGGATTTACATGGTAGTTGCAAACTATAGAAAAACAAGTTCTAGTTCCTAGAGGTCAAGAATTTCATGTATTTTCAGGACCAGTAAGGAATCTGACAAATGGTAGGTACTTAATATTTAGTGGATTGGATTAGCTGCTATGAATTCAAGCATGTCACAGAGAAAACATTTTAAACATTTTTAATTTGATTAAAATTCAAAATAGAGATACCTCATCATTTTTCCTCCCACAGTTTAACCAATGATCTCTATCCAGACTTTTAATTTAAATGCAATTCATGAAATTTTTTAAAACTTATTTCAAGAAGGCAAAACCATATGTATTAGCTTTAACAATCATAGCCTATAATATCTAAAGTCAATGTCTTTGGCTTTAAAGACAAAAAGCCATTTCTTTTTTGCAAAAACAATGAATCATTTGTTTCTGGTACTTCTAAATTACCTCATATTGTTTCATTTAATTTTACATTCACATTTCATGCCTAGTTATGATGGAGAGATTGGTATTTATTTTAACATTTTATTATGAATTCATTAGAAAAATGTCTGTGGACAAATGATCATATTCCTATTTTAGTCAAAGGAACATTCTATGCATTTGATATTTTTTCCTACTCATTTGTGACTTTCCCTCCTGCAATGAATGGGGTACTTTGCCTACTATTATAGCTACTCTTGATATTATCATAAGATCAGTGCTACAGAGCAGCTCTCCCAGCTTAGAGCATCATAGAGCAGCTCAGAGCAGCAGCTCTGAGACCTTAAAGATTTTTAGCTCAATCTCCTAATTTGACAGAGGAGCAAACTGAGGACTAGAGATGAAAAGTGACTTGTCCAAAAATGTCACAGAGAATAATCAGTGGATCTAGTCGTTTCCTTTGATTGATGTTGAGTCCTACTTGAGACCTCTGGGTTCATTATGTATCTACCACAAGTGTTTTATAAGAAGGGATTTTGCTTACACTAGCAAGTTGCATTATTTCCTTTATAAAAGAATGGTGTTGATAGAACAGTGAGATTTGCAGTCTATCCATACTTTTAATCTAACCCATGAAGAATAAGGGGGCAGTTAGGTGGTACAGTAGAAAGAGTGCTGGGTCTGTAGTTAACAGGACTCCTCTTCCTGAGTTCAAATCTGGTCTCAGACACTTATTAGCAGTGTGACCTAATATCTCCTCATCTGTAAAATGAGTTGGAAAAGGAAATGGCAAACCACTCCAGTATCTATACCAAAAAACAAAGCAAAACAAAACAAAACAAAACAAAAAACCAGTTTGTTACTAGAAAGGAAGAGGGACTAGGGAAGAGCTACTCCTTTCACCCTCTCTACCATGCCTGATGACATTGTTTCACATCCCCCACACCTCTTCCCAGCAGCTAATGGGAGTGCACAGAGGGGAAGGTGAGAGGCTCACAGGTAGCAGAGCTCTCTACATTAGCTGAGGACATACCTCACTTCTCCTGCCCCTCTACCCAGCAGCCCAATGGGAGTACTTCCTCCCTCCCCTGTGTGGGATAAGTTGCAGGGCAGGGAATGCCCAACACTTCCTTGAGGGAGGTCTCTGAGGGGGTAAGCATAGCACTCAGTATAGGAGGGGATTGGGATGAGGGCAGGGCTTGGCTCTCCATCTCTAAAAGATTTGCCGTCACTGCTATAGTCCTATCAATTTGTCTACAAATTGTCACCTAATAATCCTTCTAAATGATTATGTAAGATACAACAAACTTTGGGTTTTGGACCTCAATTCAACAAATACTTATTTATTATTTAAATTTGTTCTTTATTAATATTTTTATTTTAATAACAAATTTCCACATGATTTTTCCAAAGTCATATGATCGATATTGTTTCCTTCCCTTCTCCCCTTCCCCCTCCCAGAGCCAATAAGCAATTCAATCTGGGTAATACATGTATTATCATGCAAAACCTATTTCCATATTATTTATTTTTGTAAGTAAATAATCTTATAGAACCCCCAAACATACAACCAAATAAACAAGTGATAAATCATATATTTTATCTACATTTTTTATTCTTACAGTTCTTTCCCTGGAAGTGGATAGCATTATTTTACATAAGTCCTCAGAATCATCCTGAATCACTATATTGCTATTAGTAGCAAAGTCTATCATAGTTGATCATTACAAATTATTGTAGTTACTGTGTATAATGATCCCCTGGTTCTTCTTCTTGCACTCTGCATCAGTTCACCTAGGTCTTTCCAGCTCTTTCTGAAATCATCCTTCAACAAATATTTATTAAGCAACTACAATGTATAATACAGTATGCTAGATGATAGAGATATCAAGATAAATATGACTTGATTCCTGCTTTTGATAAGTTTCCAGTTGAGATAAGAATCATGCATGTTAAAGAGATAAAAAGGAGATGTTTTGGAAATGGTATCCAAAGGTATGTTGGTATGCCTTCTTTTCTCTCTCTCTCCATTGTGTATGTGTATATCTGTGTGTGCATGTGTGTATATGTATATATATATGTATGTATGCATGTATGTATGAATGTATTCCTTCATTTACTGAGGAAAAACATTGTCAATAAGAACTCTCTACTAGGGTCTTCACTGATATCTGTGTCTATCTGCATCTATAGGGTGTTCAAGGAGGATTAGAGCCTCTGGTATGAGGGTTTGTTGAACCCTTTTCAAGTCTGCTCATCTAACTTCAGGGTCCATCTTTTGCCCAACTCTCCTCTGTCTTGGCAACAGGCTAAACTAAGTTGAGGGTAGCCAGACATGCCCCAGCAGTGAGTGATGGTGAGGTGAGCATGTGGACTTTCCCCAAACAGAATGGGCAGGTGAGAAGTATTTGTCCCAGTGGTCATGAAAGCAGCTAAAGCAGACTCTGTGGAATGCCTAAAGCTTGTTCAGACAACTGAGACACCAAAGTCATCCACTACATCCTGGACCATCGCTGACTTTTGCTTTGCCACTGGATTTTGATGACTCTGGAAGAGAGTGTGAGGAAGTATGATGATCAACTGCAAATGATAACTATTTTCAATAAGGCTAAGTATCTAAGATAACTCCAAGGAAATAAAGAAAAAAAGGTTATCCACTACTATAGAAGGATCTGATGAACTCTGAATGCAGAATGAAATATGCCATTCTTCACTTTATTTACTACATGATTTTTCTCTAGTGTAAGTGATATATCTTCTTTCAAAACACAATTAAAATAGAAATATGCACCATATAATAACATATGGACAGTCTATATCATATTACATGCTGTCTTGGGGAAGTAGGGGGGATGGGAGAGAGAAAAAAATAGTAAAATATCAGAAAACAATTATTTTAAATTGTACAAACTTATGGTCTGGAAAAAATATTTAAAAAGAAAAGAAAAGATGAATAATATCTATCAGTCTCACTGGGTCTCCATCTCTCATCAAGAGTATAAAGGTGGTAACCAATAAATTCAAACTCGGGTTATCTGATTCCAAATTCAGTGTTTCTAGGATTATTTTTTCTTAACTCCCACAATTCTGTAGTACTGACATTACATTTGCAACACATTCTCTCTTTCCCTCAGTTATGTTTGGATCCCTTTTTGCTTTCAGTTTCCTTGTCCCTTGCCACAGGAAAGCTGAAGCCTCTTGGCTAGATCATGGCTTGCTGAGGCTAAGGGAGTAACAGCTAATCTGGTTGGCAGAAATCTAAACCTGTGAGAAGACAACCTCAAGACACAAACTGCCATTTTCAAGATTTAGAGAATGTAACTCCCTCTATCAGACTGGGACCATTAATCAAAAAGCTGACATCATTTATATTTGACCGCCCCAAAAGAGTAGGGATAATCAACAAATTTATTATTGTGTTTTGACTATACTGAGATTGGAGAAACAAATATTTGTGAATTATTAGATATAGTCCCAAACCACATATCTGTCCATTTGTTTGAATAAAATGAAAAGAGAAAATTTATATGAAGAAATTTCTATAGAGTTTTTAAACTTTTAAAGTCTGAATTTAACCCCCCCCAAAAAAAGAGGAAAAAAAAGATAGTATTTTCACAAACTTAGCAGAACACAAAAAAGAAGAATTTTTTTAAAATCATGAAACTTGAAATTAACTAGGCGGCTCAGTGGATAGAGCATCAGACTAGAAATGGGAATTCCTGGGTTCAAATCTGACCTAAGACTCTTCTTAGCTGTGTGAACCTGGACAAATCACTTAACCTTTATTGCCTATCCCTTATTGATCTTTTGCCTTGGAACCAATACTCGTTGATTCTAAGACAGAAGATAAGGGTTTGAAAGAAAATTCATGAATCTCCACATTCACAGATTAATTGATACATATTAAGGTTGGGCATCTCTTAAACCCATTCTAAGATTCAGCTATTAGACTAATAATTAATTAGTTAATCATTAATAACTTCCTATATATCAACTATGTGGGAAACATTGTATTAGATCCTGCCCTCACAGAACTTATATTATATTTGGGGAACAATATGTTCACATACAATATATACAAATAAATAAATGGTTATTTGGAGGAAATCAGAAAATTCCTTCCTGGAAGAGGGTGGCACTGGAACTGAACCTTAAAAGGATTAAAGGTTCTGAGTGGCAAAGTTGAGGAGGAAACATATTCCAGTCATGGAGAATAGTGTAATAGATAATATTGGAGGGGGTGTATTTGATGGGTAAATTATAACTAATAGATCAGATAGTTATCTTCCTTTTGACTACCCTCCTCCTGTTCCGTCCTCTTCTCTCCCAACCTCCCTCTTCAGCCTGTTCAGCTTCCCTCCCCTTTGTCTTCTTCTGCTTACTAAATTACTCAGGGGGAGTTTGTGCTATCTCAAATGAAAATACTTTCTATCTTCTTTTATCTTAAGTAAGGTTTTATTTGGGGAAGACAGGAAAAGATGAAGGATGGAGGTAAGAGGGTTAGAGGTTTCCCTATTATCTACAGCGAGTCTTAGATTGGAGGATATTGAGAGGAATGGCAATTCAGTCACTACCATGAAACAGAGCAAGTCAGAGAGAGATATATGGACTTTCTCTCTTTTCCACAACAGTCTACATGAAGAGAGAGGTATAAGATGAAATGAGAAGTACAGGGAACAGAATGTAGGCAGTATAGATAAATCATAGTATGCTTAAGGGAGAATAGGGGCAGCTAGAAGGAACAAGGGCAAGTGTCAGACCTGGAGTCAAGAAGATTCATCCTCCTGAGTTCAAATCTGACCAGAGTGGTGTGTGACCTTGGACAAGCCACTTAACTCTGTTTACCTCACTTTCTTCATCTTTAAGATGAGCTGGAGAAGGAAATGGCAAAATACTCCAGTATCTTTGCCAAGAAAACCCCAAATGGGGTCAGGAAAAGCCAGTCACAACTAAAATTACTCAACAACAACAAAATTTACAGTTGGCCTGGAAAAACAGACTGGAGCAGATTAAAGGAAGACTAAAAGGTGCCAAGGACTTCAGTTTACTGAACAAGAGTAGATAATGGTATTTGGGAATTTCAATTTGGCAACTGTTAAGAGCATTGATTAGCATGGGAAGAGAACAGATAGGGGAATTCAATTAGAAGACTACTGAAATAGTATAGAAAAGAGATGATGAGCCCTGACTAGGGTGGTTTGGCATAAGTAGGAAAAAGAAGATAAATTTAAAGAAATTATTGGGAAATTGAAAAAAAAACTTGGTATCTGGTATGATGTAGAAGTGGGTGAGAACATAGAGTTGAAGATTACTACAAGTTTATGAATCTCAGAAGTGGAAATATGGTAGTGCCTTCCAAAACAAAAGAGATAAGTTAGGAGACTCAGAAAATATGCTATAATTAAAATGCATTTTATTTTCACAAACATTCATTAAGCACATATATTAATAGTAATATACTAGGATCATGAGGTAGACAAAGGAAGAATATGCTATGATGTCCACTGTCAAAAAACTACCAATCTTGTTGAAAAGATAAGATCCACTCTGCTTAGTGAATTGTGAGTTCAATAAACTGAATTACTAAAGTTCCAGCATATATATCCAAATGTCATAATTGTTCAAAAAAACAAAGATCAAAGTTGGCTTTTTAAGAAGGACCAATGAAGTACGATGGGATTTGAGATAGTGGCAATATGATTTTGATAAAGGAAAGTTTTCCAGGTGGAGGGATCAGTAAATATAAAAGGAAAGGGCCACATAACAATGCATGTAAGGGCATTTTTTTAGCATGGTGGACAAAAGGAGGGAGAGCTCCACAGAAGGCCTTGGAGCTTCAGCCCTAAGATTTTTTGCTTTAAAATCAAAAGGTTGTTTGGGGGACAAAAAAGGTTTCATATGAATATTAATTCTCCACAAGACAATCCAGTCTTAGTTCCACCTTTTACTGGATTACCTCTAATCTTACTGGAAAGGTCCTCAGTCAATGTTCTTTGTATATATTGGTTCTTGGTTTTAAGTAGATACTACATAATATTAAATTAAAGTCCATTTACGTCTGCCTTTTTTAAGTTTTTAACTGTGTTGTAGCTTAAAAAAAGTTTTCTCTAAGAGAAATAATCTTATAATTTCTGTTGTCAGTATTAATATGATCTTTTTTTTTTACACCCTTACCGTCCATCTTGGAGTCAATACTGTGTATTGGCTCCAGGGCAGAAGAATGGTAAGGGCTAGGCAATGGGGGTCAAGTGACTTGCCCAGGGTCACACAGCTGGGAGTCTGAGGCCAGATTTGAAGCTAGGACCTCCTGTCTCTAGGCCTGGTTCTCAATCCACTGAGCTACCCAGCTGCCCCCTTTAATATGATCTTAAATAAGGAAGGAGAAATAATGTGAATTTACCACAAAGGGTCTATTCAGGATATTATGGACCTTCCTCAATTTTCCTTAACATTATGAGGTTATTAAAATAATACACTTTTCAATTATAGCAACTGTTGAATATCATCTAATAAATCATAAAAAGGTTATCATCAATGTGTTTAAAGGAGGCATTTACACTGATTATATCAGGAATCCTAGATATACTCATATGTTTCTGGCTTCACTCTCTGAATGCTTTATCATCCCCATAAGATTTTAGGATATTTTGAAGAGTTTAGGAGTGTCTTTTTATCTCTGCCATAAGCTCAAGCCCCAGTGGATGCACCCCCCTTGTTTATTCAGAGGAAGTAAATAGCAACCCTAATTCTATTGAATCGCCTGGGAAGTTTTTTTACAGGAATATTTACTACAAAGAACTATCAAGAACAAACATTTCCTTCAACCACTCAGGCATACTCTCTTGTATACCACCTCAGTCTCTGGGGAGAGTGGGCTCAAAACTCAGTTTATTTCCTGTGTAGCATTGGTCCTATCAAATGCTGGCTAGATTAATGTTTCTATTTTGTTGAATGACCATACTTTCCCCTGTAAGAATATATAGTCAGTTTTGCAGGGTAGTTGATTCTTGGTTGTAGACCTAGTTCCCTTGCTTTCCGGAATATCGTATTCCATGCCTTTCTTTTTTTCAGTGTGGATGCAGCCAGATCCTGAGTTATCCTCACTGTGGTTCCTTGGAATCTGAATGACTTCTTCTTGGCGGTTTGTAATATCTTCTCTTTGGTCTGATATTTCTTGAATTTGGCTATAACATTCCTGGGTGTTGTCAGTTGGGGATTAAGTACAGGAGGTGATCTGTGGATTCTATCAATCTCCACTTTTCCCTCTTGTTCAAGGATTTCAGGGCAGTTTTCTTTAATAATTTCCTATAATATAATGTCCAGGCTTTTTCTTTTGTCATGGTCTTCTGGTAGGCCAATAATTCTTAAATTGTCTCTCCTTGAGCGATTTTCTAAATCCTCTGTTTGAATGAGATGCTTCATATTTTCCTCAATTTTTTCATTCTTTTGGTTTTGTTTTATAGCATCTTGCTGCCTTGTGAGGTCTCTTGATTCAAGTTGTTGTATTCTGGTTCTTAAAGACTGGATTTCATCCTTAGTTTTTTGGTCGTCCTTTTCCTTTTGGTCGGATTTTCTTTGGAGGTCATCTTTCATCTTCTTCACCTCATCTTTCATCTGCTTTGCCTCATCTTTCATCTCCTTTGCCTCATTTTCCAGCTGGTTGATTTTGGCTTTCAAGACACTATTTTCTGTTTCCAAATGACTTATCTTAGTTTTTAACTTCTTTTCCCAATTGTCTTCAGCCTCTCTTAATTGTGTTTTGAATTGCATTTTGAGTTCTTCCAAAGCCTGTATCCAATTCGCTGGAATTTGTGATTTTTCCTTTGCTGGGTCCTCCCCCTCTGTTTCATTTGCTCTTTGCTCATTACCTGTGCAGAAGCTGTCTATTGTAATTTCTTTCTTCTTTTTTTGTTGTTTGCTCGAGTTTACCCCTTCTTTGCTCCCTGTATTTGTCTGTGCTCTTGCTCCTCTCATTTTGTTTTGGTTTTGGGGCGGTCAGTCTCCCCTCTTGGAGCTTTGTCAGATCTCTTGGTACAGTCTCTAGGGGAGGAATGTTAGCTTCCCTGTCCTCTGGAGGCTTTTGATTGGATTGAGTTCAAGTGGGTTGAGCTGTATGTGGTATGAAGCTCTGAGGCTCTGAAGACTCCTGGAAGGCTGGGCTGCCCAGGCTCTCTCCAGTTCTCTCCAGCTGCTTCTCCACTGTCCCCAAGTGCCTTTGCCCGCCTCCCTAAACTCTGAGGAGTTCTGATTAAATTAGGTTCAACTGGATTGATCTGATTGTGCCCCGAGGCAAAGGTGAGGCTGGAGCCTGATGGAGGGACCCAGCCATGGCCCCATCTCTCCCTGGCTTCCTCCCCGCTGTCCAAGCTGGATGCTCCGAGCCTGGCTCCCCGCTGCTCACAAGGTAGACCCTGCAAACCAGCACCTTTGCCCGCTCAGAGGTTCCCACTGCTGCTGGGGGCTCAGCCCTCTGGGTTGTGGGGGAGGGGTCCTGGGACCTTTGCTCTGTCTTCCCCTTAGCCCTGAGTATTCTCAGATTCCAGCTTTTGGGGGGCGTACCTTTTGATTTGAGTCCAGAAGGAGGGTTCCCTGCTTCTGTCCTGTTGTTCAGCTTGGATTTTGGTGCCCTAGGAGCATTCAGTCTGTATTGGTAAGAAAGGGTCTTCCAGGAGGCCTGAACTTTTGCTGCCATTTTGACTCCGCCCCCTCTAGATTAATGTTTCTGAAGACCTGGAATCTCTCAGAATATCCTCAAAAGATTGCTTCTTGTTCATCAAGGCATCCTTGAAGCACTGGAAAAGAAACTCAATCTGGACTGCAACTCCTTGCTTCTTGAAGACAACTATTCTGGCCTTTCTAAGTTCCCAAGGTTGGATACTTCAGCTTTACCTTATACCAAGAATGAAAAAGATATTTTAGGAACAAATGAAGCAGAAAAAAAGTTATATGATGATGCCAGGACTTTTTGAATGGACTTTACTTCTAAACAAAGAGATTTTCAATAAATATATCTACTAACTTAGAATGTTAGAACATGGCCTAGGGCATAAAGAGGTTAAATGACTATGTTCAGGGTTAGAGGCAAGATTTGAACTAAGATTTTATGGACTCCAAATTCAGCTATCTATCCACTTATACCAAAGTAGTATTGATTTTTAATCTCTAAATTGAAATCTGTGCTTTACTTCCTACTATTATCACTGCACTTCAGTAAGTCAATCAATCCTCTAATCTTTAGTTTCTCATCTACAAAATGAGGGAGGGTAGTAGAGCTGGGTTGCTCATTGGATTGAGATCCAGGCCCAGAGACAGAAGATCCCAGGTTCAAATCTGGCCTCAGCCACTTCCTAACTATGTAATTCTGCTCTTCTCCCTGGAAACCAATACAAGTATTGATTCTAAGATGAAAGGTAATGTTTTAAATAAATAAAAAAATTAAATAAAAACAAATGAATGAATGACTAAATAAATAAATAAAAGGAAGACTAGAAATATATGTGTGTATATTTATATAAATATATGTGTCTATGTATATGCATGTACCATTTTCATAGATTTTTCATTCTATGACTCAATTTATCACAAGTGAAAATGAAAAACCTATCCAGTTTCTCCCAAGAACATAGCAATACAGCCAAAAACTAATTTAGAAGACTAGATAAAGATCTCACTAGTCAGAACAACAGGGACCCTAGGGCTAAAATTTCAGAAATAAAAGTGTTAATACCTACACATAATATAGTTTATAGTCTAAGTGGCCAGACAGTTTGAGATTCGTTTAATATTTTAACAATTTGTTATCAGTCCAATCATTTGCAATTCTTTAAAATGACATAAATAAAAAAAATATTAGTCCTGGCTCTTCAGTTGTCTCCCATTTGTTTAAAATAAAGGCAGAGGATACAGGAAAATGCAAGATCCTTGAAGACAGACCGCTTTTTGTTTCTTTATCTAGATTAATACTTAGTATGTGTGTGTATAAATATGCATATATAGTTATATACTTGTGTCGGTGCTTTTTGGTTTTTGTTCATTTTTGTTTAGAAGTTTCCTACACTGAATAAATAGCAGGTCTTTCTTAGTGTACATAATTGATACTTAAATATTTGAGTTGAATTGAAAAAAGTAAAATAAAAATTTAATTCCTTTCTGTAAGACTGTTTCCTGGTACTATCCAACTTCCACCAAAAAATGGCAGTACATAGTTTCATTTATTTAGAACTGGATGCTGTGAGCCTCTCATTTTACAAACTAAGAAGAATGAGGACCATCAAAGTTAAACGGCTTGCCCAATGTCATATAAGTAGTAAGTGTCAGAACTGGTATATGAACCCAAATCCAGCATCCTTTCCATTGTACCATGCTACTGTATAATTAGGGTATCTGTTTTTAGGCCATGGTCAAAAAACAAACCAAACCAAAACCCCAAATCCCTCAAAAAGTCTAAAACCTATCCAATTTTATCATGCATTAAACTAAAATTCAGAACTCCAATAACTTAAACAAAACAAACAAAAATCTCTAAATAAAATTAAGGTTGTCCAAATAAGATGGCATGAGTCTCTCAGAATCATGGATGCTTTCATAACCACAGCTAAGAGCAAATTGAAAATTCAGAGTTATAAATAGGACATGACAGCTAAAACAAAGACTAATCCTAATGACCCACATTAACATATGCCATTTTAAAGCTGTATTAAAGAATTCTCCTCTGGGACTGAGTAATAACCACTCTGGGTCTTGTCATGGAATTTCATCTGCACAATCACACTTGTTTAATGCACCTCTTCCATTCTGAAGACATTAAAATATACACACAGGCACACATAAGCGATCAGAGTAAATGGTGTATTTATTCACATCAAATTATCATGTGGTTCAGGCTGTTTCCATTTACTGTAATTGTCATTCAGCAGTAGAGAATCACTCAGTATAACTTAGAAGTGACAAGAAAATTGGACAAAACTTCAGGCAAAGCATTAAATAGCCGCGACTAGTGTCTAGACTAGATCTATAATCTGAAAATGATGAAACAGCAGCTTTTGTCCTGAATTTCTCTTTTTTGGGGGGGCAGGAGGATGGGAGTGAAGGGAGTTCTCCTAAAATCTAATTTATTAGCTTGGGACTTTGCAGGCATTAATTTAACGAAACTGCTGTCCTGGAATCAATCAATAAACTGGATGTAGATGGTCACGCTGGCCTTCATCACTTTCTTTATACATTTTGAAAATTGGCAGAAAGGCATAATAAAAAGAAAATTAGATTCAGCCATCAACAAATGCTGACTCTTCCACTTATTAGCTTGCCAAGTTTATTAATACTCTGTTTCAGTTTCCTTGCCTAAAAAGGGGGAGTAGTAAACTTACACTACCTTTCCTCATGAGGTTGTTATGAGGATCAAATGAGGTAAAATGCATAAAGAATACAGTGCCTGACACTTATTAAGTGTTTAATAAATGTTTGTTGGCTGATTCTGTAAAAATAAAACATTTTACAAATCTAAACTTATTACTTGAAAAGTCAAAGGACAAGAGGCCTTAGGAGAGTAAGGAAAGAGATAAATATTGGGAATATTCTCCTGTGTAAGTAAGGTCTACTTTTGATTCATTTTATGACAAACATGAGCTTTTTAACTTCTTTATAATTTTTTAAAAATAGATCTAATCCTATTTGCATTTAGATGAATTAAGTAGGGTATAATAGAATAGATAAACTTGATGAAGTGACATTACATCCAGAAAATTAAGAATATGAATAAAATATATGCACCTTCATAAATATATGTACATATATATCCTAACTTTATCATCTATCTCAAACTCTAACTTTAGCTCTGTCTATGTCTAATTCTATCAACTCCATGGAATGCTGGTTTCTCTATCTCTATCTCCATGTCTATTGCTACTTATATTACAATGATTACTTGAGCTACATTAATATCTCAGATTTGGTTCCTTAACTGGAGACGGTTCCATGATGCAGTAGAACATTGGCCTTACATTTAGGGGAGCTAGATTTAAATATTAGATAATCATATGCCTCTAGCAATAGGGTCTAGACCTGTGGTGGCGAACCTATGACATGCGTGTCAGAACTGACACACAT
Source organism: Monodelphis domestica (assembly GCF_027887165.1). Classification (NCBI taxonomy): domain Eukaryota; kingdom Metazoa; phylum Chordata; class Mammalia; order Didelphimorphia; family Didelphidae; genus Monodelphis; species Monodelphis domestica. The sequence goes on from NC_077233.1 coordinate 107,009,285, forward strand.
AGTCATTTTCGATGACTCGCAGATGCATATGGCCATATACAGAGAAGTATGGGGCCACATGCTGGGAAGGATGTGAATATTGCAAAATTGTGTTTTTTTTAGATGTGACACACCATTTGAGTTATGCTTGTTTATTTTGGCGAATTGTGACATACTAAGCTCAAAAAGTTGCCCATCACTGGTCTAAACACATGATAAGGTATGACTGTAACCATAACTTGAATTTCTTAAATCTTAAAACTTGAATTTCTTTACCAGTAAAATGAGGACAATAATTTTGATAACCATCACATTGGGCTATTGTGAAGAAAATGTGTAAATGTTAAGGGACTACCTTAATGATAATTATCATTACTGTTACTCAAATAAATGTTTTTTGCAGGAATGATTCAAATGAATATATGATTTCATATATTTGCATACTTCCTTCAGTGATGTGCATCACAATTTACCCAAGCCTTCTTGACCATGAAGTTCTCAATGGTGTCCTCTCATTTAATAGCTGCCCTGAGGACTCCAACTATCCACTAGACAATTGGGGAAGAGTCAATTAAGGTTTATTAAGGAAATGTGCTAAGTTCTGGAGATACAAAAGGAGACCTTGCTCTGAAGTAACTTACAATCTAATAGGGGAGATAACATGGAAACAAATATGTACAAAGAAAGTTATATACAAGATAAAGAGAAAATAATTCACAGAGGAAAAACACTAGAATTATATGGTGAAGGGTTAGGAAAGGAATACTATAAAAGATGGGACTTTAGTGAAATGCAAAACTGGAGGTCCAGAGAAGGTTAGGACTAGATAAGTATTTGAAAATCATTAATATGGAGATAATTGAATCAAGTCTCTTCTCTCTTTTTAATTCCAGGCCCAAGTTAATTATGACAGTAATGACAGTATAAGTTACTTATACTATTTGTTAGATAGATTAATGAATGGATGAATGGATGGATAGATAGATAGACAGATAGATAGAAAGATAAGATTTTATAGTAACATTAACAGAAGTAGAATGTTGTTTATGATCTCTGACCAGAGACTAGACCGGAGCCAAAGCACTGCAATATCCAGGTAGTCTTACCTAAGCCATAGCAGGAGACAAGGCCAGGCAAGTGCCCAGATGGTCCAGTGCTCCAATATCCCATTCCAAATCCACAGAACAAATCCAGGCAGAAGAAAAAGCTGAGGCAGCAGTTGGGATCTTAAAGGAGGCCTGGTACCAGGTTTATACTAGAGAGTAGCATCTAAATGGGGCCTGGTAACTTCAAAGCAAGTGATGAATCAAACTCCAGGCTTAGAATTGGGCTTAGAGAAAGAGAGAGGAGTTCAAGGCTGAAGTCTAAATTAAATCACCTAAAGACAGAACCACATTCCTGCAAGTATTGAAGAGATTAGAGACTAGTTTTAGACACTGTATCCAGAACACCTTTGAGTGCAAGAAATAAGAATCTAGATCAAATACAAAGTCTAAATGTAAGACTCAAAGCTAGAACTGTGAGTAAACAAAAGAAATCATTGGATGTGTGAAGAAATACTATTGATTGAAAGAAACCCAAGAAGTATACCCAGAAGAGAATAACTCCACAATAGTCCTACAAAGGGTCTCCTATATGGTATATTAGATAGTGGTGAGGTTGGAGACAGAAAGACCTGAGCCCAAATCCTCCTTTATATACTTAGTAGTTGTTCAACATTAGGCAAGTCACCTCTTTTAGCCACAATTTTCTCATCTGTAAAATGAAAATAATAATAGCACCTTCTTTGAAGCACTGTTGTGACCATCAATTAAGATAACATACATAAAGTGCTTTGCAAAGCTTAAAGCATTATCTAAAAGCTAGTTATTATTTTTATTTCTATTAACAAGTCAGTGTTGTGACTGAAATAAAAGAACATCCTGGCCACAAAGAGCAATTTGAAGAAAGAAAGCAAGAAATATTAAATGCAACGTTAAATTAATTGACTAGGGAGGAAAGAATGGAAAGCCTCTTGAAAATTAGTATGATTGAAACAAAAAAAATTGCATCAATAAAAAGAAACAAATATTAAAAGAAAATAAAAGACAAAAAAAACGGAAGAAAATATAAGGTTTACACTAACAAGAAATCGTTGAAAATCTCTTCCATTTTTCTTTTGTTTTTAGTTTCCTCCCATTTTCACTCTTATATTGCCCTGGAAAACCTTTGCTTAATTGTCTTTGCCAGCCATTCTTTACAGCAGCTTTACTATGAGTGATTCTGGGTTTTATGAGGTAATAGTGCTTAAAATCTTTCATCATCCTCCATAATATTTTACAAATTATTTTATATTTCAAATTGGTTGTTGCCTTTGGCATCCATATTTCTAAGCTTGGCAATTTAAGTCAAGATTTTGCTGACTAAGGTAGCTTTTTAGGCTCCTTTGATCTCCTCATTATTCTAGCTGCCTTTTCATCAAGGCTTTTCATCCATACCTGCACTTTCATCTTTGTAATAAAGAGAAAACTCTATGTACTATCAGAAATTTTTTTAACTTAAAAATTTTCTAGGAACAATGAGAGGTTAAGTGACTTGGCCAAAATAATGTAGTACAGGAAATGTATTTTATATTTTAATGAAATTGTTTTATTCAATTTCCTCCTTTTTTCTATCTACATCCCATTTTCATCATCAACAACATATTTAAATAAGTCAAAAATAACACTTAATTTCTCAATCAGTCAACAAGCTCTTATTAGGTGCTTACCATGTGTCATGCACTTTGCTAAGGACTGAGGTTACAAGAAAGAGGCAAAAGACATTATTTGTTGACATAGGGCTCACAATTTAATGAGAGACTACATGCAAATAAATATGTACAAGAATAGCATATTCAAGAAAAATAGGCAATAATGAAGAAAGGGAAGACAGTAGAATTAAGAGAGTTTGGAAAAGATTTCTATATAAGATAGAATTTGATGTAAGACTTGAAGGAAACAAGTAGAAAGAAATAGTTAATATGTTTCCTGTTTTTCTATTGTGTATACAAATCTTTCCCAAACTCTCTTAGTTCTACTGTCTTCCTCCCTAACAGAGGCATTTCTGTGTAGTTAAATATACAATTTGCACTCACTTTTGTTTCTAGTTTTATGTATGTGAGCAAAGCCATAACATAGCAATTTTGCTGTTTAGAATAATTGAATTAGTGAGAAGGTGGGCAAACAGGAGCTCAGGATTTACCTATTTCAGCCCCCATACACATACAATCACCATAAACACTATTATGGTGTGTTGCTAGGACAAAATAGGTCCAATAGAAATGTGGTTGACTTCTGGGAACCCCAAAGGATATTCTCCTTTTGGGGAGAATCCAAACTCTAGCTTGCCGTCTTAATTATGGAAGAGGTTGCATAAGGCCTATGGGAGAAAAGGATTGCCTGAGAATGTTTTGTCCCACTAGCAGTCCAAAGTTGAGTTACCTTCTGAGAGAGTACTCTTGGGGGCAATGGGAGTACTTTAATAAGTTTCTATGTTTGTTCTTCCCAATTTGCTTCTTTGAGTACTTGCTGTTGAACTGCAGCCCCTATTACTGATATCTATTAAAATAAAGACCTGAACACACTTGAAGATATCCCAAAGTAAATTCTTATTTGGATATACAAATCAAAGAAAATATATCTCTTCCGGTAGCCCCCCAGTATCCCACCTGGACCATGGAACCCAGAGTGTAAAAGACCTTGCCAGTTTATTAATAAATAGATATTACTCTGAAGATCAGCACGACTGATTCTCTAACATCAGCAAGGAGAAGTTTCATTTTTTTTTTACAGATAATAGTACTTCAAGTCATTCATTTGCTTTTTTGTTCCAATTAAACATTTGGGCTGCCAGTGAGAAAAACCTGACAAATGGACTGATTGCTGAGTGCAGAGCAGGGAAGTGATGGTTTTATGCAAACTTCTCAATTCACTTTTCTTTTATGACAGGAGAAAAAAACATTCTTAGTAGGCACCATAAAAAGACCATTAAATGGCATCATTAATATAAACCCTATGTGCACATGCTTAAGAATGTTAAGCAGTTGAATTACAAGAAACAATATGAAAAGTATTGAAATAAAGATAAAAATTAAGTGAGCAGGAATAAAGAGAACAAGATGTTGTTGAAGCACAGGCAGTTCCTGAATTAGTGTTTTGATTTGAAGTGATTCACAAAGCACTCTGCTAGTTACACTCATGCTATTCCATATAGCATATGCTGTAGGCAGGGCACAAACTCCAGTTCTGTCACTCTTGCCTCCTAAGGAGGCCTGGCAGGGTAAAGCCAATTTTCCCACCTTTGGCCCAAAGTTTATCTACTCATCCTTTGAACAACTTTCCTACCATAGATGTGCATCTCTACTACATCCTCTGTGTATGCCTACGTTTCCCAGAGAATGACAAGTTAAATTTAATGAAGTATCTCACAGAACTCATCTTCATCTTGATTTTATGGATCATGAAAATGGAGCTAAAATCCTCCCAAGAACAGACTTCCTCTTAACTCTCTTGTCACTCACATTCACATTTTCCATGAACTACCTCAAAATAATGTTATCTTCAAAAAATGTTGTTACTGTTATTACTAGCCAGCTAGGTAGGTATAATCCTCTGTTTCCATTATGTATTAGCTGTTCACAGATTAATCCTGTGGGGTCTCAGTCATTTTTCTTTAAATAGTAATCATCATAGACAATGAAATAATATCATTAATGAACATTCACTAAATAGAATAATATAAATTTCTGAAGAAAAAGCCAAATTAACTGTTTTTAAAAAGGACAACAATATAATAATTTTGAGATTACTATGTTCCTTTCTTAGAGGTAAATGAATCTAATAGAAAGTTAAGCAAAAAATAAAATAGAAAACTAAATAGAGCATTGGAAAAGTTCAATTCATAATATGTATGTTTGGAATGAGGTCATCAAAAAATAAGCATATATTTGAGCATCACATTGTACTTTTACAAAAGGGTATGCTGTGGCCAGCCTCCCACAGGGGATGGGGTCTTGGGGTGGGATGGTATAGGTGAAATGGCAGATGTGACACAGCTTTTGCATTCAACCCATAGCACAAGTTTCACAGGATAAACTGCTCCACCTTGGCTGAGGCCTGGCTTTGTTTTATACCTTCATGATCACACATCTACTTGGCACACCGTTTCATTCTCAACAAACATGTTTCCATAGAACCTAACAACAGCAGAAAGCCTAGGGAGATAGTTAATGAAACATTGTTGCTAAGTGTAGGATCAGAGGATAGAATCAACATGACCCAGATATAGGTTAGGGAATTCAGAGCACAGATTTGCCAGTTTTTATGACTAGGCAAGAGGGTCCTATCTAAGTGGGTATATAAGAATCCTTAGGTTTCATTTTGTAAGTGAGATCTCCTGGTACTATCCTGGAGGGACAGAGTGGGACATCTGTATTAATCCTGAAAGCATGTTGCTCTCATCTATTTTTCCTGGGACTAAGTAAGAATAATAATCATAGCAATTCCAATAATAAGGAGATGTTAATAAGGAAAGTCATTTAGGGAGGTTTTAGTGGGTGTTTCCATACTTCCTGGGGGCTGCTTTGCAGTTCTCAGTTTCCACGTGGACCATGTCAAACAGTGTGGTCTTTGATGGCTCCCAGCTGGGGTATATGGGTGTTTAAGGAGGTCTAGCACCTCTGGTGTGAAGACTTGTCAGGCCCTTTTCAGCGCTGTTCATCTTTGGTGTCCACATGGTAGTCAACTCTCACCTGTGGCTTCAAGAAGCTATAGTATGCACAGTGGTCACACTCTGATAAACTATTTCAACTGGGCTAAACCAGGATCAGGGTAATCAGTAGGACACAAACCTGTCAGTGAGTTAAGGACATGTGAAAACTTCTGTGAAATGGACAGATGAGAACAATTCATCCCATTTGTGTCCCATGAAGGCAACTGAGGCAGGTGCTATGGAATACTTGGAGCTCTTAGACTTCAAAGATGCCAAGCTCATCTATTGCATCCTGGGCCATTGCCAATCATCCTGACTTTTGTCTTGCTAATGAACTTTAATGGCTCTAGTAGAGAGAATGAGGCTAATGATTTTCCACAGCTCTGCCTCACTTCAATCCAATTCACTAGTAAGTCAAGATATCACTGTGTGATATCTTCTTCCATGATGAAGGCTCAACAATAACAATTATTTAAAATAACAATGACAAAAGCCTTTACAAAAAGTAGAGCATATGAAAAAGCATAAAGACAGTTTAATCAAATATAAAAGGGCAAAAGTATAAAACACATCATTTGCTGACATGATAGAACAAAAGTAGGAAATGATAACAAGAGAGTCAAAAAGTGAAGGAATAACTAAGAATAAGGAGAATGAAAAGTATGTGAAATTTGTTCTTTGTTTTGATCAAGACAAGTTTTCATTTGACCAAAATTCCCTCTCATATTATTTTAAGTGTTGAGGTCACATCTATCTTTCAATCTTAATGGAAACAACATCAAATAGAGCAATAATTAGACATCTTTTTTTTTTATCATTTTCTACATAATCTTTCTTTTGAAATTAAGACTAAAATTTTTGAATCTTGGTGAATTCTTCCATAGTTCCTATTTTCCATGAAGTCTTTCATTATAAAAACTGATCTATTTGTTTAAGAAACTCATTCACACCTGATACAAACTTTTTTTTCTGTTTAAAATAAACATAGAGAGAACAGAGAGATTTTTAGATAGCCTTAATGCAACTTATAAAAAATCAGTCTGCTTAATCTAAATTTTGTTTTTCTCTTATTTTCCTTTGAATACTATAGACAGATGTCTTGGGGATTGAGATCAGTCTATGAAACACAGGCTCTTAAATACCTCCTGAAATGTGTTTTGTTTATTTGGTTTTTATTTGACAAAGATGGGGCAGGGAGGAATTAGAGTCTCTGAAATGGGTTTTGTAGACATATTTGCAGATAGGTATTTGAAATGAATTGCAAAACTTTTCTAACCTTGAGTCAAGAAGTTTTCCATGACTGTGGGCCCCAAGATATTGTCAGACATAGGCAATTAAAAAATAAATATTATTAGGCTCAGTTATTGTAGAAGCTTTTCTTTTCCAAGGTGGAAGATCCAGACAAATGTAGTAGCATTTAACCTTTAATAAGAGATGTGTTCTAGTTACCTTACAGTAAATAGGAAAAGAACAAATAGACCCCCAAAATGATATCTAACAGATGGTAACAGAGCATAACTTGATCCTAAGACTAATGAACTGTGCAACAAAAAGAACCAAACAAAGTAAATTAAATCAAGTCCTCTGTAGTATGAAAAGTATGAGTTTTCCTAGAATGTATACAACCTAGATATAAATCTTATTAATGGGCCATCCATGTATATTTTCTGGTCACACATGTTATTTGAATGTCCCCTTGATCTATGAGATAGTGTATCTGTGTGTACATGGCAGGGTAGGATAAAGATTTCTCTCCTCACTTTATTTCCTGTGCTATTTCTATGATTAAATGAAGAAACGAGGTGGAAAACAGTGTTTATTAAGTACCTACTATGTTCCAGGCACTGTGTTTAGTTCTTTAAAAATATTATTTCATGTCCTCACAACAACTCTCAGAGATAAGTGCTATTAGTATGCTCAGTTTTATGGTTGAGGAAACTGAAGCAAACAGAAGCTAAGTAACTTGCTTGGGATCCACACAGCTAATAAATGCCTTTTGTTTTGAACTAAAACTGATGGGTACAAGTAAACATAGAAGGAAAGACTTGTAAATTATGATTTTAAGTGGTTGCCTTGAATCTAGGTAGATATTCTGGAGCACTCATTAATAGGTGCCTTGGGTACTAAAATTTATAGGAAGGAAGGAAAGAAGGGAGAAGGAGGAAGGAAGGAAAGGAAGCAAGGAAGGGAAATTCTGGGCTTCTCTTCTCTTTGTTGCCATTTATTATAAATTGTTTTATTTTCTCTCATGAACTGCAAATAATAATTGCAATTGTAACCCAATCTTCTCCTTTTAAGTATAAGGAAGAGGACATTCAGAGAAGATAAGCAATTTGAACTTCATCATATATATATAGTAAACAGCAGAGATGAAATTTTATTCTAGATCTCTGCTTCAAAAAATTCTAAAAATCTCATCCCAATTTTTTCTATAATCTTGGATAAATCACCAACTTTTCAGTTTCCTGATTGTCTAAGTACTCGTTTCCTTCTCAAGGTTTTTTCTTAAAATTCACGTAAAAATGTAAGGGTCTTTGAGATGTGCAGATAGCACATTCTTTATGTGAATCGTTTTTTAAAACTTTGGTGGGGGGACTTCCAGGTAATCATGGCTGCAATCTAGACGCAGCACGCTTCCTCTCCCCAGCACCGAACGAAATAGACTACATCAAAGGAGCATAAAATCACCTTTGGAGGAACAGAAGGACTCCCCAGTACCCCACAGAGGCAAAGGTACGTGGGGCTTGAACATTTCCACACTAAAATAAGAAGGAAAAGCTTGCACAGAAAAGTGAACTGAGCCGCCCTTCCCCCACCCCACCTCCCCCACTAAACCAGAGTGAGCTACCTGAGCGCTCACCGGGAAAGCGAGTGAGTGGGGAGCGTCTCTGTCTGGGGGGGCACTCCAGGGTCCTTGGGATCTGGGGACTGCCAGGAAAAAAACGTCTCAGGGCGCTTTCACTGGAGAATCCAGCGGACCTGGACTCGGTGCGGGCTGCGCTGAACAACGCGCGCTGATTATCTGGGTAGAGCTGAATACCTGGGCTCGGAGGCTGGGAAGAACTAGTCTGAAGCAACCTAAATTCACAGAAAAACCGCTCTTATAACCCAGACCCCAGACCAAAAAGGAAAGGGAAATAAAACCACCAAAGGGATGGCTCACATGGCCCAAAATCAAGCCTCCAGGAAGAAAGGGAAAAAAGTGACTATTGAAAACTTTTATGGTGGAAGTACCCAAGGAAAAGAGGAGAATGAGGAGGAAATCCAAAAAAATTCAGAACACGCCTCCCAAAATGGAAACTATCAACAAGCTCTGGAAGATCTCAAACTGGAACTTATCCAAAAGATGGAAACCTTCTGGAAAGAAAAATGGGAGAAAGAGATCAGCTGTCTGACAGATAAGACTGCTCAATTGGAAAAAGAACTCAAAGCATCCAATAGAAGGGCAGACAAGGCTGAAAAGCAAATCCAGTCCCTAATGACCAGAATTAAGGACCTCGAAGAAAGTGAGATGATAAAACAGCAAGAATCAATAAAGCAAACCCAAATAATTAATGAATTGGAAGAAAACAGAAAATATCTCACTGAGAAGGTCACGGACCTGGAGAACAGAGGAAGATGAGAAAATCTCCGTATCATCGGTCTCCCAGAAAAACCAGAGGTAAACAACAAATTGGATTTTATTCTAGAGGAGATTATAAAAGAAAATTGCCCCCACGTTCTGGAGCAAGGGGGCAAAATAGAAATAGAAAGGATTCATAGAACACCTTCTATACTAAATCCCCAAAAGACAACGCCTAGGAATGTAATTGCCAAATTCAAGAGCTTCCAAGTAAAGGAGAAAATCCTACAAGAAGCCAAGAAGAAGAGCTTCAGATATAAGGGGGCTCTCATAAGGATCACACACGACTTAGCGGCTAATACACTAAGAGACCGCAAAGCATGGAACACGATATTTAGAAAGGCAAGAGAGCTGGGTCTCCAACCAAGAATCAACTACCCAGCAAAACTGACTATATACTTCCAGGGGAAAGTATGGGCATTCAACAAAATAGAAGATTTCCAAGCATTTGCTAAGAAAAGACCAGAGCTCTGTGGAAAGTTCAATATCCAAGCACAGAAAGCAAGAGAAACATGAAAAGGTAAATATGAAAGAAAGGGAAAAGGAGATAAATCTTATCTTTCTCTTTAAGTCAAACTCCCTTCTATAAGGACTACATTTACATCTAATTATATATATTAATATGTGGGGAAAATGTTTTGTGTAACTCTTATAAATTGTATCATCATAAGAGTAGTTAGAAGAAACATGCATAGGGAAAGATTGGGGAATTAAGAAGATTTGGGGAAAGTTGGGGCAAAAAAAGGAAAAGGGAGGGGGGGACCGTGATAATACTAAGATTAACTTCAAGAAATAGGGGGGGAATCAATAGAATAAACTTTCCCATATAAAGATACACATGGGAAGGGGAGGTGAAGAACTCTCATATGAGAAGGAGAGGAAGAGAGCGTGAAGTGGAATTACTTAAACCTTACTCTCAGTGAAATCAAATCTGAGAGGGAAGAACATCTAGATCCAGTGGGATCCTAAATTCTATCTTATCCATTAGGGCAAGAAAGAAAGGAAAATTAAGGAGGGGGAGGGGGGAGGGAGTACAAAAAGGGAGGGAAGGAGAGGGGGGAGGGGAAGGGAGCATAAAAAGGGAGGGGCTAGAAAGGGAAGCATCTCAAGGGAGGGGACTAGGGGGACTGACCTAAAGTAAATCACTGGTTCAAAAGGAGAAAGCTAAAGAAGAAAGGTCAGAACTAGGGGAAGACATCAAAATGCCAGCGAATCCACAAATAACAATCATAACTTTGAACGTGAATGGGATGAACTCACCCATAAAACGCAGACAAATAGCAGATTGGATTAGAACACAAAACCCTACCATATGTTGTCTTCAAGAAACACATATGAGACGGGTTGACACTCACAAGGTTAGAATTAAAGGTTGGAGTAAGACCTTTTGGGCCTCAACCGATAGAAAGAAGGCAGGTGTTGCAATCATGATATCTGACAAAGCCAAAGTACAAATAGACCTGATCAAAAGGGACAGGGAAGGTAAATATATTCTGCTAAAAGGAAATATAGACAATGAGGAAATATCACTAATCAACATGTATGCACCAAATGGTATAGCATCCAAATTTTTAATAGAGAAACTAGGAGAATTGAAGGAGGAATTAGACAGTAAAACCATATTAGTGGGAGACTTGAACCAACCACTATCAAATTTAGATAAATCAAATCAAAAAATAAATAAGAAAGAGGTAAAAGAGGTGAATGAAATCTTAGAAAAATTAGAATTAATAGACATATGGAGAAAAATAAATAGGGACAAAAAAGAATACACCTTCTTTTCAGCACCACATGGCACATTCACAAAAATAGATCATACACTAGGTCATAGAAACATGGCACTTAAATGCAGAAAAGCAGAAATATTAACTGCAGCCTTTTCAGATCACAAGGCAATTAAAATATTGATCGGCATGGGTACATGGAGACCCAAATCAAAAATTAATTGGAAATTAAATAACATGATACTCCAAAATCGGATAGTTAGAGAAGAAATCATAGAAACAATTAACAATTTCGTTGAAGAAAATGACAATGGCGAAACATCCTTTCAAACCTTATGGGATGCAGCCAAGGCAGTACTTAGAGGAAAATTCATATCCCTGAGTGCATATATTAACAAATTAGGGAGGACAGAGACCAAGGAATTGGAAATGCAAATAAAAAAACTTGAGAATGAACAAATTAAAAACCCCCAGAAGAAAACCATACTAGAGATCCTAAAAATTAAGGGAGAAATTAATAAAATAGAAAGTGACAGAACTATTGAGCTAATAAACAAGACTAGAAGCTGGTACTTTGAAAAAACAGACAAAATAGACAAAGTACTGGTTAATTTAATTAAAAAAAGGAAAGAAGAAAGGCAAATTAATAGCATCAAGGATGAAAAGGGGGATCTCACCTCAAATGAAGAGGAAATTAAGGCAATCATTAAAAACTACTTTGCCCAACTATATGGCAATAAATATACCAACCTAGGTGATATGGATGAATATTTACAAAAATATAAATTGCCTAGACTAACAGAAGAAGAAATAGTTTTCTTAAATAATCCCATATCAGAAATTGAAATCCATCAAGCCATCAAAGAACTGCCTAAGAAAAAATCCCCAGGGCCTGATGGATTCACCAGTGAATTCTATCAAACATTCAGAGAACAGTTAACCCCAATATTACACAAACTATTTGACATAATAAGCAAAGAGGGAGTCCTACCAAACTCCTTTTATGACACAAGCATGGTACTAATTCCAAAGCCAGGCAGGCCAAAAACAGAGAAAGAAAACTATAGGCCAATCTCCCTAATGAATATAGATGCAAAAATCTTAAATAGGATACTAGCAAAAAGACTCCAGCAAGTGATTAGAAGGGTCATCCACCATGATCAAGTAGGATTCATACCAGGGATGCAGGGCTGGTTCAACATTAGGAAAACTATCCACATAATTGACCACATCAACAAGCAAACCAAGAATCACATGATTATCTCAATAGATGCAGAAAAAGCCTTTGATAAAATACAACACCCATTCCTACTAAAAACACTAGAAAGCATAGGAATAGAAGGGTCATTCCTAAAAATAATAAACAGTATATATCTAAAACCATCAGCTAATATCATCTGCAATGGGGATAAACTAAACCCATTCCCATTAAGATCAGGAGTGAAACAAGGATGCCCATTATCACCTCTATTATTTGACATTGTATTAGAAACACTAGCAGTAGCAATTAGAGAAGAAAAAGAAATTGAAGGCATCAAAATAGGCAAGGAGGAGACCAAGTTATCACTCTTTGCGGATGACATGATGGTCTACTTAAAGAATCCTAGAGACTCAACCAAAAAGCTAATTGAAATAATCAACAACTTTAGCAAAGTTGCAGGATACAAAATAAACCCACATAAGTCATCAGCATTTCTATATAATTCCAACACAGCTCAGCAGCAAGAACTAGAAAGAGAAATCCCATTCAAAATTACCCAAGACAAAATAAAATACTTAGGAATCTATCTCCCGAGACAAACACAGGATCTATATGAACACAACTACAAAACACTTTCCACACAACTAAAACTAGACTTGAACAATTGGAAGAATATTAACTGCTCATGGGTAGGACGAGCCAATATAATAAAAATTACCATCCTACCCAAACTCATCTATCTATTTAGTGCCATACCCATGGAACTTCCAAAAATTTTTTTTACTGATTTAGAAAAAAACATAACAAAGTTCATTTGGAAGAACAAAAGATCAAGGATATCCAGGGAATTAATGAAAAAAAACACAAAGGAAGGGGGTCTTGCAGTCCCAGATCTCAGACTATATTATAAAGCAGCGGTCATCAAAACAATTTGGTACTGGCTAAGAGACAGAAAGGAGGATCAGTGGAATAGACTGGGGGCAAGCAACCTCAGCAAGACAGTATATGACAAACCCAAAGATCCCAGCTTTTGGGACAAAAATCCACTATTTCATAAAAACTGTTGGGAAAATTGGAGGACAGTGTGGGAAAGATTAGGCTTAGATCAACACCTCACACCCTACACCAAGATAAATTCAAAATGGATGAATGACTTGAACATAAAGAAGGAAACTATAAGAAAATTAGGCGAACACAGAATAGTATACATGTCAGACCTTTGGGAAGGGAAATACTTCAAAACCAAGCAAGAATTAGAAAGAATTACAAAATGCAAAATAAATAATCTGGATTACATCAAATTAAAAAGTTTTTGTACAAACAAAACCAATGTAACCAAAATCAGAAGGGTAGCAACAAATTGGGAAACAATCTTCATAAAAACCTCTGACAAGGGTTTAATTACTAAAATTTATAAAGAACTAAATCAATTGTACAAAAAATCAAGCCATTCTCCAATTGACAAATGGGCAAGGGACATGAACAGGCAATTCTCAGCCAAAGAAATCAAAACTATTAATAAGCACATGAAAAAGTGCTCTACATCTCTTATAATCAGAGAGATGCAAATCAAAACAACTCTGAGGTATCATCTCACACCTAGCAGATTGGCTAACATGACAGCTATGCAAAGTAATGAATGCTGGAGGGGATGTGGCAAAGTGGGGACATTGATTCATTGCTGGTGGAGTTGTGAATTGATCCAACCATTCTGGAGGGCAATTTGGAACTATGTCCAAAGGGCGATAAAAGACTGTCTGCCCTTTGATCCAGCCATAGCACTGCTGGGCTTGTACCCCAAAGAGATAATGGACAAAAAGACTTGTACAAAAATATTCATAGCTGCGCTCTTTGTGGTGGCCAAAAATTGGAAAATGAGGGGATGCCCTTCAATTGGGGAATGGCTGAACAAATTGTGGTATATGTTGGTGATGGAATACTATTGTGCTAAAAGGAATAATAAAGTGGAGAAGTTCCATGGAGACTGGAACAACCTCCAGGAAGTGATGCAGAGCGAAAGGAGCAGAACCAGGAAAACATTGTACACAGAGACTGATACATTGTGGTACAATCGAAGGTGATGGACTTCTCCATTAGTATCAATGCAATCCCTGAACGATCTGCAGGGATCTAAAAAAAAAAAAATACTACCCACAAGCAGAGGATAAACTGTGGGAGTAAAAACACCGCTGAAAAGCAACTGCTTGACTACAGGGTTGGAGGAGATAAGACTGAGGAGAGACTCTAAATGAACACTATAATGCAAACTCCAACAACAGGGAAATGGGTTCGAGTCAAGAACACATGTGACAACCAGTGGAATCATGCGTCGGCTATGGGAGAGGGAAAGGCAGGGGGGGGGGAGGGGAGGGGAGGAAAAGAAAACAATCTTTGTTTCCAGTGAATAATGTATGAAAACGACCAAATAAAATAATATTAAAAAGAAAAAAAAAAAACTTTGGTGGGGGAAGTAAGACTATTAGATCAACCTGCCCATTAAGCTTTCCAACTGTAGGACAAATGATGTGTGGAATTAAGTGGGAAATATGCCGGCATTCTTCCTGGATTGGAAGAATCATGTTTGACCTCCAAGCACCCTTGACCTTGTAGAAGGTGTTAACATTATTTAGACAGATTTATCAGCTGTAAAGTTAGCACTGCAAAAGGCGACTTGTATTTTTCAAACAGAAAACAGAAAAGGTTTGACAGCAATGGGAAAAAATTAAGCAAAGGGACTGAATCAGTAGGGCAATTAGAGTATAGCCATCAACCCAAATGATGCTTGTGTATGGACTCTGCCACTTCTTGGCATAAAAACCCCACAAGCCAAAACAAACATACAAATAACAACAACAACAAAAACCCTTTCTTAAAAACCTGGATCATTTCAAGGGAAAAGTAGAGGGGGAGAGGAGGAAAGGTTGGAGGGAGGGAGAAAGCAGGAGTGTGTACACATTGGTTGGTGAAGCTCCAATTACAAAGGCCTGGATTGGGCCAGGAACAGGAGAACATATTCCTAATTAACACCATAACAAGGAAAGAAAAAAAAAGAAAGAAAGCATATGAGTCACACGAAACTTTCCAGAACTTTTTGTGGTTCTCTTCTCTATGTATTTTTTATGAGATCATTTGCTTGGAAATTTACTGTTTAAAAAACTAGATGGAGCTAGTTTAAGAATGCCCCAGATTGAAGTGATTCCAAAGATTCTGGGTTGCATTCTAATCAGGTGAGTGTGTAAGCTCTGCTCCTTAGTGGGAATGGTACTTCATTGCCAACAAACTAAATTTGTTTAATTAAAAAACAAATATAATGCACCTACTTTATGCAAAGGTGTGTACCAGACAATAGGGATATAAAAGTAAATGACAACATAGCCCTGCCATCAGGGAGCATATAATCTAGTTAGGGACATCGCACATGAACATTGATAATTGTATAAAAAAAAAAAGAACTAAAAAAATATGAGAAGAGAATTCAGCCTATTGTAACAATCAAGATTTATAATCTAAAGGGAGTTCAGGAGTCCTCTAGTTCAATCCCCCTTTTTACATGTGAGGAAACTAAGATTCAGACAATTTAAGTGACTCTTCCAATACTTCACAAGCGATAGAGCTAGAATTGAAACCTGATATTATGACTCTGAATTCAGTGTCCTTCCTACTACACAGTATTACTTGACTCAGGATATGGGTAAGAAATTAGGAAAGTTTATTGCTTCCTTTGTCCCAGTTAAGGTATAAATTAGAACTTCATACAATAATGGAAAGCTGACAACCTTCAACATTTTTGTTTCCCAATGGAAGAGTAATAATAATAATACTTGTGCATCAGAGTTCACTTACACTGAGACATGCAGAGTTCTTTCCCAGCACTAAATAGGCTTGTGTGGTATCTAGTTTGTGTCCCAGTACCTTTCCTTGCTTTTATTCTAGCTATGTCACCATTGTGTAGATGCTTTCTTCTAGGAATGGGTCAATTAGTCAGCAAACCTTTATTTAGTGCCCTTCCAGGCTCTGTGCTAACTACTACACATTCAAAGGAAAGCAAAAGGAGTGCCTGTTCTAAAGAAGCTCAAGTCTAATTCTAATGATAACATGTAAATAACTACATGCAAACAAAATACATATAGGATAAATTAGAAATAATTATTTGAGGGAAAGCACCAGCATTAAAGGGGATCTGGGAAGCCCACGTGGAGGCCACCACCATGATTACTTAGCATGCCTCTGTGACCTTCCAGAGGTTCTCACCATCTTTACATATATACAATATGATATGTCCTCTCACAAATGACCAAGCATAGGGGTAGAAGGGGCAGTCTATACACTCCAACCCCAATTAATATAACTTAAAAAGATGTTCTATACCATGATACCTTTGATCCTTGACAGGAAGAGCTTTCAAATTGGAAGGGGAAACGTGATCATGTCATGTTAATCATCTATCAGGGAGATAAGCAGCTGAGAATCTACATTATTCAAGCATCTGGTAGAGGAATATTGGAACAAGCATAATCTAGAAAAAAAACTTTTTATCAACACTCTTGACAAGGAGACATTTTTGGGGAAGGGAAGGAAAACACCTTGGCTTTGTCCTCAACCTAGCTGAGAAATCAGAGAATTCATTATGGATTGGGGGCAGGAGGGAGGGTGAAGAAACAAAGCTGACAAAATATTTGAGCTGTCTTGTAATACAGAAGGGATTAAATTTGTTCTTCTTGGCCCCAGAGAATAGAACCAAAATCTGTTGCTGCCCATTGCAAAAAGGAAAATTTAGACCTGAGGCAAGGGAAAACTTAACTATTAGTGGTATTTAAAAGAAGAATGGACTACCTTGAGATAGAATGGGATGGCCATTACAAATCTGAAATTCTGTATCTGTGTGTCTGTCTAAAAATATAACTTTGATTAATTCCTTCAACAATAAGAAATTTTTACCAGATCCATAAGGCTTTGATTTTTTTTTCAAATATGGGACAAGTCCTACATTCTGGGAGGTCTTTTTACTAAATCCCATTTTGCTACAGATCTCTAAAAGCTTCCAGGACTGCTTAGCTCTTCCCAAACATTTCAGTCTAAAAATACCTGCTTAAACATGTGGATCTGGGTACATTCTTTATGCTTGGAGAAGGCAGCTCTCTTCCAGTTCGGTGCAGTCCTTCTTGCATAATGAAGAAAAGAATGTGACACTACATTTACAGTCTGAGTGGGATTTGAAGCACAATTGTGGGAGGAGGGCATCTCTACTACAATTCTGAGAAAAGTGTTTGGCTTTCCCAGGGTGGTCTAGTTGGGAATGCTAAATTTGTGTATTATTCACTGGAATCCTCTGAGTCAAAAGAGAGTTTCTGAGAATTCTTACTTTCATTTTCTGCCAGATGGGGTTGGATATGCCTGTCACCTATGGCAAAGGTGTGTTATTTAAATTATTTATCTGTCTTCCCCAAAGAGTTTTAGATCCTGTAGGCACCAGGATTCTGGTGTCAGAAATAAATGTTACACAAAGAGCTCAGGGAATCTTTCAGAGATGCCCCACCTCTATTAACTCCTTCCCTTTTCTTTCTCCTTCCAACGTCTCAGAAACCTAGCATAAGTTCTGCTTTTGATTATCCTCTAGGCTAACATCAATCCCCTTCCCTACTTCACTTGAAAGATACCACATGGTATCAGAAGGAAGCTTCATCAAAAAAAAAAGTCAACACTATATATTACCCAACAAACAAATGATAGTCCAGTAGACTTACAATGCCATAAGCAGTTCGTGAATTGAAGTTTACAATATTCTATATTTCCTTTCTCTTCCTGAAACTATTCTTTTAAAAACCTTTGGTTTTGTACTCAATTGGTAATGTCATTCTCACAGGGTCTTCTTTTCTCATATAGTCACAGGTTTAGAGCTTGAATGGGTAATAGAGGACATCAAACTAGCTTCATTTTATAGAAAAAGAATCTGAGGCACAGGGTCATAAGCTAGTGTGAGCTGGTATATTTGTTCACAGTCCTTCTTGACTCCACATCTGCTGTCCTATCCATTACATTACTCTTGGTCTCCTTCTCTTGTAAAACATTCCAACTAAAGCCTTACTTCCTACCACTATCATGGCCATTCTGTTAGATACTCCTCACTGTCCTTTTATGTCAGAATAAATATGTTGGTTTGGCACTATTGCTCGCTCACTCACTATTCCTGAATAATCTCTTCTTTCTGGGATGTCCAGACACCACTCTTTTGGTTCTGTTCTTAGCTATTTGACTTCTCCTCCTTAGTTTCCTTTGTTAGATTCTCTTCTAGATCACATCTTGTTACCATAGGTGTCCCTGCTTCTCTACTTGGCCTTGTCTTCTCCTTTCATACTAATTGATGACCTCATCAGCTCTGATACATTTAATTACTATCTCTATGCTGATGATTCTTAAATTTACCTATTCTTTACTAACCTCTTTATTGACCCATGATCTTACAACAACAATTGTTTTTCAGACATTTAAAACTGGATGTCCATCTTAAACTTAGTATGTCCAAAATGGAATTCAGAACTTTCCAACTAAATCTTCCCTGCCTTCTACCTTCTCTATTACTATAGAAAACAACACTATCTTCCCAGTTACCCAAGTTAGCCTAGATATCTTCCTTGAATCATCTTTATCTCACCTGCCACCTCCAATCCATCGCTACAGTCTATAAATTTCACTCTTACAATATTTCTCAAATAGGGCTCCTTCTCTCCCCTGATACTGCCACCATGCTAGTGAATATCCTCTACCAGAGCATGAGAGCTTTTTCCCAACCATAGCCCATATCCTATTCTAGGCATCAACAAAGTTACCCTGGGAGTTTCCCTCTAAATGCAGGTAGTGATGACAATGATTTTAACAGAGGGTAAAACTTGATGATAATGATCCTGATAATGACTTTCTTCCTCCTGAGGCTTCCCTACTTACTCAACTTCTTTAAAATGCAGCAACTCAAAGGTACTTTCTTGGTGTCATCTCAGAGAAAAGACCATATATCCTTCCATGATTTTACTGTAGAGTTCAACTTTGGTCAATTACCCTCTGAAGATTAATTTCTACCGAGAACTGCAAGAGAGTCAACAGTTCATGTGCATACACAAATGGTTTTATGTGTGGAAAGCCAATTTCCACATTATATACTTGACCATCCTTTCTATGCAGAGCCAAGCCTAACCTAGGCCCACCCATTAGTTCAGACTCCAGAGTTAAATTCAATAAGGTACTTGTGGACTTCAAAATGCAACACATTCAACTTCATGACAAGATATTAAAACTTTACACATTCAGGGTTAAAGGATTTTAAGTTTTCCTCTCCTTTACCTTGCAAGTAGAATCACAAGGACAGTTGAAGCTCAAAAAATAGTTTCTTACACAATTTCTCCCTTCTTCTCCCATTATTTATTTCTTGTAGTTCAAGAAGGGAAAAAAAGTCAAATGGCTCTGGTCCCTTAAAGGACTAGTTTAGTTCTTCTGCCACTAGAGCCTCCTGCCTTTATAAAAAGGAATGGAAGATTGAAGGCATGAAAAGGAGAAGGGAGAGAGAAAAGATGTCTTCCTTAATGAATATGTATGTATTGTTGTTTGTTTTGCTCTTCATCATATATAGGCTTTAACACCTCACTTGCCTTATCCAGCAACCCAGTGAAGTTCTCGCCACATTTTCTAAGGGTTACCTTTTTATCTAGGGACTATTCACCAGATCAATGGAACACAATAGTCTAAATCTCTCAGAGACAAGTCCATTAGTCTATATTTTCTATGGAATTATATTCTATATATGCTCTGGGGGCTGTCTTTAATTCTGTCTCACCAAAGTCCTGATTCCCTTTAAAGCACAGTTCAAGTGCCACCTATAGCATAAGGACTTTCTTGATCTTCTAAGTCCATTGGTGAACCTATGGCACACATGCCAGAGAAGGCTCTAAGAGGTTTCTCTGTGGGCACACACTCTGTAGCCCCAGCATAGAGTCCGTCAAAATTCATAACTAGAAATCCAGAAGCACATGGGACCAGGTTGCTCTCCTTCCCCTCTCCACATTTGTTTGAGGACATTTCTTACATTACCCATCCCTCTAATTAGTTTTACCATCACTGCTCTAAGTTATAATATGTAATAGAAATTGCAATCTGTGTAAACTAGTTCTTGTTGCTGTAACTGGATACTCTGGCTGACTAGAGAGGTGCTAGTAAAGGGATACCTGAGGGATGTCTATTTGCAATGGGGATAAAAGTACTTTGAGAGATCCTGAGAGATGCTGTTACAGGAGACTACTCTGGGGTTTGCCTACTGATCACTGTTTGATGGCTAATGGATCAACATATTTCCTAACCTCCTCCTCCCTTCACTCACTCCCTTCTTCTACCCTCTCTCCCCCAGTTTCTTCTGAAGCTTATGGCTTCACCCCTCCCCTCTGAGTGGACTATGATATTTATGAGGAAAACCTTCTTCTTTTCTTTTCTCAGGTAAGGGGTTTATTGGGATAACAGGACAAGGAAACTGAGGTGAGAGGGATGAGGGTTTCCCTAATCTAAAATGAAGATTATGAGGGTATGGGAAGTCACAGCTGTGAAAGGGAGACAGTCAGAGAGATGGAGGATAATTGCTAAATCTTCTTTTCTTCTTTCAATTCACAAAACCACCAAGGTCTCTCAGCTTAATTTCAGAAGCCCCCCTCAAGGGTCCTTCAGCCTGGGACAGAAGCTAATAGGATCAGTTCAGCTTCTTCCTGCTTCAGCCAGGCTTGCCTCCCTTGGTCAGAAAAAACCCAGAGCCAAATTCTCCTTTCTTGGTTAGTCACCCCCAGAGAGAGACAGAATCAGTTCCTCTCCCCCTGGTCAGCTTCAATTGCCTCCTCCTGGGAACATTCCCTTTAGAATCTTCACCTTGATTTTGCAGATAAGGTCCTTCACCTTGATCTGCATGCCTGGGTTGTCCTGCAAATCTTCTCACTCTTTATTTCTCTTCCATAAAGCACAATATCACTCTAGAAATTACTACATGAGTTGTATACTTTTTTGTATTTGTACAGGTTTACATGTTTATGCTGTATTCTTCATATGTATATGTTGTATTTCCCAGTAGAGTGTTAGCCACCTAAGGAAAGGGGTTGTTTTATTTTTCTTTAGAACCATAATGTCTTGCACATTTATACATCTAGAAAATAATAGTTGAATTTAATTGATTCAAATAGAAGAATGAAGTTCTCCAATTCTTCTAAGTGTGAAGGGAGAGGAGGAGGCAAGGGAGGGACTCATCCTTTCCTTCATCTCTTTTGAATAGCAGTACTATTTAAATGCATTGATAATTTTGTGATCTTTATCAAGTACCATCACAAACAGTGGTTAAATAGTAATACAGACAGAGAGAAAGAGACCAAGAAGAAAAAAGAGGGAGGACACACAGAGAGAAAGAGGGAGACAGACAGACAGATACAGACATAGACACAAACACAGAAAGACAGAGAGACACAAAGAGACAGAGAGAGGAGAAAGAGACAGAAAGAGGAGAAACAGCATTCTTTCTCCTGAGCTTAATTTTTTATTCCTTTTAAAGTGTTTCCAGGAGCTTGTACATAACAGATTTTCTCTCACTTTGTCAGATTTCAAAGGAGAAAACAGGTGGGCAGTTCAAATTTTAACTGGTTTTGCTCAGATTTCATAAGTTTTCCTTGGCAAATACTCTTTTCAGCATTAGTCAGTCTGGCCAGAGGCTGAGAAGGGGAGTGATACAGTCTTACTTTGGTCCATTCACAAAGTGGAAAGAATGCCAGAGTCTCTCTGGGACCAGCGTGGTGGCATGGCTAAAACACTGGACAAAGTGACTGAGTAGAATATTTGTGTAGGATGTGGATATGATGAACATGAATTTGTCTCCTAGAACTTGGGGGGCCCCCTTCAAAATTTGAATGAGACAAATCCAAGACAAACAGTACTGTTTTTACCCACTGGAATTTATGGAACTCATAAAAAATACAGAAAATGTAAATAGCTTAAAATATTTAGATAAATTTCTGGATGATACAACACAAATAAGCTTTTACGGATGTAACCCTACAGTTGTATAGCTTTGTTAAAATTTACAAAGTGTTTCTACATATAGAATTGTATTTGATCCTAAAATAGCTTTAAGATATTATGATCCTTTTACTGAGGCTTAATGGATAGCTGAAACATTGCTTAATCAGAGAGGTCAAAACTAGCAGCAAAGGATAGACATTACGGATTCATAAAAATAAAATAAAAACTGTCTCATATTAAAGTTATCTCAAAGTGAAATAGTCTGCTTCTGGAAGTCTGGGTAGTTTATCCTTGGAGTGAACAACCACTTGCTAGATACAATGTAAGGGGGGGGGGGTTCATCTTCATGTATAAATTGGTCCAGATGACCAGTGAGGTTCCATCCAATTCTGAAATTCTGTGGTTGTTTGAAGTGACTTGTCCAAATTTATATAATTACTACAAGATAAAACCAGGACTAGAACCCAAATTCATGCCAGTACTCTTTTGGAAGTATGGAGGGGGAGCAAGAAAGAGGGATGATAACTGAGATATAAGTACTACCAGTTTCTTAGGTTGTATTTGGTCTGTGGACTGTATATTTTGCCAACCCTTGTTCAAGATTATCTACAATCTTATAGCTGCTTAACTCATTTAACTTTAACTTTTTTACAATATGTACTATTTATAAACATTAAATTTATAATTTTATCAGGGGCTCCCATTACCATTAAACGTATCATAAATATTCAAAACTTATAAACTTAACAGGTGGCATGGGGCACTTAGAGGTTAAATAACTTGACCAAGGTCACAGAACTAAAATGCTGAGTTAGAGGTGGGACTTGAACCCAAGTATGCCTAGTTCTGAGAACAGTTCTTTCTCTACTACACTACCCTGACCTTCCACATGCCCAGCCAATTGGATTACTCTCCATCCATTGTATATATCCCATATTGTATTATCTTTTCTTATGCTATTACCCATGTTTCTTTGCTGCCTGACACATGACTTTGCTTTTTGTAATTCTATCCATTTCTTTTTGTAATTCTATCCATTTCTTACCTCAAATATCTCCTCATGCAACCTTCCCTTATTTCCCTAATCAGTAATAATTGGCCCTCTACCTCATGCAGCACTCCTTTTACATCTCTCTTATGCATCTATCCTATGTACCTAGTTTTTTTTTATATTTTTTACATGCTGATATAATTTTAATAATAGTTCTATAATATTTGTGATCTATATTTTCTCCCTCCTTCCTACCCCTTTCCTTTGCCCAAGAAATCAAGTAATATAATATAGGTTGTAGATATGTTATCATATAATATATATTTCTATGTTCATCCTGTTGTGAAATAAGTCACAAAACACAGTAGAGAAAAATTCATGGAGGAAAAAAAAGTGAAGAATGGCATGCTTCAATTTGCATTCAGGCTCCATCAATTTCTTCTATAGTAGTGGATAGACTTTTTCATCATGAGGCTGTTGGAGTTGTCCTGGATCTTTGCCTTATAGATAATAACTAAGTCATTCACAGTAGAGCATCATACACTATTGTTACTGCATAAAATGTTCTCCTGGTACTTCTCACTTCATTTTGCATCACTTCATATGAATCTTTCCAGTTTTTTTGTTATTATCGTGTTTGTCATTTCTTATGTCACAATAATATTCCATATCATTTCCATTCCATTATAACCATATTCTATAACTTTTTCAGCCATTCCCCAATTGGTGGTAATCACTTCAGTTTCCAGTTCTTTGCCACCACAAAAAGAAGTCCTATATGTGCATGTTTTTTTTTTCATTCCTCATTTCCTAATGGACTTTAAGAGACATGTGGGAAGTATTTATTTCATATTTAATCTCTATATCATCCATCACTTAGCATAGCACCTTGTTATGAATATAGTAGCACTGAATAAATGTTCGCTTATATTTAATCATTTCAAATTGTTGCTATGTCTCAGTATTTTGCATCCCTTTACAACTCTGCCCTTATTATACCTTTGAGAGAACAGAAACTCTAATGCAAATGCATCCATGTACAGAGAGTTTAGGTGATCTCTCAAATATCACACAAAAAGGCAGGAACAAAGCCACATAGAAGTCATCAAATTATAATTTCATATCTCTGTGTTTTGCTAAATCTTCTTTGTCATTGCAACAGTTTGCCTTAACAGAATAATGCTAATAGAATTAGATTTAAATGTGTGCCTTATGTTCTTTGACTCACCTAAAAAGATGGGACTCCTTGAAAACAAAATTAACTCCTACAACAAAAATTCCCAAATTCAGAAAAAAAAAAACAGAGAAAAGGGCAATATGTTCAGGAACTGTCTATGCCATGGACTTCTCTCCGTTAGCTTTTGATTAAATTGTATATAAATACATATATACATGTACATATGTGTAAGTACATATATGAATATATGGTTCTATACATTCCTGAGGTTGTACAGTAGATAGAGTGTTGGACTTAGAGTCAAGAAGACCTGAATTCAAATCAAGCCACAGACATTAACTATGTAACTCATTTTCTCCATCTGTAAAATGGTGATAATAACCCCTATCTCCCAGGGTTATTGTGAGAATCAAATGAGATAATATTTGTAAAGTGCCGAGCAAACTTTAAAGTGCCAAATATATGTTAAAGATTATTATTAACTATTTTCTTGTATTATTTGAACCTATGTCTATGGAAAATTATATATCCCATATATTTTATGATAATTCTGACTTAAAGAAAAATATACTTTTAGCAAGGGACTGCAAAATATCTTTTCTGGGCTATGTGTGCTGTTTTCAGTTAAAAAGATAGTCATCATATTTATGATTTAGTGTGATGGCTAGTCTGAATTTGGAAAAAAGCTCAATTAGACATTGTGGATAGAAATTTCACAAAAAAGTATTGCAAAAATGGCCCTTTCATTACTAACTTTAATAAATAGTTGGGAATATCAATTTCCCACATGAAAATAAGTTACTTTAAAAAGTTAAGTAGGTTTAATATTCCCTCCTAAGAGAAAATGATAAATTTGCTTAGCTATTTATTTTTATACATACTATAAAGATATTTCATTTAAGATACTGGCACAAATTCTAAATTCATCAAAATGAGATTTCTATAGTTCATTAACCTTCACACAATACTATTCCCTCAGAATGAAACTGTAAATTAAGTAATAAAAACATTACTAATTCTATTTTATAGATGAAGAAACTAAGACTAGGAGAGTTGACAATTTGCTTGCGCTAAGTGCTGGAGTCAAAATTTGAACCTTAGATTCCTATTTGCTTCTCATTTATCAGTCTGAAAGAGTAAGGTGCTTTTGCAAATGCCAACACAAAGGTAGATTGACAGAATGGTTGTTTGAGTCTGTAAAGACACAGATATAGACCAAGAGCCAGGAAATAAGACCTCACTCTGTGTTTGTCAAAGTGAAAATGTACATTGAATGAAAGATCACTCTAATTCCCTCCTATTGTGTAAAAGATTAATTATCTTGGCAAAACTGCTGTTTTTTCACTGAGAACGTACAGTCACATTTCCTCTGTTATTTTGACAAGTTTTCTTGAAGGCCAAAAACATTTTTCTTTTTCCCTTCTAGTTTAGGGCTGATTGAAACAAGCCTTGCACTGTGACCTGGGACCATCACACCCAATATGGAGCCCTAGGAGGGGCTTTAAATACTCAGGCAAGTTGTTTGAGCATCCTTCTGGTCATAGATAGCTTTCTCTGCCCACTCTATCCTGAGCACAGATATTCGACTCCTTTGGCTCTTTCAGAAGGGTACTAGTATTAGGATATCAACTTGAAGAATCAAGGTCCTTTACAAGCCTTCAAGGGCAGGTCTATATATAAAGAATCAAGAGGTCATATAATCCAAAAATTTCTACCTAAACAAGAATACTCTCACAAATGGTGGTTAGATAGTGCTTGAAGATAGGTAAGGAAAGAGAATTCATTACCCCTAGAAACAGTATATTCTATTTTAGGATAGCTTTTAGTATTGGTCAGTTTCTCTTAAAACGGAGCAGAATATATTTCTTTGCAACTTTTAAAGCTTGTTCTTGTTCCTGCTCTCTGTTGCCACCCAAACAAGCCAATCAAACAATAAATATTTATTAAACGATTACTATGTTCTAGGAAATTTGCTATGTATTGAGACTGCATATACAAAAATGAGATGGTCTCAAGGAAATTGACTTACTTTTGACACCAAGACAGCTGTCACAGAAACCTCTTTTTTTTGTACTTCAAGTTAAAAATTCTCAGTTCCTTCAATTAATCCTATTTCTGTCCAGCAGATGTCACTTGTGGAGAGTAGTTTGGTTGAGAAGCACTTTTCACCCCCTCTTCCATTCATGGTTGTGGGACGAATTGGTCCTCCCTGATTATTCCAATTTCAATATGCTGGGGCTAGTTCAGTGCATAAACTTTTCTTAAGTGACCGTCCTCCTGCCTTGACTGAGATAAGGGAAGGGTGCGCAAAAAAACCCAAAGGCCCTCCATGCAAAGGAACCTGTCTGCTTAAAGAAAATGAGATTAGCTCACATGGATTTTAGTCTAGGACAAATATGATAGTTCTACATGACTTCCTTTCTCTGTCAGGCTAAACAGCTTAAAAATATCTATTATAAGTAAAATTTCTAAACCGTCAGGCAATCACAATCTATTAATTATCATTACAGGGGTAGTCAATTGAATTTAGTATACGTAATTATACACAGTTCCCACCCACACCTGACCAAATCTGATTGTATAACAAAAACACCACATCAGAACACAAGGACTCATTTTATTTTTATTAAGAAATTAATACTTAAAGATGCAAATTATCAGGATGCAAAATTTTAATTAGTGAAGAAATATTTAGTAATGAACCATGTCACTTATTTATTACAAGTGGCAACAAAATAGAAGAGAGAAATTGTGGATACATTCATTCGGCATCTAGATATTTCTCTTGAGTAGCCAAGATTCAGTCACTCCCTGCAAGATTTTCTTATTAAGTCAGATGTTGATCCAGGGTCAAAAATGGCTCCAGTCACTATAAGATTTAGAGTCAGTTTCCTGGAAAGCATCCTCCATCTGCTGCTGTTGCTACTGTTATTCCTCTTACCATTCTCTCTCTTCTATTTCCTTTATCATGTTATCTTCAGAAAGATTTAGAATCTGCTTCTTTTTTTCCCTTCTAGTTCTGATCTTGCGGTAGCTTTGTCTCTTCCCAATTCTTAGAATATAAATTTTAGGGTTTTGACTAAATATGAGAATTCTATAGTAATATTGTGGTCAACGATTTACAAATAGAAAGAGTGAAAATAGGAAAATGTAGCTAAAGAGACAGATTTTAACAAGCCTACTATCCCTTCTCTGGTGAAGTGAGAAATCTCCTGAACCAATCTCTCCAGAAGCCAGGAAAGGAAGGCCAGCTACTCACCCACCCAAGACAAACTAAAAAAGGAGAAGACCAAAGGCTAAGTCCCAAGGTGAAGTCCTCCAAAACCAAAGTCCAAAGGAGAAAATCCAGGAGAAGTCCTTAAGAAACAGTCCAAAAAAAAAAAGAGCCAAGATCCCAAATCAATGTGAAGGACAAAGCCACCTTTAAAAGCCAAGTCACCAGGACAAGCTCCCTGGACAGGAAGTTCAGGACTTTTATAGTACTTCTCTCATGCCATTTCCTGTTCCTTCCTCCAACTGCAGTCTTTCAATTTGCTTAGCACTGCCCAGGGGGTAGTCAGTAACCTCTAGAGTTGCCATTCACTTTAGTAAGTGACTTGGGGAACTCTATTACTTAGGGTGAAGTAAGGGGTGTTTAAGTTTTTGGTTGATTAACTTAAAAATTGCTGATTGATAGCAAAGAAAGTTTGATTCACTCTTCATGCCAATCTGGGAAGAAATGTGACTCCTACCTTCCTGAAAGCTCACTTACCTTCTGCTTACTCTTCTCTTTTATACCTGTATATAAACTGTCTTGCCCCCTTTCCCAATCAGTAGCCTGCCCTCTATTCTCTCTCTTTGATAGATACACTTTAAATTTTTCCTTCCCTTATTAGTAAGGAAGCACTTTGAGTTTAGGAACTAATGTTTTATTGTTTTTGTATAATAAATTCTATGTCTCTCTCTGCCTCTTTCTGACACCATCTTTCTGTTTTTCCCTCTCTGTTTATAGTTTACAAAAAAAAAATCATCCTGTCTGGCAGCGTTTCTTTTTTACATTTTCTCTATTAAATTTAATCCTGCTTCTTTTTCTTGCTTCTTCATATCTGACTTGATTTGAACTTTGCCATTCAGTGTGTGTCACCTTTTTTGGCTTTTGTATCATTTTATGAATATGATAAATAAGTTATATCTTCATCTAAGCCATTAATACAAATGTTGACCATTCAGGATCAGGAAGCTCCAAATTATTCATAATAAGGAAGCACTTGAAAGAAAGGATTTGTTGGTCCAATTTGTCCTGAGAACAGATTTAGATTATTTTTTTCCATCAGCTCTTACAGTTGCAAAGTGGCTGTCCACCTTGTCCACCTCAGCCCACTCAATATATCCATCTTTTCCACCTACCTGCTAAATCCTGGCTCCAAACTTCCTTTTGCCACACTGGATATGTTTACACTAGTGGGTGGTTTTTGACTCCTTCTCCATTCCTTCTTGTTCCCTGACTCACCTTTTTACTTCCTGCCCTCACCCTCAACATCTTCTCACTTTGACCAAATGTTGGACCAGGCCAACTAATTTGTCAAGTCAGTTACTTCCACTTTCACTTGCACTACTACATCAAGCTTTTCATGGCAGTTAAAAAGAAAATTCTTGTTGCCCTGACTTTATCCACTCATTTCTGTCAGCGAAGTTTCAGAAATTACCTTGGCTTAGTTGTGTATGATTGACCCAAGCCCACTCTGGTAAGAAATCACTCTGAAAGATCCTTCCCTTCACTATTAGGTCATAAACAGCATGGTGCTTTGCCCAAAGGGAAAAAAAATCTATCATTTCTCTTTCTTTTAAAAACTCACAAAATATTGTGAAATATACTATTTCAAAATATTTAGTGTTAATTTAGAAATACTATCACCTACCTGAATGGAGAGTTCACTTGAATAAAGGTCTCCTATATGTTTATTCTTTGTCCAGATCTGTACTTTCAGTAGTTTAAAGAATATTTTAGAGAGTAACTTAAGGGAATTAAAGATTGTGTGACTTGACTGTCATCTAGTAGATAGTATATTTCAGAGGCAAGAATTGAACTTAGGTGTTACAAGGTTATAGATTTGGAACAAGAGAAGAACCTAAAAGATAATGAATTCAATCCATCTCATTTTAAAGATGAGAAAATAGAGACCTTGACAGATAAAATGACTTGCTTAAGGTCAAACAGCTAATGACTGAGGCATGATTTGAATTCAGGCCTTACTGACTTCAAGAGTAGCCCCTTGGTCTTCTATGCCATACTGCTTTGGCCAAGTATATATGGAATATAAGGAAAACTGAACTGGAAATAACACCTGATTTTCTAGACTTCTGTTCCTAATTTGCAAAATACTTTTGTTTTCACATAATTGTCAGTATCTCTAACCCACAAGTGAGAAATGAGAAAGGAAAACATTTTCTTGAAATATTTCAAAATCCCACCAGGAACAATTTTGGATAGACTCAGTTCTGAAAACACAAGTTCATTGAGGAAAAGATTTATTCTTTAGCCTGAAAAAATAATCTCACCAACATCCGTACTTTGCCAGTATGCAGAGAAAAAAAACTTAACCTTCTTGTTGATCTCAAATGAAATAATATTTATAATGCACTTAGCACATTACCTGGCACATAGTAGTCACTTTATAAATGTTCATTCCCTTCCCCTAAAAAATACTAGTGACAACAATAATAACAATTTTATTTTTCTCATGGTGTATTTGTTAACCTGGATTTTTTTTTTTGCATTCTTTGAATCCCTTAGAATGGAGTCTCACATTTATTCCAAACATCTACTAAGGCAGGAGGTACTATTGATGTCATGAAATATGACAGAGGGTCCATTTTGGTTTGGAAGACTAACTCCTTGTTTCCCACTGTCTGCTCCTTCAGAATAGCCCTGGGTCTTCAGTTAGGGTTAGATGCAGTTCCAGAAGACTGTAACTGTTGACAAGGGGGCCTAGGCATGTGTACAGGGCCAAACTGAAAGCTGCAATTAATTACTCAAATGAAATCACTGTGAGGCCTCCATTATGAAATCCTTTTCTCTAGAAAGGTGAGGCTTGCGTGACTTTCCCTTGTGCTCTAAGGCCTATCTGTCACCAAGATGCCTGAGATCTGTTAGATCATCTAGGTTCCCTGCCCTCATTGTACAGACAATTCTGTGGTTGCTTGCTGAAGAATGTGGATGCTTGCCACTGTTTTGATTTTGAATGCAAGAACTCTTAGTCTCTCTCCAACACAGAGGATAAAGGTAACTGCACACACAGTGCTTCCAGAAACATACTAGTGTTCTTTGAATAACAAATGGATTCACCCCAGAATTATGCAAGAATCCAAGGGGTTTCACTTTTCTTTCTGAGCCATAATGATATGAGTAATTTCCTCATATAGACTTTTTTTTTGGATATCTGAGTTCCCCATTCATGAAATGTGGGGTGTATATGTATGTAAGTTCTAAAACTTGAATAGCCCTTTGTTATATTAAAGGATAAAGCTACAGAGGTAACCATCTTGAATTAAATTATTTCCATAACAAATAAATTTTGTATGTTAAAGTATTGCTCCTTTATTTGTAATTCATTAGTTCATTCATACAATGCTCCAGTCACTTGTTACAGAGAAGCCATTTGCAGGATTTCAAAGGATAGAATCTGATTTGCAGTCCTAACTATGCATAACTACCTGTAGGCCTTGGGATAGTTCCTTCACCTCTCTTGAGTTTCAGCTCCCTCCTCTGAATGAAGGAATCTGATGAAATGATGTGCCAAAACTTTTAAAACTTAAAGGTCCTGTGCACCAGGGAGTCAGAAAGGAAATCAGGGTTTACGAACAACAGAAAGAGGCCCTCTTCCTCTGAGGACTGCCATTGTCAAATCATTTGACTTAACAGAAGTAATAAATCAGCATTTATTAAGCACCTGCAATGTACAGGCACTGTTATAAGGGCTAGGGATACAAAGAAAGGCAAAACAAAAACAAAAACAAAAACCTGAAACAGTCTACTCTCCCAGACTTACAGTCTACTGAGGGAATTAACATTTCAACCACTACATGAAAAACAAGATGAATATGGGGTATATCATAGATGATCAACAGAGGGAAGGCATCTAGCATTAAGGGGGGATAGGAAAAGGTTTCTTGCAGAAGATGAGATTTTGGTTGGGTATGTTGTCATCTTGATCTCCTAGTTTCCTTGATCATCATCATCATCATCATCATCACCATCTTCTTTCTTCTTCTTCTTCTTCTTCTTCTTCTTCTTCTTCTTCTTCTTCTTCTTCTTCTTCTTCTTCTTCTTCTTCTTCTTCTTCTTCTTCTTCTTCTTCTTCTTCTTCTTCTTCTTCTTCTTCTTCTTCTTCTTCTTCTTCTTCTTCTTCTTCTTCTTCTTCTTCTTCTTCTTCTTCTTCTTCTTCTTCTTCTTCTTCTTCTTCTTCTTCTTCTTCTTCTTCTTCTTCTTCTTCTTCTTCTTCTTCTTCTTCTTCTTCTTCTTCTTCTTCTTCTTCTTCTTCTTCTTCTCTCTCTCTCCTCTTTCTGTCTTTTACACAAATTATCTGTGTATTACAGGGCAGGCCACTCCAATTCTCAGTGTTCTAGGAAACTCTCTAAGACTGTTAAGTGTCAAAGAAGGTACCAATTTGTGTTGGTAGAGGGAGTTTCTCCCTATACCAGTGAAACTATAGCTCCAGTTCTTATTCCTATTACCCCCCAAATAATTTCCTGAATAACAGTCTTCACAGTGTAAATATAAAAAGTGCTTCAAGGTTTTCAAATGAAAAACAAAGCATTTGAGTGGCTAGGTGAGGAGTTGACACTAGTAATCATGGGCTATTTCTAAACAGTCAGAGAGATTTGACCCTAATACCTCTTTCAAAGATATTTAAAATATCTTTTAAAAGAAACAGTAAATGTTATGTTTATAAGAATCTTAGAGATGATCTCATCAAATCCCCTTAATTATATCTGGAGAAATTGAGATCTTGGAAACTTTGCATAAAGTCACACATCTAGAAAGTAGTAGAATTGAGACTAAAATGAGTCTTTTGAATTTCATCCAGTGCTCTTTCTTTTATACCACATTGATACTGTTTCTTCTCTTCTAAATCCTCTGCATTGGCCTCTAAATGAATTCCTTTTGGGTTTTTCCCCAGTGGAGATCTTGATAGTTGGGAAATTGGCATTCAGGAAACTTTGTATCATGGGTTGGCAGCTATTTAGAAGTATGCCAAGTTTGCAAACGTGAAATGATCAGTTTTGTACACTAGGAAGATGACTCTGGTGAAACTGTGAAGCATAGGCATAAGGATCTATTTAAGGGATAATAAAATAGAGGGGCTACCTTATATGTTTATGAACTACTTTTCATACCATTGTCTAATCCTAACTCTGCATTGTGGATGCAGGTTCAGGTTCTACTTTGACTTTCTGGTCCTTATTAATACATAGAGAATTTATTTTCATTAGGAATATTCCCAGTTAGTTCATATTCCACGAATGTGCTCTACTAACTCATTTAGCTTACTTTTGATGTTTTGCATTTGTCATGATCATAAGGACCCGATAACCTACCTTTTAATTCTGTCCCTACTCTGGTAAGGAATCAACTTTCCCAAGATGGTATCTTTTACAATTTAAAAGGGGTGTCATTGTCATTACTGCTTTCCAATGTGGTGATAATACTAAACATTGGAATGACTAATGTAGAATATAATTTCTGCCTTTCCAACTCCATAATTTTAAATGTTGAAATACTCTTCACTGTAATTCACTCATTTTTCCATATCTTCCATAACCTCCATTTTTGTTGAATCTACTTTGCAGTTATGTTGTGACCTTTAGTATCTTTATCTCTCCCCTTTCTTTCCTAATGTATCTCTCATGGACTGGTCTGACCAGACTTCAGTTTCTTCCCTTCATGACTATTCTCTACTTCTTGCAAAAATTAACTCTACATCTATGCTTTTCATCTCATCCCCTTGCTCTGCTTGCCTCACAAGGAAGCTATGGGGAAAGGACTTTGAAAATCTGAAAGTGCTAGTTATGCTACATTACTAAAGGCAAGTAAGATTAGAAAAATAAATGTACAGATAAAGTAGCAAAATCAGGGAAAATAGGAAAAAGATAACTTGAAGGCTGTACTGATATCCATGAAATAGTGAAAGAACTAGAAGAATAACACCAGTAGAACTAGGTGGATGCTCTGTGGAGGATGGAGAGATAGTCATGAACAAAATCTGAATAACTGTCTTCACATTGTAAATATATACAGTGCCTCAAAGTTTTCAAATGAAAATAAAGCACTTGAGTAGCTAGGTGAGGAGTTGATCCTAGTAATCATGGACCATTTCTAAACAGTCAGAGATTTGACCCTATAATCTCTTTCATAGATATTTAATAGATTAGAAGAACTAGTTGATGGTTAGGGATTGGGAGTGGATAGGGGTAATGTGGAAAGAGTTGTAATCTCTATGGATCCATCAAAATATTAATGTCATTATTCTTTTCATTCCCTCTCATCTCCTCTATCTGCTTGCTCCTTCTATCCCTTCCTCTTTTTGTCTTGTCTTCCCTCTACTGGCTCTCTCCCTTTTTCCTATAAACACACTCAGGATTCTCTTATACTGTTCTTTTCTTTATCCAGCTTTTCACTCAAGTTATTGTCCCATCTCTTTGTTACTATCTACTTGCCCAAATTCTAGAAAGAAAATCTGAAAATACTAGCTATTACTACATAACCAAGGGCAAGTCAGAGTAGAAAAACAAGTCAGTATCAAAACTCATTGCCTGCAACTTCTTATTACCTACTCCTCAATCTCTTGAGATCTTGGCTTCTGTCACTATAATTCTTTATTACTTATTTTCTCACCTTCTGAAGCTTTCATGACCTTGCTCTCCTGATTTTCTTCTTATCTATCTAAATAATGAGTTCTCTTTGCTGGTTCCTCTCCCTCCTCTTACCAAATGTGAGACAGGATAGCTCCAAGTCTTTCTTTGTCTCCATTATATCATGTTTCTACACTCTCTTGCTCAGCAATCTCATGAATTCTATACCTTTACCAATCACTTCCATATAATTGACTTCCAAATCTGTGTCTATAGTACTAGTTTCTCTCCTAGGTTCCAAATTTTCATTTCCAAATGACTGCCAATCTGAAATATTTGAGTGTTCTTTTATCCCTTACTTTCCTTAGATTGACTACTTCCAATCATTTTCCAAGTTCCATCATTTTTTGCCTCCCCCATGATGTCTCACATTCTTTCCTTTTTCTCCTCTGTCATTGGACCTTTCCTAGTTCATTCCTATAATACCTCTGCCATGTCTCCAACTGGTATTGCCTACAATCTCTCCGATTTTCATAACATTTTTTACACTCTTGCCAAAGTAATCTCAATATAGTTCTGATTTTGCCACTCTTGCTAGAAATTCTATGATGGTTTCCCATTGCCACTTTTCCCAAATGATTTATCCATGTACAGATCTTTTTAGGTCTAATCTTTCCATTGGTAAAATGTGGAGACTAATATTGAGATCATGTACCTGACAAAGTTGTCATCAAGATTAAATCAGTAATATATATGAGGCATTTTTAAACCTTAAAGCACTTAATAAATGGAAGTTATTATTACTAATAATAATGTCTTAGAGTTACTTGTCTGACCCTGACAAGGAGATGGAAAAGTTTATTAGGATAGTAACTTTATTATTTCATGATGATCACATTACTGAACATATTGCCCATTACACAGTTAAAATTTAATAGATATCTTTTGAATCAATTAAATGAACTGAATAATTTGTTATAGGTGGGAATACTTGTATATTGGTAGGAAAGACTACTTTCTCAACATGTCGATTATACACCATGCCAAAGTCAAGAGTCAACACATTTGCCATTTATTCTTAATCTAAAACATGTGTTAATCCGACAGACTACAAGGTATTAATTTCCTTTCTGGACACCTGTATATTGATTTTTTAAAAGTAATTTGACATAATCTAAGATGAGGTGTTACATAAAGCACTATCTCTTAAGAACTATGTAAAACCTTATGTTAGAAAGGACTACTTACTCAATGAGTACAGTAGATCAGCGTAGTCAGTTTATATACCACATTCATTTTCGCAATCATGTATACTCCTAAGTACATGGTCTTAAGGCTCCTTCTAGCTCCAAATTCTATAATCATCTTGCCTAATTGACTACTCTGGAGCATGTTAGACTTAAGGTATTTATTGCTGGTATTTATTGCCACACATCTATATTTATGCTTCTGGAAGTTTCAAAAGTAATCAAGTTTGATATGCTTCATCTTATAAATATACAAAGTTATTGGTAAAAATCAAACCAAAATAAGCCTGCTAGATACATTTGAAACTTAATATCACCTCTATGTTAGGCGGCATAGAATTCCTAAACAGCTTTCCAGAAATTAAATCTATTAAAAAAAACCTGACATATTTGTTGTTCTCTAAATATGGTTCATAGCTCCCCACTCCTGAATTTTACCCATGTTATTCTTTTATATTTTTAAGTGCTTCCTCCATCTCAGTCTAATGTTCAAGGCTAAGCTCCTTCATGAATCTAGAAAGAAAAACTCAAGCAGGTATGGTGCAATGGAAGAGGCATTTAATATGAGGTTAGAGTACCTGGGTTCAAATCTCAACTTTCATATTCTATGAATTTGGACAAAACACTTAATTTCTCTGCATCTCAATTTATTCTTCTGTAAAATGCTAGACTAAGCTGGACAATTTATTAGGTCTTTTCCAGATCACTATCTGTAATTATGTCTATAATTCTATGAAGTGGACTTTTTGTTTGAGCTTTCATGTGGTTCTTTCATACTACCTGGGTGGTACAGCATGAATCTCATATGGTTTTTCTTCTCTAATAACTCATGGCTATCACACTGAGAGCAGCCACAGGCTCTTCCCCTCCCAAACTTCGTAGCTAATTCTTACTTGATGTGGCCACAGATTGATTGTATGTCCTTGACCAAAGAAAGATGGGGAGTGAGAAGACAAGTGGTAGGAGGAATGAAGATTATTTCTCACAGTCCTAAGTGGCAGTGAGAAGTAGAAAATGAATAGAAGGCACCCTATAAGGGAACTAAAAGAGACCAGGCACATGAGAGGATTCACTTTTACAAAGAGAGGAGTTAAACCAATTTAAAAAAGCACACCATGGGGGGCAGCTGGGTAGCTCAGTGTGTTGAGAGCTAGGCCTAGAGACGGGAGGTCCTAGGTTCAAATCTGACCTCAGACACTTCCCAGTTGTGTGACCCTGGGCAAGTCACTTGACCCCCATTGACTAGCCCTTACCACTCTTCTGCCTTGGAGTCAATACTGTGTATTGGCTATACACATTATTGACTCCAAGACGGAAGGTAAGGGTTTAAAAAAAAAAAAGCACACAATGAATAAAGACAGGTCATCAAAGCAACCTAATTGGATTTTTTTTAATGTGAAGGACATCTGTGACATTTCTCTTTATGTAAGGCTTCAATGTATAAACTTGATTCATAGTTGACTGAAAATTGTATTTTAAAACCAAACTTTATTTTTTTATATTTATTATATTTTATATTTATATATTTTTTATTTTTCTAGGTTGTTGAACCATAGTGAATAAACAAATAATCTAAAATAGCCCAGAGGCAATCTGGCTTTGACTCTTTCATTCTGAGAAAGATGTTAACATTTGAGAAGTGGTATCATCTCCTGAGGAAAGGAAGTAGTAGGTAGGTAGGAAATTAGAGAAGAAAGAAGTACAATGTCAATTAGAAACTTGGAGTCCCAACCCTTGGAGTGTGGCCCAATGATAAGTGCCTGAAGAGAGTCATTCCTAGAAACATCATGAGGTACAGTTCCATCAGAAGTATGTAAGGGGAAGAGGTAGAAGAGGGGGTGGGGAGGGGGAAGGAGTAATATTGTAATCTCTAACAAATTCAAAATTCTTTCAGAATAATGATCAACCATAAAAATGATAGCACATTAAGGTTTACAAGCACTTTACACCCATATTTTATAGATGAGGAAAATGGGGCTCAAAGAGGTTTTGTGACTTGCCCAAGGTCACATAGCTAATAAATTTCTTAGGTAGAGTTTATATTCTTATCTTCCTGATTACAATTCCATAATTGTATCTACTGTACCACTTAGTCAAGAGCCCCCATAGCCCTGACTCACCAGAATATTATAAGATAAAAAGTAGAGAAGGTGGGGGGGAAGGAAAAAGATGGTCTTTAAGAAGAGATGATTTCTTTATTATACATGTACTGAGAAGTAAAGATTTTTTCATTTCTCCTTTATTATATAACCAATGAAGCCGAGGGGTTCAGTCTTTCAGTATTGAGAAAGAGGAAGAGAGGAGACCTCCCTTCTCCAAGTGGGGTTCAGGGGAGACAGCTGATATTTAGGATTGGCTCAGAGAGAGGAGAGGGGGTTTGAAGATTTTCCTCCTTATGCCTTCCCTCCTTGGCTATGGCTGCTCTCCCAGATTTGCTCTTGTCCCTCTTGTCCCCCCTCCACTACTCAAGACCAAAGGGTCTCCCATTGATCTGTTCACTCACACTTGATTCACAGCTTGGGAAAAAGATAACTATTTTAATGTCAACTCAATCAGGGTAATACAAAGGAATTAACTGGCAGGGAAAGAATGGGAAAGGAAAGTGGGGAAAGGGAGTCCCTGTCTCTATCTAAACCCTTTTCCCTCCCTCCTCGAGTTTGGGGGGAACTCGGGCTTTGGCAGCCTAAGCCCCCTGAGAGAAAGTCAGGTTGACTCACCCTGGGTTTGGCCCCTTGGCTACAGTTCAGACCCAGGGCAACAGGAGTTGAGGTAAAGTCTGATAGAGATTCAAAATGCCTTTTCTCAGGTTTGTCTTCTCTTGGTTCCTTCAATTGGGAAATGTTGGGGGGAAGGATTTCAAATCACAAGCAGGAAAAAGTGGGTAACCCTAAGGAGAAAGTCTTTTTCAACCTTCTCCAGACTGAGAGACCAGCTGCTCTTCTAGTCAGAATCTTCTGCTCCTCAAGATTCCAATCTCTTGGGGCCCCTCCCCCATTGAGGTGATCAGTTCCACACACTCTTCAGACTGGCACTTTTCTTATGTGCCAACATCCTTCATACCAAAAATTATCATGTATTTGATGTTTTATGATTCTGATTGTTTATGAGAAGAATTGAAGGCCAACATTTACAGTAAGGTTATTTCAGGGTACCACCTAGTTGGGACAAATGAGTCAGAGAAGTGTTAAATGTCTCTAAAATGTAACAGATCCCTTTATAACAGAAGAGAACCTTTGACAAAAGGCTTAAACTTTTGTAATATGTACATACATATTATTCCCACTCCTCCTATCCTGCAAACTTCTTAAATTAGTGACCTTGTTTTATTCTTTATTATGTCTTCTCTTTTGCCTAACATAGGGTCTTATACATAACAGGATAACAGCTTCTTAACATATATTGGTTAAATTATATTGTTGAATTGATGTACAAAGAATATCCTTCTTCCCCCTATCCCTTAAGTTTTGTTTTCCTATAAGACGTACACAAACAAACAAATAAACATCTCAAATCATATAACAGTCACTAATAAGGTCTGTCAGTTCCACAATGGAATGAGTCAGGAGCCCTGTGTTCTTGGCCTGGCTC
Organism: Monodelphis domestica; assembly: GCF_027887165.1. NCBI lineage: Eukaryota > Metazoa > Chordata > Mammalia > Didelphimorphia > Didelphidae > Monodelphis > Monodelphis domestica. The sequence continues at coordinate 107,048,407 of NC_077233.1, forward strand.
TCTCATTCTTTTGCAGTGTGACCTGAGCCAAATCACTTTCCTTCTTTGCTCTTGAGTTTCCTGATATGTGAAATAAGCATGTTGTATGAGATTATCACCAAAGTCACTTTTAGCTATATAATTATGTGATGGTTAGCATACAAAAATAATCAATACAAGACCAACGGGAAACTTGAAGGAGAAAAAATGTCATGACTTAATAAGCTCAGCAAGATCTGTCATTTCATGTATAAATCGAATGCATGGTTGGCTGCTGGTTATATTTGAAAAATGGACTTTACTTTTCCTAATTTTATCCAGGGTTGAAACATGTCAGAATCCTGGGCAATAAAGCTAAGAAACTTCACATTAGGTGGCAAAAGGATTATGTGAAGAAATGAAGGTAGAAATGTGCTGGAACTGGATTCTGCCAAATTTTGATCCCAAAGGGGCCTTCAATCTGTTCCCAAATGCCTTCTGAAAACCACTTATGTTCCATTGCAAGAAAAAACAACTTTTTCAAGCAATCATATTCAGAACCTAAATTATTATTTAAAAAAAAAAAAGGAAGGAAAGAAAGCCTTCCACTTTGGTCCAACAACATTAGAATTGCTATGATTTGTCATCATGCCTCCACAGTGAAAAGATTAGAGGTATTTGCTAGCCATAATAGGTTTTGCTTGATTTGAAACAAGATAATTTATCCTGACTTCTTAAATTGTGGATAATAGTTGAACATATGATCTCTAGTTTAGCACCTGCTTCTCCAAGCTGTAGATGCATTTTCTTACACATTAGAAGGATTATCTTTCTCTAGGAATAAAGTGCTCACTTCCAGAAACTTTCTCAGAGCTATTAGCTTAGCTAGTATCTCCATGAAGATGAGAGATATTGTACAATGTGAAGCTAGAGGGAGCCAAGATGGTAGGGTATAGATGGCAACTCAGCTGAATTCTCCCAATATTCCCCTCCAAAGGACCTTAAAATAATACCTCAAATCAAGTTTTTGAGCATCAGAGCCAAAAAAAAAAGTGAGAGTGAAACATTTTTTTCTAGGCTAAGACATCTTAGGAGGTCAAAAGGAATGATCTTTGACAGAAAGGAGAAGGTATATCCAGAGCACAGCAAACAACAGCAATGATGAGCCTTGGGAGAAGCAGGAGCAACTTTGAGAGCTCTCTGATCATCGATAGTATAGGGATCAGACAACTGATCAAAAAGATTACAAGTGACTTTTGGGGGGCACTGAATGTATCTGGAACATTATTGCCCATAAGAATTTCTGGGTCACATTTCCACAGAGGAACACTTGAAGGACATCACTAGGGAGCAGAGATCCTGGTCACCATTCAGAGACAGAGAAGAGACTGTGACTGCAGAAGAATAGAGACTCTTCCTGGTTAAAGACTAGAATACAGACCAAGAGAGCAATAACCATATATCTCCCTGGCTCACACCACCTTGGAAGAACTAAAAACTTGCAGACATCCAGAACTAATCTCTGAAAAAAAGCAGCAAGAAAAAGTCTAAAGTTTAGGATTGTGCCTTTACCACCCTCAACTCCCCAATCCCCCTAGGGGAAGAGAACCCAGCTTTAAATTATAGTTTAAGGACAAACCCTAGGGGAAGAGAACCCAGCTTTAAATTATAATTTAAGGACAAAAATATAGGCTGTGAAATTGAGTAAATAAGAACAACAAGAAAACCTTGATCACAAAAAGCTACTATAATGGCAGAGAAGACCAAGACAACTCAGAAAAAAAAGGAAAAACAAAGCTACAAAGAAAACCTCAAAGAAAAATGCTAATTAGATATAAGCCCAAAAAGAACTTCTAGAAGAACTAAAGAAAGAGATAAGAGTTGTAGAGGAAAAATTGTGAAAGAGGCAAAAAACAAATTGAAGAAAATATCTTAAAAATAAAATTGATCTAATTGTAAAAGAGGAACAAAAATTTACTGGAAAAAGAATTTTCTAAAAATCAGAATAGGTGATATAAAAAAGAGGTATAAAACTCACTGAAGAAAATAATTTCTTAAAAATTAGGGCAACAACACCATTCATAAGCAAAGGATAAACTATGGGAGTGGAAACACCGAGAAAAAGCAACTGCCTGAATACAGAGGTTGAGGGGACATGACAGAGGATAGACTCTAAATGAACACTCTAATGCAAATACTATCAACAAAGCAATGGGTTCAAATCAAGAAAACATCTAATGCCCAGTGGACTTACGCGTCAGCTATGGGGGGTGGGGGGGAGGAAAAGAAAATGATCTATGTCTTTAACGAATAATGCTTGTAAATGATCAAATAAAATATATTAAATAAATAAAAAAATAAAATCATTGTTTCTCTGTGAAAAAAAAAAATTAGGGCAACTACCTTCCTAGAGTAGAGACAAGATGGAAAAGTGACTAGAACAGCAGCTCTGTGTTGTATTAGATGGTTCTTTTGTTAGTTGGTTTATGGTAATATGGGGTTGCTGAGCAAGCATACTGAGCAATAAGGTAGTGAGAAGTCAGATTCCCGTCTCCCTCCTCCCTCCCACCAACTTCTGTTATTCTCTTTGGTTGGAGTCAAGCTGGGATGCAGAATGAGTAAGTTGACTAAAATATAACAGATAACTCACTCTCTAAATTGTTAGAATCAGGGGTTTATTTTAAGGAAGGAGGGAAAGGAAGGCTGGATAGGAGAGAGGGGTTTAGGATTTCCCTAATCTAGAGAAAATCTTAAAATGAGTAAATAGAATTATATAGTCTCATAAGAGGGATGTTGTTTTCAAAGGTCTTCAGAGCCAAACTTAAAATATTTCAGAGAGAAAAATCAGTAACCAAAAGGCAGAGAAATCTCCTCAGCTCTTCCTCTGCAAGTGTCAGGAAAAAGAGACCCCAGCAACAGTTTGTGTTCCTCTTTTTAACTGCCTGCTCCAGGTCATATTCTCCCTTGGAATTTTTCCTTGATGGACAGATCTCCAAGCTTCCATTCATTGCATCTATTTTCCAGGTTTTCTGCAGCATTCATTACTCTCTTACAGTGTCACCACAAGAATACTCTCCACCAAACATCAATAACATGGAAATAGGTTCTGATCAAGGACACATATAATACCCAGTGGAATTGCGCATCGGCTATGGGAAGGTTGGGGGTAGGGGAGGGAGGGAAAGCATATGATTCTTGTAACCAAGGAATAATGTTCTAAATTGACTAAATAAAATAAAAAATAAATAAATAGTGAAAAAAATGTTGCCACAAAATGAATACAGGAGTGAAAGAACCAACAAGGAGACAGAGTAAAACAACTGTCAAAAAAAGAAAAACCCAAAAGGTAGGCAAACAACATCTGGGACACTGGGGTGAGAGCAAAGCAGAGCCAGAACGAAGCTGTCTCAAGGAATGAAGAGCAAGCCAAGAGCAAACCACACCACCACACTACCACAACACCATATTTCCTGTCACAGGTTCTGAGCTTAAGTTCAAGCTAATTTTCAGACCCTGAGATCCTGCCTTGGAAAATAGTGGTCCAAGCTAATGTACACCCCTTGATTATTTCAAACCTGTGGAGAAGTACAGAGTTGCAGTCCAGGGCAATCTGGGCTGAAAGGAGTCTGATCCATGTAGGTCCAGAACAAAGCCAGGAATCCCATTATGAGCTTGGGATGAAGACATAATCCTCAGTTTGAGATGAGGACAAAGTTAACATGGGGAGCTCCCCTCATCTTTTATCCAAAACAAAGGGTGGAGAACCAGTACAGGACAATCAAGGGGGTGCTTGATTGAATCAAGAACACAGTGAGACTAAAATTTTGAGCCTAAGACTGAGTCTAGAATTTGATCAGCTCCTGACCTGATCAAGTTCAGAGTGAGATCAAAAACTTACACTCAAGCCTGAGGGAAGTTTTTAAGCTATGAGCATTCCAAGGGTAAATTGAATCAGTATGGGAAGGGTGCTCTCAGAGCTCTCTGCTCTCAGACCATATAGAATATTAGTAATAACCCAGAAAATAAGCTGAGAATAATATCAAGGAAGGAATAAAATTTAAGAGGGCACCCCACTTCCCAGAAAACAGAGCCTACCTATAAGTAGAGAGTAAAAATGATCAAAGAACAAAAATTTCACCTAAATCTAAACAATTTTATGGAGATAAAGAGCAAGGTACAGACATGTAAAAGAACAGTAAAAGCAAAGGAAACACCTCCAAAGTCCAAAAGAAAAATAAGGATTGGACACAGAGTCGGGAAGAACTCAAAAAGACTCCAAAAATCAATTAACAGAGGCAGAGGAAAAGTGGGGAAGAGAAATGAATGTGATGCAAAAAGAAATTGGCCAATTGAAAAAGGAGAACTAAAAACTGACAAGAGAAAAGTCAGGCTTTAAAAATCAGAATTGACCATCCAGAAACTAATGATTTCATGAGAAATCAAGAAACAATAAAGCAGAATCAAAATAATGAAAAAATAGAAGAAAACATGAAATATCTTATTGAAAAAACAACTGACCTAGAAAAAAGATGTAGGAGAGACAGTTTGAGAATTACTGGACTACACGAAAGGCATAATCAAGAAAAATCCCTAAATATATTAGAAGGAATTATCAAAGATGATTTCCCAGACATCTTTGAACAAGAAAATAAAATTGAAATTGAAAAAATTCACATATCACCTCCAGAAAGAAATCCTTACATGACAACTTCTAGGAATTAAATAGCAAAACTCAAGAGCCACCAAGCCAAGAGAAAAATACCTTAAGCAGTCATAAATAAACCAATTAAATACCAGGGAATTACAATCAGGATCACACAGGATCTAGCAACTTCTACATTAAAGGATCAAAAGGCATGAAATATGATATTCAGGAAGGTAAACAATTTGGCTTTACAATCCAGAGTCATCTATCCAGCAAAAGTGAATATATTCTTTCAGGTGAAAAAATGGTCATCCAATAAGATGGAAGATTTCCAACCATTCCTGAGAAATAAGTCATACCTAAACAAAAAATTTGAAGTCCCAACATGAGATACAAGAGAAGCCATAAAAGGTAAATAAGAAAGATAAAATTTAAGGGACTCATTAAGGTAAAAATGTTTATATGTCTACACAGAAAGAGGATTTTTGTAAGCTGATTATGATGATATGATATATATGATGATATGATATCTATGTCAATGTAATGATATGGAAGGATAAGTATGTGTGATTTAATATGTATGCATATCAATGAAATGTAAAAGAATCAATCAAGGGCTGAAAGAGAGGGTTGCCCTGAGAGATACAGGGAGGGAAAGATAAAGTGGGGTAAATTATAAAACATAAAGGGATATGAAAAACCATTACAGAGAGTGGAGGATACGGTTGGTGATAGCAATGCTTAAACATTACTCTCATTCTAAATGGCTCAGAGAGGAAAAACAAGTATACTCAGTGGGGTATAGAATTCTATCACCCCACAGAGAAGTAGAAATGGAATAAGACAAGGGAAGGTGAAGGTAATTGAAGGGAGGGGGATTTGAAGAGGGGGTGACAAAAAAGTAATATTGGAGAGGAGGAACTGAGTAAAAGGAATAGAACAGGATCTAAAGGGGATGATTTGATGGAGGGCAATACACAGTTAATAATCATAACATGCAATGTGAATGGAATGAACTCACCTATAAAATGCAAACAGATATCAGAGTGGATTAAAAAACAAAATCCTGCTATATATTATTTATAAGAAACCCAGTTGAGGCAGGGTGACACACATAGATTCAAGGTAAAAAGTTGGAGCATAATTTATTAAGTATCATCTAAAGTTAAAAAAAAAGGAGTAGAAATCATGATACCAGACAAAACTAGAGTAAAAATTAATCTGATTAAACAAGATAAGGAAGAAAATTACATTTTGCTAAATGGCACTATAAGCAATAAAGTAATATCATTCATTTATTCACAAAATACCATTATAGCATCTAGATTTCTAAAATAAATTAATGGCGCTCAAGGAGGAAATTGATAGTAAGACCATATTAGTGGGGGATCTCAGTCTTCCCCTCTCAGAACTAGATAAATCAAACCTAACAATAAATAAGAAAGAAATAAGGAAAGTGAATGAAATGCTAGAAAAATTAGTTCATATCTGGAGAAAACTGAATAGGAATAGTTCATTTGGAAGAACAAAAGATTAAGGATATCCAGGGAAATAATAAAAAAAAATGCAAAAGAAGGTGGCTTTGCAGTCCCAGATCTCAAACTATACTATAAAGCAGTGGTCATCAAAACAACATGATGCTGGCTAAGATACAGAAAGGAGGATCAGTAGAATAGACTTGGGGTAAGTGACCTCAGCAAGACAGTCTATGATAAGCTCAAAGATCCCAACTTTTGGGATCAAAATCCACTATTTGATAAAAATTGCTGGGAAAATTGGAAGAAAATATAGGAGAGATTAGGTTTGGATCAACATCTCACACTCTACATCAAGATAAACTCAGAATGGATGAATGACGAATATAAAGAAGGAAACTGTAAGTAAATTAAATGAACACAGAATAGTATACATGTCAGATCTTTGGGAAAAGAAAAATTTTAAGACCAAGCAAGAGTTTTAAAAAACCACAAAATGTAAAATAAATAATTTTGATTTCATTAAATTAATTTTTTTGTACAAACAAAACCAATGCCACCAAAATTAGAAGGGAAGCAACAAATTGAGAAAAAATCTTCATAACAAAAACCTCTGACAAAGGTCTAATTACTCAAATTTTTAAAAAGCTAAATCAACTGTGCAAAAAAAAAAAAATCAAGCCATTCTCCAATTGATAAATGGGCAAGGGACATCAATAGGCAATTTTCAGATAAAGGAATCAAAATTATTGATAAGCACATGAAAAAGTGTTCTAAATCTCTGATAATCAGAGAGATGCAAATCAAAACAACTCTGAGGTATCACCTCACACCTAGCAGATTGGCTAACATGACAGCAAAGGAAAGTAATGAATGCTGGAGGAGATGTAGCAAAGTTGGGACATTAATGCATTGCTGGTGGAGTTGTGAATTGATCCAACCATTCTGGAGGGCAACTTGGAACTATGCCCAAAGGGCACTAAAAGACTGTCAGCCCTTTGATCTAACCATAGCACTGCTGGGTTTATACCCCAAAGAGATCATATGGAAAAAGACCTGTTTAAGAATATTCATAGGTGTACTCTTTGTGTTGGCAAAAAATTAGAAAATGGGGGTGATGCCCTCCAATTGGGGAATGGCCGAACAAATTGTGGTATCTGTTGATGATGAAATACTATTTTTCTCAAAGGAATAATAAATTGGAGGAATTTTATGTAAACAGGAGTGACCTCCAGGAATTGATGCAGAGTGAAAGGAGCAGAACCAGGAGAACATTATACACAGAGACTGATACACTGTAGTACAGTAGAATGTAATGAACTTCTCCTTTAGTGGCAATGCAGTGATTCTGAACAACTGGGAGGAATTTGTGAGAAAGAACACTATCCACATTCAGAGGAAAAATTGTGAGAATAGAAACACAGTAGAAAAACAACTGCTTGATTACATGGGTTGAGTGGGATATTACTGGGGATGTAGACTCTAAATGTTCATCCTAGAGCAAACATCAACAACATGGAAATAGGTTCTGATCAATGACACATGTAAAACCTAGTGGAATAGTGTGTCCGCTATGGGTCGTGTAGGGGAGGGAAAGAATGTGATTATTGTAACCAAGGAATAATATTCTCAATTGACTAAATGAATTTTAAAAATATATTTTAAATCTTAGATTTTACAAAAATTATACACACACACCCTCCCCGGAGGAAGGTGTTGACCAACACCTAGATCAATTCAAGATACATGGTTGAATTATGGGGTATATGAGTAATATGTCAAAAGAAAAACCAAAAACACTTGAAAAAAGAAAATCAAATAGAAGAAAACAAAGGTTGTTTTTTTTTTTTTCCAGATTGTGTTGATTTTATTTCATCCATGGATTTCCTCCAATGTAAAATATATGCATCTTCTTTTACAACATGATGACTCTGGAAAAATTTCTTGTATGATAACACAGATACAACCTAAATCATCTTACCTGCTACCTTGGGGAGGATGGCACAATGGGAAGGAGGAAGAGAACACAGCTCCAAAATGCCAGGATACTATACTTAAAATTTTTATAAACACATAATCTGAAAAAAAATTTAGTCAAAGACATACACAGAATCAAACTGAAGGGATAGAGCACAAACATTATTTTGTATCTCAATCCACAAAAGGAATAATCATGCTATTTGTCAAAGCAAAAACACATATTAAAAATAAGAAAGGGATAAACAATGAAACATTCATAAGAGAAACATAGACAACAAATTGACATTAGTAATAAAAGTATATGGCCCTAAAATCCCTTAATATCCAAATTCAAAAATAATATATTATCTGAGAAACATGAAGACACAGACAAGAAAGAAATGGTGATAAGAAACTTTAATTATCCTTATCTCTATTTTGGATGAATCTAAAAGAAAGATAAACAAAGAGAACATATTGAAACAGAAAAATTGCTGGAGAAACTTGATTTTAAAACTTATAGCATCTTCTTACAGCAAAACGAAGAGACATATTTCTTGGCACTACATGGAAGTTTTACAGAAATTGACTACATAACTAGGGTACAGAGATATTGCAAACAAATCTGAAAAGGCAGAAATAGTTTAGACATCCTTTTACAGAACATAATGCAATCAAAATAAAAATTGATTCATGAAACACAAACAAAAGATGAAGACTCAATAATGAAATCCTAAGGAAAATGTATCAAAAAAAGAAACAAATCATAGAAACAATTATTAATCATTTAAAAATAATTACATTTAAACGTACCTAAATGTCTGGGATATAGCTGAGTCAGTCTTCAGTAGGAAAATCATATACACTTATGAATATAAATGATCAAAATAGAAAAAAACATATCTTAATTAGCCAAATATGCATTTAAATTTTATCTTGTCAGGACTGGTCACATCTTACCAGATCTTAAATTGTACTATAAAGCAGTGGTCATCAAAACAATATGGTACTGGCTAAGAGACAAAAGGGTGGACCAATGGAACAGACAAGGGTAAATGACCTCATCAAGCTAGTGTTTGATAAACCTAAAGATCCCTGTTTTGGGGACAAGAATTCACTATTTGACAAAAACTGCTGGGAAAATTGGAAAATGGTATGGCAAACATTAGGTTTTGATCAACATCTTATACCCTATACCAGGATAATTTCAAAATGACTTAAATATAAAGAGTGAAATCATAAATAAATTAGGTGAACATAATAGTATACCTGTCAGATCTATGAGAAAGGAAGGAGTTTAAGACCAAGCAAGAGATAGAGAACATTACAAAAAAAAATGTATAATGAACAGCATTTTATCAAATTAAAAAGGGTTTGTATAAACAAAACCAATACAAACAAAATTAAAAGGAAAGCAACAAACTGGGGGGGAAATTAACAAAATTCTCTGACAAAGGTTTATTTTCCCAAATATATAAGGAACTAAGTCAAATTTACAAAAAAATCAAATTATTCCCAAATTGACAAATGTCAAGGGAAATGAATAGGTAGTTATATGAAGAAATCAAAACTATCAATATATGCACAAGAAAAAGTGTTTTAAATCTCTCCTAATTAGAGAAATGCAAATTAAAAAAAAACATGGAGGTACCTCCTTACTTACACCTAGCAGACTGACCAATATAGCAGCAAAGCAAAGTGATACATAATATAAAGGGGATGTGGCAAAATTGGGAAAATAATACATTGCTGGTAGAGTTGTGAATTGGTCCAATCATTCTGGAGGGAAGTGGAATTATGTGCAAAGGGTTTTAAAAAAAATGCCTACCCTTTGACCCAGCCATACCACTGTTGGATTTTTATTCCAATGAGATAACCAGTAAAAATGCATGTACAAATATATTTATAGCCATGCACTTTGTGGTGGCATGTGGAGCTGTGAATTGATCCAACTGTTCTGGAAGGCAATTTAGAACTATGCCCAAAGGGCTTAAAAAGGATGCTTTCCTTTTGATGCAGCCATACCACTGCTGTGTTTGTATCCCAGAGAGGTAATAAGGAAAAAGACTTGTACAAAAATATTCATTGCCACACTCTTTGTGGTGGCAAAAAATTGGAAAATGAGGGGATGCCCTTCAATTGGGAAATGGCTGGACAAACTGTGGTATCTGATGGTGATGCAATACTATTGTGCTGAAAGGAATGATGAACTGGTCCACATGAACTGGAATGACTTCCAGGAAGTGATGCAGAGTGAAAGGAGCAGAAACAAGAGAACATTGTACACAGAGACTGATAACATTATGACACAATCAAACTTAAAGACTTCTCTGCTAGTAGCAATGCACCGACCCAGGACAATCCTGAGGAACTTATGAGAAAGAACACTATCCACATCTAAAGAAAGAGCAGTGGGAACAGAAACAAAGAAAAAAAACATATGATTGATCACATGGTTTAATGGGACTATGATCAAAGTTTTAATGTTAAAAGATCACTCTCCTGCAAATATGAATAACATGGAAATAGGTTTTGAACCATGATACATGTATAACTCAGTGGAATTGCATGTCAGCTCCAGGAAGGGAGAGGGAAGAGGGGTGGAGAAAAAATTTGAATCATATAATCATGGGAAAATATTCTAACTAAATTTTAAGATAAATAAACAGATAAAGTAAATGAGAAAAACAATTAGGGCAGGGAAGAGGGGTGGGGAAATGGAAGGGAAGAGGGCAATACTTGAATGTTACTTTCATTGAAACTGGTTCAGAAAGGGAAATATATCTATCTATCTATATATATATATTTATTTATACATACTTATGTAAAAATTAAAACTAAATTTCAAATAATAAAATAGTATATTTTAGGAGGTTTATTAATGATCATTAGAAATCAAGGGATAAAGAGGATATAAAATAAAGACCATATGACCATGGCTGATCAGCCAGTTCAAACACCTACATTATCACTACCAAGCTTGCTCTCATCATGCCAAATATCTCCTGCCTACAGGAAGTATATAAGGACAGGAAGTCAGTGGGCTACCAGGAAATGTAATTCTTTTTTAGGGTAATGGATTTTCAATTATACACTTATTTGGGTACAGAAATCTCTACTAATCAGTAGGGATATAGGATGGGAAGGGGATAATTGGGTGAATAATAAAAGTGAAGGTGGATTAAGAGAGACAATGGATAGAAGCAAAACAGATTTTTTGAGGAGAGATACAATAAAAATAAAAAGAAAGAAATATAAATATGGGAAAATAGGATAGAGAGAAATGCCTAATCATTATCATTGTGAATGTGAATGAAATGAGCTTACCCATAAAACAGAAGCAGACAGCAAAATGGATTAGAAACCAGAATCCAACTATATTTGTGTTTGGGAGTATAGGTCGAAATGATTTTCCAGAATATTGTTCATTTACTCACACTTGAAGCAGAAAGACACGCACTGAGTTAAAATAAAAAGTTGGAGCAGAATCTATTATGCTTCAGCTGAAGTAAAAAAGGCAGAGGTAGTAATCATGATATCAAAGATAAAGAAAAACAGACTTAATTAAAAGAGATGAACAGGGAAATTATATATCCTTTTGATGAAAACTAAAACCTAAAGTTTGAATTGAGTCCTCAAAACTCTGTGAATCCATTTGGGTGTCAGAAAATCTCTTAGTTGAAATCTTTATATTTTTATAATTAAAATTAATTTTAATGATCTATAATCAGTTTTGTTTCCCTCTTACCTACCCTCACTATGGAATGAAAAGAAGAAAATAAAAATCAATGCCCTTATTAGACATATAAGAAGTCAAGCAAAACTAATTCTTATATTTGTCATGTCCAAAAAAATATGTCTGTCTGTATACTGAATGATTCTTTCAGCTCTATGTCAGCAGGCAGTCAGAATGTTTTATTGTGAATACACTGTAATCACATAGTCATTGTAGTGATCAGAGTTCTAAAGTCTTTCATGGGTTTTTTGTATCTATAATGTTATTGTTTAAATTATCCTCCTGGTTTTGCTCACTTCACTTTTTCACCTGTAAGTCTTCTCAGGTTTCTCTGAAAAAACTGTCTCTTTCATTATTTTTTATAATATTTAATTACCTTCATATTCCATAATTTGTCTAGTCATTCCTCAGTTGATGAGTACTCCCTTAATTTCCAGGTCTTTGCCACTACAAAAGGAGGTACTCTGATTATTTTTGTATGCATGTCTCCTTTTCTCCTTTTTCTTTGATCTCTGACATACTGAGTATGGTATGAGTATTGGTATCCCAGGATAAAGAAGATGCAGAGTTTTGAATGTTTGGGAATATAGTTCCAAACTATTTTCCAGAATGGCTGTACCAATTAAAAGTCTCAGCACTAATGCATTCCTAGGTATGTTTGATTTTTTTTAAACATTCCCTCTATTTATTAAACAACTTTGCTAACCTGATGAACTTGAGGTACAATCTCAGGTTTGATTTTTATTTGTCTAATTACTAGTTATTTGAAGCCTTTTTTTTTTTCAAATGGCTCCCTTGAAAAGTGCCTGTTCATATCCTTTGACAAATGTTTATCAAATGGGGAGTGGATCTTAGTTCCCCCCACATAAAAAAGTCACTCATTATAGATCTTAGAATCTTATAGAACTTTGTTGTAAAGATTTTTTCCAGTTATCTGTTTTCCTTGGACCAGTTTTTGAATGTAGTGCCTTAAGGAACTCGCAAATTCATTCATTTATGTCAAATCACACAAAGCTCTGGAATGCATCAAGTGCTTTTCCTAGTCCTAGGCAGGAGACTATGGTATATATTACCTAAGTAAGCCAAGAATGAAGGTTTGATACCTGTTTTTAAGATACTAAATCATCCTATTAATAAAGAAAATCTTGTCACTTGACTATATAATAAAGATCTGGAATTGGAATAGAATCTGTTAGAAGGGCTTAGAGATGCAGATCATTGTTGCTCCAAGAAATGATATCTCCAGAAGGAATCTATAACACATTCTCAACTAAGCAAATGAAGACCTTAAGAGCAGAAACATTGTTTCAATCAATGGATTAAGAGCAGATACTTCAGAAAAGAAAGGCAGACTTAGTGTCTAGAAAATGGCTTGCAACAAAAATAATAGGCTCATGATCAAGGATAGACAAGGACCTAATCAAGACTGGTAAGACTCTATTTGGAACACCTCAATTTTAATCAGAAGATGTTTAAACTGACCAGGAAGAAAAGAGAGAGAAAAAAGTCTATATCCATCAACATAGGTAACATGAGGGCTAAAAGGTAGAAAGAAAACTCTTTGTGGAAACGTTCATAATTTCACAGGAAGGAGTCAGAAGTAAAATATGTGGCATCAAACACCTAAATATCTATATACAATATCTGGCTAAAAAATCAAAGTTAATTAAAGACCCTTCTTCAAGGAGAAAATTTTCACATTATAAGTATTACTGATAAGAAATTAGGAATGAATTATGTCTCTAGAAGGCTATGAACAATCGGGAATAATGTGCTATCTTGGGAACAAAAGGCAGAGCAAAATTTGAAAAGGTCTCCTTTTTATAGAGAATGAGCCACTCAAACATCTTGTGAAAGAAGAGACATGATCAGACCAGTGCTTCAGGAATATCAATTTGGCAGTTGTGTGAAAGATGGAATGGAGAGATTGAAACAATCCAGATGAAAAATAATGAGGCCCTGGTTTAGGAGATATGTGGGATGAAGGAGGAGATTAGAAAGGAATGGATGGATGAAGGAAGTGGAGATGGATGAAGGCCCATGTTGCGTGGGAAGAATTAGTAAGATTTGTCACATGATTGCAAGTATGGAGGAAAGGTTACTCCTTGGATGGGAACCTCAAAGACTGGACAAATAGTGGTACATTTGAGAGAAAAGAGTAAGTTATGAAGAAGGATGTTTTATTTGGGGACTGGGAAAAGTGGAGAGATAATGAGCAAGGTGGACTGGTACCTAAAGCACTAGAGTAAGGAATGGCTGCCTTCAATTCCATTTTTAGATCCTTATTAGCTGTGGGACCCTGGGCAAGTCACTAAACTTTTATCAGGACCTGGGTTCAAATCTCAGTTCTACCAATGATAGCAAGTATGACATTGGGCAAGTCACTTAAACATGCTGCACCTCAGTTTCCTCAAATGTCAAATGAGGGCTTTAGATGCATCCATCTCTAAAAGATTTATTCCAAGACTAAATCTATGAGCCTGTAACTAAGTTAGAATCTGTTGGGGAGCAGGGGAAAGGAAATACAGCACTGACAATGATATAATAAGTACATGGCAATATAAAAGAGGAGAAAGCACTGCCTACTGGAGAAGCACTGACTACTCATTTAAACCTTGAAGGAAACAGGGATTCTGAAAGACAATAATGAGGAAGGAATGCATTCCTTAGGGTGGGTGGGTGGGTGGCATATGAGATACAAGGAAGCAAAAACTGGAATATCAAGTTCAGAGAACAATGAAAAACATGAATTTGTGTACTTCACTGTTTTTCTTATTTAAAACTGAATTCCTCAATGCTTCAAAACTTTTAGTTAAAGACAAAGTTGTGTAACACATCTAGGCTATTCAAATTGCATGCTAACACAATTATTTTGTGGTTGTTGGCAGACTTGGTTACAAACTTATACAATCAAATGGGAGTTTGACTGTCCAATAATATACACTGTAATAAACATTTTAAAAATGGGAAGTTTCTGACAATGGATCCTATTTCCTGGGCAGTGGAACAGGAGGATCCCCTTTTGCCACCTGAAATTTAGAGGTTAAATAAGCAATGTCTGTCAAGACTCACTCTCTGTCTACTGAGAATGTGAATCCCAATGTACATCTGGTTCTTATAATACCAATAGGAATCCAAGTTTGGCTAGCCACTTGTTACCATAAACAAAAGCCAGAATGGAAGAACCATTTCCTCCAATTCCTCTAGGAGTTCAAGGAGAATGTTAGAGAAGAATGGGAAATGGTCTTCAATACTTTGAGGGATTGAGGGAACCATGGGTTCAAGATGCTAGCCACTTAAGAGTTAATTCTCTACCCAACACAGATGCTCAGAAAGTTGAGATATCATTTACCTTGTAGGAGATCCTAAAGTTTCTTCTATTTGCAAATACAAAAACCTTTAAAGTAATACCCAGGGACAGAAAGCTTTAAAAAAGAATACTTGAATGCTAGAGCAATGAGGATAAGACTTTAGAAAACATGCAATCAAGGCATTTCATATGAAAGAGAAAGGGAGAGAGAGAGAGAGAGAGACAGAGAGAGAGACAGAGAGAGAGACAGAGACAGAGAGAGAGAGAGAGAGAGAGAGAGAGAGAGAGAGAGAGAGAGAGAGAGAGAGAGAGAGAGAGAGGAAGAGAGATGTCACAATAATAGAAACAGGTTAGATAAAGCACAGATTCTTTGATTCCCAGGATAGTGCTTTTTTTTTAATATCATGCCACTTCTCTAGGATGAAGTTTTGACTTTTTAAAAAAATAAGTTTTATGACACCCATGTATTTTACTTCACTGTCAATGTCATAACAAAAAAGTTTGTCCATCAATGAAAGTTGAATCGTGCAATTATTAAATTACTACATCAATCTAAGTTATGATTATATTTTTTGCCATATCACATATATTGCAATCTATATCAGTTGAAAAAAATTGAACTCTATTCTTAATCTATACAAAGGGTCAAGGAAAAATATAAAAAAAAGAAAAAAGTAAATCCAGTCTTTAACTCACCCAATAATAGAATGGAAGAAAAGGCCCTGTGCCCAGTCATTCTTCCTTACTTCCCAGTTTCCCTTTCAGGGCATATCCTCTAGTCATTTGGAAGAGTTACAAAAGGTTCTTTTCCTTAGACCCATCATTATCATCAAAAAGCATTTAATGCACCTAATTGTACATGACATTTCACAGAATTACACAGAAACTCCAATTAGAATAGCCTGCCAAAGAATAGCATTCAAAGAGAGAGACTTCAGCTTGATCTGTTTTTATTTTGTTTTCTTTTTAAAAAAATTAATGTGAAATCCTCAGTTGAAAAAGCTCCTCCTTCATGAATCAAGCAGTCATTTCTATAGAATCTTTTTTTTTTGCTTGTAACAGTGGTTTTTTTCTTTCTTTTTCTTTTTTTTAAAAGTATTTGTTAATTCTTTTATTTTTCCTTTTAAACATTATTTTATTTGGTCATTTCCAAACATTATTCATTAGAAACAAAGATCATTTTCTTTTCCTCCACCCCTCCATCCCTCCCAATGGTGATGCATGATTCCTCTGGGTATCACGTCCGAACTCTTTTCCATGTTGTTAGTATTTTCATTAAGGTGTTCATTTAGAGTCTCTCCTCAGTCATATCCCCTCCACCCCTATAGTCAAGCTGCAGCCTCTCCTCGGTGTTTTTACTCCCACCATTTGTCCTCTGCTTGAGGGTAGTGTTTTTTTCTCCTTGATCCCTGAGGATTGTTCAGGGACATTGCATTGCCACTAATGGAGAAGTTCATTATGTTCGATTATACCACAGTGTTTCAGTCTCTGTGTACAATGTTTTCCTGGTTCTGCTCTTTTCACACTGAATCAATTCCTGGATGTTGTTCCTGTCTCCATGGAATTCCTCCACTTTATTATTCCTTTGAGCACAATAGTATTCCGTCACCAACATATACCACAATTTGTTCAGCCATTCCCCAATTGAAGGACATCCCCTCATTTTCCAATTTTTGGCCACCACAAAGAATACAGCTATGAATATTCTTGTACAAGTCTTTTTCCTTATTATCTCTTTGGGGTACAAACCCAGCAGTGCTATGGCTGGATCAAAGGGCAGTCTTTTATCGTCCTTTGGGCATAGTTCCAAATTGCCCTCCAGAATGGTTGGATCAATTCACAACTCCACCAGCAATGCATTAATGTCCCAACTTTGCCACATCTCCTCCAACATTCATTACTTTCCTTTGCTGTCATATTAGCCAATCTGCTAGGTGTGAGGTGATACCTCAGAGTTGTTTTGATTTGCATCTCTCTGATTATCAGAGATTTAGAACACTTTTTCATGTGCTTATTAATAGTTTTGATTTCTTTGGCTGAAAACTGCCTATCCATGTCCCTTGCCCATTTATCAATTGGAGAATGGCTAGATTTTTTGTACAATTGATTTAGCTTTTTAAAAATTTGAGTAATTAGACCTTTCTCAGAGGTTTTTGTTATGAAGATTGTTTCCCAGTTTGTTGCTTCCCTTCTAATTTTGGTTACATTGGTTTTGCTATTACAAAAACTTCTTTCATTTGATATAATCAAAATTATTTATTTTACATTTTGTGAGTCTTTCTATGTCTTGCTTGGTTTTAAAGTCTTTCCCTTCCCAAAGGTCTGACATGTATACTATTCTGTGTTCCTAGTTTACTTATAGTTTCCTTCTTTATGTTCAAGTCATTCACCCATTCTGAGTTTATCTTGGTGTTGATCCAAACCTAATCTCTCCCACACTGTCTTCCAGTTTTCCTAGCAGTTTTTGTCAAATAGTGGGTTTTTGTCCCAAAAGCTGGGATCTTTGGTTTTGTCATAGACTGTCTTGCTGAGGTCACTTACTCCAAGTCTATTCCACTGATCCTCCTTTCTGTCTCTTAGCCAGTACCAAATTGTTTTGATAACCACTTCTTTATAATATAGTTTGAGATCTGGGACTACAAGGCCACCTTCCTTTGTATTTTTTTTCATTATTTCCCAGGATGTCCTTCATCTTTTGTTCTTCCAAATAAACTTTGTTATGTTTTTTTTTTTTCTAATTCAGTAAAAAAAAAATTTTTGGAAGTTCAATGGGTATGGCACTAAATAGACAGATAAGCTTGGATAGGATGGTCATTTTTATTATATTGGCTTGTCCTACCCATGAGAAGTTAATGTTTTTCCAATAGCTCAAGTCTAGTTTTAGTTGTATGGAGAGTGTTTTGTAGTTGTGTTCATATAGTTCCTGTGTTTGTCTCAGGAGATAGATTCCTAAGTATTTTATTTTGTCTAAGGTGATTTTGAATGGGATTTCTCTTCCTAATTTTTGCTGCTGAGCTGTGTTGGAAATATATAGAAATACTGATGACTTATGTGGGTTTATTTTATATCCTGCAACTTCGCTAAAGTTGTTTATTCGTTCCACTAACTTTTTAAGTTGATTCTCTAGGATTCTTTAAGTAGACCATCATATCATTCGCAAAGAGTGATAACTTGGTCTCCTCCTTGCCTATTTTAATGCCTTCAATTTCTTTTTCTTCTCTAATTGCTACTGCTAGTGTTTCTAGTACAATGGTAAATAAGAGGTAATAATGTGCATCCTTGTTTCACTCCTGATCTTATTGGGAATGCATCTAGTTTATCCCCATTGCAGATGATGTTAGCTGATGGTTTTAGGTATATACTGTTCATTATTTTTAGGAACGACCCTTCTATTCCTATGCTTTCTAGTGTTTTTAATAGGAATGGGTGTTGTATTTTATCAAAGGCTTTTTCTGCATCTATTGAGATAATCATGTGATTTTTGTTGGCTTGCTTCTTAATATGGTCAATTATGTGGATGGTTTTCCTAATATTGAACCAGCTCTGCATTCCTGGTATAACTCCTACTTGAATGATCCTCCTGATCACTTGCTGAAGTCTTTTTGCTAGTATCCTATTTAAGATTTTTGCATCTATGTTCATTAGGGAGATTGGTCTATAGTTTTCTTTCTCCATTTTTGACCTGCCTGGCTTTGCTTTTTGGTTTGGTCTATCCTTCTGTTTGAGGCTTCCAGTTCTTTCTCCAATTGGGAGTTCTTGTCTGTCAGGCTGCTGACCTCTTTCTATAGGATCTTTTATCCCACTGGGCAAAGTTTGTTTCCTGAAACTTATTCCCTTGAGGCCATTAAATCCACCCCAGTTATCTTGAGCTGCCAGCAACTGGAAAAGAAGCGGGGGTGCTGAACATTGGCTCCCCTCAAGCTTGGAGGGCTGAAATCAGCTCCCATGTTGTTAGTTTCTTCAGGAAATTGAGAAGAAAAGCCTGTCCTGTATTACCATGTTCACATAAACTAAACAGATATGTTCCAAGACCTGTCAAGAGGCCTTCATGTGTTCCTATTTTTGATATTGCCCTTAGAAAATATTTTTCCCCTAAATTGGATTTGTGATGTCTTTGGTATAGTAACTTCCTATGGAAGATGTGCCCTTTACCAGTTCAAATCAGCATTTGTTTTGCAAATTGTAGCCTTAGAGTGCTGTCTGAGGCATTGAGAAGTTAAATGAATGGACCAGTCACCTCGTCAGTATCTATCAGAGGTAGAACTTGAAACCAAGTCTTCTTGATTCTCAGGCAAGCTCTCCATGCACTATGCCAAGCTATCTCTAATTACTAAAAATAAATATCTGTCTTGATTTCTACTGCCTCTTCTATTTCTTTAGTTGCTCTGAAGAAAGAAAAGGGGAGGGAAGAAAATGAGAAAATAAATGAAAGGACAGAAAGGAAAAGGAAAGGGGAAGGAAACCTGAGTCCTGAGGAGGATTCTTGATTCATTGCTATAATCTGTCCTCTGTATTTCAAAAGCTGTAATAAGCTTTGAAATCTATAGCATTCCCCCCCCACACACTTCAGTGAGTTGCATTATTAATCAATTAACATTTACTGAGCACCTACTATGTCCCAGGTATTGCTATTGCACTAAGACCTGGGGGACACAAAAAGAGGCAAAAGACAGTCTCTGCCCTCAAGAAACTTACAGCCTAATGGGGGAGATAACATGCCAACAAACATCTACAAAGCAAGCTATGTATAGGATACATTGGAGATAATTAAGAGATGGAAGGCACTGTGATTCAAAGGGGGTGTGGATGGCTTCCTGTAGAAGGTGAAATTTTAATTGAGACTTAAAAGAAGTCAGAAAAGTCAACAGTCAGAGAGGAGAAGGGTGGGCATGAGGGACAGTCAGAGAAAATGACCAGAACCAAGTGAAGGCACAATCATTACACTAGAAAAGTACTATTTCCCATAGAACATAAGCTATCTGAAGGTAATGACTTATTTTTATCTTTGTGAGATATCTCCAGGGTTTAATGCTTGGTAGATTTAAGAAATTCTTAGTGAAGGAATCAAGTTTCAGAGATTTTAAATGATATGTCCAAGATCACACAGGTAGGAAATAAAGTTAAGGTTTGAACCAAAGTGCTCTGATTTCAAATTCTACAGTTTTTATATATTATACTGTCTCTGTTTTTAACAAGACCAAATTTTCCCATATAATTAATCTATATTAATTAAATGTAATGGATTAAATTTAATTAATTTAAATTAATTACATTAAATTACATTAAATGTAATGAATTAAATTTATCAAAATTGGTCTGAAGCAGGAGGTTTCTGTGTATATTTCCTGTTTGTTTTAAGATTTTGCATCTTATGCTTTCTTATTAGAGCAGGTGAATATCACCTTCATGACAGGAGTGGTCTTTCATTTTTGTCTTTTGTATCCTTACTTCCCAGCACAGTATGATGCACATACATAGCTAGCATTTAACTTGATAAGGGAGAGAATAAATAGATTTTCTGGGTATCCATATGAGAACCATGAATCTGACTTTATAACTGACTCTCTTATACAAATATGCCAATTTTTGTCATGTGGACCTGAGAGGTAATTTCGTGTGTGGTTAGTTTAGTGCTAAGAAAATGAGAGATAATCTAGGATCTCTTCTGTTAATGGTTGATTATTTAGGTAGACTTTTAAGTTTTTTCACATAATGAAAATGTCCAGGTTCCATAAATGAGATGAAAAGGACTTTATGCATCATTTAATCTGAATTTCTTATCTTATGAATGATGACACTGGGCTCAGATAAAAGAAGTGACTTGTACAACGATACACAAGTAAAAAGAAAAGTTGGGATTGAGACTCAATTCCTCTGACTCCGAAAATCTCTCTCCATTTACTACTCTATCTCTTGATCATTTCCAATGGCTTCTAGAATCATAGGCTAATCAAATCTTTTAATTATAGTCATTTCCTTTGGCTGCCCCACCATATCTGGGATTCTCTCTTTCATCATCTCTGCTTACTATCTTTCCTGGCTTTCTTTAACCAACTATACCCCAATCAACTAAAATCCCATCTTCTACAGAAAGCCTTTACCAACTCCTCTTAAGTCTAGTATGTTCTTTCTTTGTTTACTTTTTGTCCAGTAGATAACTTGTCTGTACAAATTTGTTGTCTGACATTAGATTTTAAGTTTCTTGAGGGCAAGGATAATTTTTTTTGTTTCTTTTGGTATCTCCAACACTTTACACAATGCCTGGCACACAGAAGACACTTAATAAATGTTTAATGATTTGATTAAAATCTAGAACTAAAAAGAACTTTAGCAACCATCTAGTTCTGATTTTACAATTGGGAAAAGAGAGATTAAGGCAAAGTAAATGATTTTCATGAAGTCAATTGAAATTGAAAGCAATGGAGGTGGGATGTGAGCCATGATCAACTTTGAGGAGGCTTTTTTCACTGTACCATGCTTTCATTCATTCATCCCTTTATTTATTTGAATTAATTAGATTATTAAATAAAATAATTAAACATTATTTAACATAATAAGTCATGACCAATGCAAGACATTTTGCCTAGTACTAGGGAAAATAGAGAAATATGACCTAGTAACAACCCTTAAAGAACTAACACATTGTTAATGTTACAACTAGGACAGGTACACAAATAAAAATAATACTCTATGGGGGCAGCTAGGTGACTCAGTGGACTGAGAGCCATGTCTGGAGACAGGAAGTCTTAGGTTCAAATCTGACCTCAGAAACTTCCTATCTTTGTGACCCTGGGCAAGTCACTTAATCCCCATTGCCTAGCCCTCCCTGCTTTTCTGCCTTAGAATCAATATGATTCTTAGACAGAAGGTAAGGATTTAAAATTTTTTAAAAAAAAAATTAAAAATACTGTATGAAAAGAATTTGAATACCTCAGAGGTATATAAAATACAATTAGAACAGCGGATAGAGGTAAATAAATGCATACCTTATCAATGTGATTATATTCAACATGTTTTTCAAGTTCAGACCTACTGACACTAAACTTACATATTATGGCAACAAGGTATCTTTCAGATGGATTAGTTCCAGCCTAAAAATCTAAGGCTCAGAAAAGCCAGGCAATCTAAGAAACTCAAGGGGTAACTTTCTCAGCCTCCATTGCCCTGTTCCCACTAGTTGATGGAACCTCTCCCATTTCAGAGGATGAGCACTCTGCTTCACTAAAACTCTTTAGATCATTATCTACCACTCAATCATCACTGGCCAAGGGCCTGACCACTCACACTGCCTAAATGAGCAGGAAGTTACCAATTATGAATCTCCTCATAATTCCTTTTAAGACCAAGGAATATTAATATCTGTCCCATCTTTGCTCCCAAGGTGCAACAGGGCTTACCATTTAGCCTGCATCTGTGTCCTATAAAAACCCAAGTACTGATCTATGACCCATTATTCCATACCAAGGACTCCTAGGCTTTGTCAACGGCACTGCTGCTACACCTTAAGGACCACTGGACCTTGTAATGGTGAGAGGGGGACTTAAAAGATGAAGGGACAAGAGAGTAGCTGCTTTTGAGGACTGAGTTCTGTGTAACACCTCCCTCTTCCTCCACCAAGCTGGGCAATTTTAATGGAATCAGTCAGTCAGTCCAGACCAGAGGGTAAGACTACCCCTCACAGCTTTCTTCCTTTGATGAATTGAAAATCCCTCTCCTATTACATAGACTCTGAGTCAGTTCTGTTGTAATTTAAAGTTATCTAATTTATTTTGAAAAGGAAGGGAGAGGGTAGAGGGAAAGAAGGAGATCCCTGCTATCTCTTTCTTATGGCAACTTTTGAGGGTTAGATCAAAATTCTCTTCAAGGAATAAGGCTTTGAGTTCCCCAAAGGGAAAATCATAGTTCAAGGGTTGTCTTCAATTGGGCAAGAAACTTCAAGGAGAATATCTCTCCTATCCAGCTCTTTCAGAGTCTTGGATAAGAAGACTACCAGAAAGCTCTCTCTTGTTCCAACAGTTTCCTTTTTGAATCTTCATGGAACTCTCCCATCCCCCGCATGCCCTGAATGTTCCATTTGCCCCTCCAGAAACATTTTCTTCAAATTTCAGGTTTCCCTTGTTTTTGGCAAATTCCTTGTTTACAACCTTGTTTACAGAACATCTGTTCTGTAGCTGAAACTTTTCATACATGTTAGTTATTTCCTCCTAATTAGATTGTAACTTCCTTGAAAGCAGAGATTGCTTTAGGCTTCTCTTTGTACCTCAGTCCTTAACACAGTGCTTGGCACAGAGTAAGGAATTAATAAAAATATTTTTATTCCACCTGCAGATAGTCATTCTTCTTTAAAGAACATTTTTTTC
Source organism: Monodelphis domestica (assembly GCF_027887165.1). NCBI lineage: Eukaryota > Metazoa > Chordata > Mammalia > Didelphimorphia > Didelphidae > Monodelphis > Monodelphis domestica. Next base: position 107,071,850 of record NC_077233.1, read on the forward strand.
TTTTCAAGAAGAAATTTTGCTTGTATTCTTCTGAGAACCCAACATACAACTGAAGAAGTTGTAGGTACTATGTCAATTAAACTAATTTTTTTTAACATTATTTTATTTGGTCGTTTTCATACATTATTCACTGGAAACAAAGATCATTTTCTTTTCCTCCCCTTCTCCCCCCCTCCCACTCCCCCCCCTCCCACCTTTCCCTCTCCCATAGCCGAAGCATGATTCCACTGGTTATCACATGTGTTCTTGACTCGAACCCATTTCCCTGTTGTTGGAATTTGCATTAGAATGTTCATTTAGAGTCTCTCCTCAGTCTTATCTCCTCCAACCCTGTAGTCAAGCACAGGCAAGGAGAGTTAGTTTCAAACCAGCCTAGGTAAAGTCAAGGACCTGGGGAAGCCTCTTTCAAGAGTAGGTCTTTCCTGAGGCCTCTCTCTTCAGAAAAAAATCGGCAATTAAGAGTTAGCCTTTCACTCACCACGTGTCAGTCCAGTCAGCAGCCTCTTCACCACCCTCAGCTGGAAAGCATTGAAGAATTCCTCCAGTCTCCACTTCCAAAAATTAAGAACTTTCTCACAAGGTTCCACTCCAAGTATCCCAGTTCCAAGTTAAATTCCACTTTTAAAGACATTTTCTCTTGAGTCACTTCCTGTTTCTTCCCCTAATTCTATGACTACCAATCACAGTTGAAGTCCTGTTCTAGGACTGTCCAGAAGGCAGTTAGTCAATTCTGATTCATGGCCCACTTTTGCACACATGGGTCACAGACCTCCCACTTCATGATTAAGTGGGATATTTGCACTTTTGGTGATTAGATCTAAACGGACAGATCTTCATACTTTTAAGTACTGTATTCTAAAAATAGACAGAGGTTACAATTTAATCTTCACAATCAGGGGAGAATTAAGCATTTTCATTTTTATAAACAGGGGAGTATTACATTTAATCTTCACAAGTCACTTCCAATTCTAAAAATCTGTAATTTTCAAAACTGAGTGAAATAATTTTAGGACATTAGGATATTTTTTTTAAAAAGCATTCTACTTTGCTTGTCATTCAATCAGTTCAGTTGTATCTGACTTTTCTTGATGCCCTGGACTAAAGCGCACCAGACCTTTCTATCCTCCACCATCTCTCAAAATCTGTCCAAGTTCCATGTTCATTGTTTCCATCCTCAGGCATCCTCTTTTCCTTTGGTCTTCAGTTTTTCCCCAACATCGAGGTCTTTCCCACTCATTCCTGACTTCTCTTTAAGTGGTCAAAGTATTTAAGCTTCAGCTTCAGCTTCAGCATTAAACCCTCCAATGATTAGCATGAATTTATTTATTTGAGTTACTATGTTTTAACATATAAGATAATACATGACCCAACAATAATAAGTATGAGTTATCATAAATATATAACACATTTTAATTAATATGCTTATGATACAGGTTGTACCTATGTTATCATATAATACTTATTTTCCTGTTCATCATATTGTGAAACAAAACATGTATTATTTAAACTAGGGAAAAACTAATGGAGGAAATAAAGTGGAAAATGTTTCAATCTGCATTTGGACTCTATTTCTTTTACAGAGGTGGATATCCTCTTATGTCATTAGTCCCTTGGAGTTGTACTGGATCCTTGACTTGTTGATAAGTTAAGTCATTCATAGATGATCATCATATATTATTGTTGTTACAATGTTCTCCTGGTTCTGCTCATTTCACTTTGCTTTACTCACTTCATGCAAGTTTTTCCAAATTTGTTCTTTGTCTATTTTGTTATCATTATGTTTGTCATTTCTTATGACACAATAGTATTCCATTGCAATCATATATCATAATTTATTTGGCCATTCCCCACTTGAAGATTTCCTCAGTTTCAAGGTCTTTGCTGCCTTAAAAGGGGTTGCTATAAATATTAGAAGAACAAATAATTTATATTCCTTTTTCTTTGATGCAATTAGGAAATAAATGTAATAGTGGTATTACTGGGTCAGAAGATATATGAAGTTTTATAACTTTGATTTTATTTCCATATTACTCTCCAGAATAAATGGATCAGTTCACAATTCCACCTTTAATGTAGTAGTGTCCCTAATTTTCCATATCCCCTTCAACAATTGTCATTTTGACCTTTTATCATTTTAGTCATTCTGATAGGTATAAGAAAGATATCTCAGATTTGTTTTGTTTTTTTTCTAAACAATGATGATGTAGAGAATTTTTCATATAGTTATATATAGCTTTGATTTCTTTTGCCAAAAACTGTCTATTCATGTCTTCTGACCATTTGTAAAATGGGAAACAGCTCATATATTTTATATATTTGACAAAGTTATCTAGATATTTTAGATTTGAGACCTCTATCTGAGAAACAATCTATATATTTTCTCCAAATTTATTCTACTCCTAATCTTCGCTACATTAGTTTTATCTTTATAACTATTAAATTTAATGTATTCAAAATAATCCCATTTTATATTTCCCAATCTTTCTATTTCTTGTTAATTTATAAATTCTCCTCCTATTCATATATCTGAAAGTTAATATGTTCCCTATTCTTCTAATTTGTTTCTAATAGCTCCCTTTATTACTAGGTTATCTATCTATTTTGATTTTAGATAGGCAAATGGTATAAGATACAGATCAAGAGCTAGTTTGTGAAGCTATTTCCAGTTTTCTCAATAATTTTAAAAAATAATAAGTTCTTATTCAAAAAACTTGGATCTTTACCTTTGCAAAACACAAGGTTAGTATAACTTTTACAAATGTCTGTTATATGCCTATTCTATTCCACTGATCCACATTTTTTATTTCTTAGCCAGTACCAGATAGTTTTGATAATTAATGCTTTATAATATAGTTTGAAATCTGGTAGTGCTAGACACCTCTCATTAACATTTTTTCATTATTTCCTTTGATATTCTTGAACTTCTGCTTTTCCAAATGAATTTTATTATTTTTCTGATTCAATAAAATAATTGTTTGGTAATTTAATTGAGATGGCATTGAATAAGTATATTTGTTTGGGGAGAATTGTAATTTTTATTATATTGGTTCTGTCCACCCATGAACTACTAATATTTCTCCAATTATTTAAATCTGACTTTATTTGTATAAAAAGTGTTTTAAAACTATATTCCTATATTTTCTGGATTTGTTTTGGAAAGTATATTTCTAGGTATTTCTCTGGGTCATTTAAATGGGCAATCACTTATACTCTCTTCTTGCTCAACATTATTAGTGATATTTAGAAATGCTGATGATTCGTGTGGCTTTATTTTATATTCTGATACTTTGCTAAAATTGATAGTTTCAGTTAGTTTTTTGGTTGACTCTAGTTTATGTATACATATTATCTGTGAAGAGAGGTTTTATTACCTCTGACCATTCTGATATGTTCAATTTCTTTTTACTTCTCTTTTTTTTAACATTTTCAATAATATGGATATTTCTACTAGTCCACCTAGAAAATCAGTGTGGTACCATGAAAAAGACTAGTCATAAAAACTTGGGTTTCAATTTCTAGATCCTTTACAAAACAGATATGCGACCAAAGCAAGACATTCCTAACTGGCAAAATAAAGTTGATACTGCTCATGATATCTAATTTGAAATCTCTTCTAAGAAACATATGAGCAGATCTATGGGAAAGTGTCTTTTATCCTCATATGAAAAACTCGTAGCCACTGACATATTTAACATATAATATTCTTGTCAATAGTCTTCAAGTATATATGTCATAATGTCCTTTTAATTTCATCCTTGGAATGTCTCCAGAATTAGTTTTCTTTTCTTTTTTTATTTCCCTAGGGAGCTAGGTGGTAAAGTGGCTACAATTTTGAACTCAATGTTAGGAAGATATGATTTCAAATCCTACTTCAGACACTTACTAATTGTGTGATCTTAGGCAGGTTCCTTAACTTCTGTCCCCCTCAATTTCCTCATCTGTAAAGTAGGTTTAATGGTAGTACCTACTTCTCAAGGTAGTTTTTTTTTTTAATTAAACACTTTTAAAATTAAGAAGCATTTATTTTCTCTCCTCCATATCCCCAAAACATATTAAGAAAACATAAAAACAAAACTTCATGAAAGTATTCACATTCAAGCAAATCAATTCCCCATATTGGCCCTATCCAAAAAAAGCATGACTTTTTCTACATATTTTAGTCCATCACCTCTCATTTACTTTTTTTAATTGCTATTGCTAGTATTTCTAGTACAATTTAAAATAATGTTGGTGATAATGGGCATCCTAGTTTTATTCTTTATCTTCTTGGGAAGGTTTTTAATTTATCCCCAGTACAGATAATATTCACCAATGATTTTAAATAAATACTTCTCATTAATCTAAAGAAAAATTCATTTTAATAGGAATGAGTGTGTATTTTGTCAAAAGCTTTTTCTGCTTCTATTAATTATTGATATAATCACAATTTGTTACTTTTTGTTTATGTAATCAATTTTCTTAATAGTTTTTTTATTTTTAAATATTAAACTATTCCTGAATAATTGACATAAATCCTATTTGGTCAAAATGTATAATTTTTGCAATAAAATTTTGTAGTTTCCTTACTAATCATGTATTTCCTAATGTATTGACTGATTTTATCTCCTTGCTCTCTCAGGGACTCTGAAAAGTCCCCAGCATGATAATTTAAAAGCATTGATTCTGTGGCATTCAGCTTTCCTTATTGTCCAACTCTCACAGTCATATATCACTAATGGAAAAACCTTAGATTTGGCTTTGTCAGTAAGATGATGTCTTTTTGGTCTTCGGTTGGTTAGATGATGTCTCTGCTCTTCCTTATGCTGTTTGGATTGGCCATACCTTTCTTTCTAAGAAGCAAGCATCTTTTAATTTCATGGTTGCATTCTGTGTCTGCAATGATCTTTGAGCTTAAGAATATAAAATCTGGCACTACTTCTATTTCTTCTGCTATTAGCCAGAAAGTGATAAGACCAAATGTCAAGATCTTAGGTTTGGGGTTGGTTTCAAGTCACTTTTTATACTCTCCTCTTTCACCTTCAAAAGACTTCTTAATTTTTTTATCAGTTACTGCAATCACAGTGGTAGCACATTCATACCTAAGATTGTTGCTATTCTTCATGGTGATCTTAATTCTGTCTTTTGATTCATTTAGCCTGAGATTTTGCATGATACACTCTGCCTATGCCTATAAGTCAAATAAATAGACAACAAAAAGTCTTGTCATACTCTTTTCCAATTTTTAATGAATCATTTTTCCCCCTGTTCAGTTCTGTGATATGGAAATCACTTTAAAAGACTGATATATATTAATTTAAGGTCGCCATGGAATTCAGCTATGTAATTCCTAAATGAAAACTCAAGTCAGCTGTCAACCTTTTTATGGTGTTTTAATTACAAACAGGAGGAAGAAAAGTATTAGAGAGAGAGAGGGAAAGGGGAGAGAAGGAAATAGGGCTTAAATACCCACTCTGCTTAAGCTGAGCCAAAGGCTCAAGGCCCTGGATAGCCAAGGCAAAGAAAAGAGATCCCTATCACTCACGTGACCAAAATGGAGAAACAGTCTCAGGCTCCTCCACACCCAGCACCAGGCTCCAACCACCACACTTTCCTCCACACAGGAAATCCCCAGAATTCCTGAGCTGTCCTCTACCTCACTTCCTGTGTCTCACCTGTGCCAATGGTGGCTCTAGCTTAACCTAGGACCTCCCAGAGGTCTGTCCTTTTTGCACATGTGTGGTGAAGGCCATATTCTCAAATAATTAAATCTTGAGTTTTGCTGCAGCCCTTCCTGATCTTGTTACCCTGAGTAGGGTGGAGATTGTATGTTCCAAGACCTGATTCTGTTATTCCAAGTATCTCTATTGCTATTGATCAGGAAATAGCTAAATCCCATCTTCTAAAGAATGGTTTGAACAGGGTTGAGTAGTTTTGAAATTCACAGTTCCAACTATTGACTCCCAGACAGGTTCCTCAGAAGACAGATAAGATGATATAGAACTCCTATGTCTTTGAGGACTTGTCACATTTTATTGGGATCTACACAGTCAATGAAGCAGAAGTAGATGTTTTTCTGGAACTCTCATTTCCTCTATCATTCAGTCTCCAGTTTCTACGCCTCCTTTCAAAACCAGCTTGTTCTGGTAATTTTTGGTTTACATGTTACTGAAGAGCATACAGAATCTTCAGTGTAACCTTGTTATAGTGTGAAATGAGTGTAATGGCTTAGTGATCTGAGCATTTGGGGGCATTGCACTTCTTTAGGATTGGGACATAAACTATCTTTTCTAATCCAGTGGTTCCCTGTTGAGTTTTCTGAATTTAGTGGCATATTAAGTGCAGCACTTTAACAGCATCATTTTTAAGGATTTTAAATAGCTCAACTGGAAGTCCACCACCTTCAACTGCCTTATTTCTAGCAGTGCTTCCTAAGGTCCATTTGACTTCCTTCTCCAGGATGCCTGACTATAGATGAATCAACATACCATCGTGTATATACCTGGCACCTTTATTTAATTCCTCTTGCTTCTGTTAAGTCTCTATTATTTTTGGGTTTTTATCATGACCATTTTTTTGAATGAAATATTGCCTTTTTATCCCTAATTTTCCTGAAAAGATCTCATTTTTTCCCATTTTATTATTTTCTTCTATTTCTCTGCATAGCTACTGCATGCTCATTTACTCTGTAATTGATAAATTGACTGGACTTGTTTAATTGAAGATCTAACAAACTGAATATATATTAAGAGGATCTAAATAAATTCATAGATTATAGATCTATAAATAACTATTAGAGAAAACTAGGTTATTTTCTCATACATTCTATTCAACTGAATTTGATTTTGTGGAGCAAAACCAGGATCTTGCAGAAATATTTTCATGAAACTTAAATTACATTATTATAGAGATTAATTAAGATGATATAACTTCAAATAAACTTCCCAACAGGGAGGGGCTTTACTGTATGCTTATATTATTGAATCAAATATACCAGAAGCTATATTGACACATGCTAAGTAAGCTAAAGAAATGATGCAACTATCTAATTTAGATTTCTTCAAACACAAACCTCAAACCTGAAATATGCAGTAAATAAGGGATCCAGCCTTTGGGATTGGTGCCTGCCTCATCTTGATGGCTTATTTGTTTATTTATACATCCATTCTTTCTTTCATTCATTCATTCCTTTGTTTTTACTTTTAGAAAACTGCTTCCAGTCCTCTCACTTTATTTATTTAAACAAAGCCATGGTGTTTGAGGTTCATTAACAGACCAACCTTTGGCAGGTTTATTTCATGCACTTTTTATGGTCAACATCACATGCTGTGAAGTACATTGAGTACCTAGAAAAAGGCAAATTAAGGATATCTCATCCTTCTATCCATTTTCCAACTCCTCCAGGTTTCCTGAAATCAGTGTTAAGGGAGTATAAGTTTTTGCAAAGAAAGTACTATTTCCTATGTCAGAGTGTTATGAATGTTCCCAGTGACACTTTGCATTTATTCTGGAGTACTTCTTGGCAGATTCTATTTGAAATGTTTTCATACCCTTTGAATTTCATCTTTGTGCAGAACCACATGAAAAGGACAACGCCCCCAATACAACTGGGAAATTTCATTTGTCCTAGTGATTATGAGCCGCCACCAAAAGCTTGTGGGTGGTTTATCATGTCTCCCAAAAAAATTCTTTTTGTAACCCTAACAAATTTGCTCTACACAATTCAAACTGGTGAGGAGCCAACAAGATGCATTAGTAATTGTCTATGTGTAACCCCCAAAACCATTTTGAGACATGTAGAAAACATGGTGGAATCGGTTTGTTTTGTTTTAAAATACCCATATCACATGATTTCTGCTGAGGCCAAATCCACCCATTTTCATTCAAACCAGATCTGTGCCACATGTAAAAAGCTGATTTGTATGATGTTTGATTCAACTAAGGATCCTTATCCCAGGGATACCTTCTGATTGGCTCTTGACTGATGATGACTGACAGACTCCTGAAGCTAACTTTGCTGAGGTCCATCTAAAGAGCTAGTAGCCCCATCAGGTTCTAGGTTCTAGCCTCTATAGAAAACATGACTGAGTACTCTGAAAAATATTCATGGGATGCATCAGAAGGGACCCCAGCTGGTTCATCTCTCTGAAGAAGTTCTGGCTCAAAGTCCTCACTACAGACTTCCTGGAATGCACTCCCCAGCCTGCTGACATCAACGTCCAGGGAGGCATGACCACTCATTCTCCATAGACAAGGCCACCCACAAAACCATTTTGATTCCAAGACAGGAGATTGTATTCTCAATTTTAGTGCTATGTAGATCAGCACAAATGGTGACCCAATTTGGTCCTGGTGTGGACATAAGTCACATAAGGTAATACTAATTAGCAGTGACCTAGAGTTGAGATGGGGGATTCCACAAACCAAAATCAAAAAAGTCTCAAATAATTAAAGTGCTGAAAATCAAACTTCAGCCTATTACTATTTATGAACATCTGGATCTCCTAGAGGTAAAAAAAAAAATCCACCATAAAAGAATTAAATACCAGCTAAAAAAAGTTAAATGTAAAAATTTTGGAAATCTTGAAGTCATTGGTTAGAATGAGAGCTTGGGGTAGAGAAGTACATCCATTTAGATGTACATAATTCATTTAAGGGTATTTGCAAATCACATTTTACTTAACTTTTCTTTTTTCTCATCAGAATAACTTTTAAGAATGAATATGCTAGAAGTTTATTTCATACATTACTAATAGAGAAAAAAATAAAAGAAAAATGGAGCTTGGCCTGCATAAAACAATTAGTAAATTTCCATCACCTGAATATTTAGTAATTTTACCTCCTCAGAACTAGTTGTAAGCAATTCTAAATTGAGTTAGATAATTATTCCAGAAAACAATGAATCAGCAGGAATTCATTTATAAATTCCGTAGGCATGAAAATTAGTGAACAAAACCAAAGCAATATGGTATGACAGAAAGAGTCCTTGACCAAGATCCAGAAAATTCGAATCCTAACTTTGTCACTATCTGCATAACTTTGAACAAGCTTCTAGATCTCTACAAGTCTTGATCTCTTCATCTGTAAAATGAGTATATTTGACTGAAAATTCTCCAAAATTAATTCTAGCTCAAGAATTTTTAAGTATGTGGATATTCTTTTTTAATTCCAAAAGAAAGCACTTTATTTTTGGTCATTCACATGATAAATTACCAAGTGAGCTAAAAATTGACTTAAGTTTCTGAATTCAAATGAATTTAAGTTCTTGCTGTCAATAAGTAAGTATATATATTTTTAAATTTCTAGTCTCTAAAGGAGTTCTTAACCTTTTTTGAAATAGATCTCTCTGGAAATCTAGTGAAGTCTAGGCACTTTTTCTAAGAATATTATTTAAAATTCTTACAGGAAAGGCCTAAATTTTAGTTATCAATTAATGAAAATGTCTGTTTTTTCTATTTGTTGACAGACTACCCCTGAAACTAAGCCACAGACAAATAAGTTCTGCTCTAAAGTATCTAAAGCAGAGAACCAATAAGAACAGAGTTCTAGTGAACTTATGAATCTTCCAATTTCCAAACCTCTAGAATTAATCCTCTTGGTTCTCTCTCTGCCTCTTGAAAAATCAATAGTATTAACTTCCTTGTTTCTAATCTCTGTGGGAATGAGTAGACCTTGCTGCCAGTCTATCCCACTCCTAGTCCTTTGAGGCCTAGCCAGAAAGGAAAAACTCACAATAGGAAGGCCACAAGCAAAGGCAGAGCTGATGATGTTTTTGTTTAATGAAAATGACACTACCTTGCAGTCAGAATCATAACTTATTGTTGAGAATTATGCAGTCTTATTTGTCCTCAATGTACAGGAATTTTATATTTCTGATGACTTAATTAATTTTACATTTAAAAATCATTCCCTTGGGGCACCTGGGGGGCTCAGTGGATTGAGAGCCAGGCCTAGAGATGGGAGGTCCTAGGTTCAAATCTGGCCTCAGACACTTCCCAGCTGTATGACCCTGGGCAAGTCACTTGACCCCCATTGCCTAGCCCTTACCACTCTTCTGCCTTGAAGCCAATACACAGTATTGATTCTAAGGTGGAAGGTAAGAATTAAAAAATATATATTCTGTTACATGTAGAAACACATTATCTTTAAGATTCTGTTCTTCCTAAAAAAATTAACATATATATTTAAACATTGTTATTGTTGTTGTTTCGAATGCAGAGGTGGTATGAGGGAGGAGAAGATAACAGATTGGGGGAGGAAATTATTTACTCTTTTCCCAATTTGGAGTAGGATTGGTATTTTGATTTCCCTTAAGCTGACAAATGTCAGAACATGTGGCCCCAAAGACTGCTTCTGTCTGCTTTTAATGAAATTTAGTCACTCACGAGTTAGTACTAGTTTTCTAGTTTTATGAGGTTAAAGCATTGTGAAATGCTATTCATCTGGCTATGTGGGTGTTTATTTATAGATAACTGCCATCATGATTTATTGTCTGTCAAATTATAATTATTAGTGACACAGTTAATTGTCATTTCAACTACCTGGTAATTACCAACATGTTTTCATGTGATGACAAATCTGTACTTCAGATTTAAATTGGAAGGGTCATAAGCTTTCCCACTTCCATTTTAACCTTCATTTTATACCTCATTTAAAAGAAAGGAGTGATGGAAAGTATTGATAGCATTACATGTGATTTGTAATCCATCACATTAAAGATAATTGCTAATAACTCCAAATGTTGTGAAGTTGAAAGTCTTGGAACCTAGAATCCTAGCTATAATAAATGGAATTGATTAATGATCCTCTCAAGCTTCCATAATTTGGAATGGTCTGAAAAACAGAGTGCCAATGAGAAAAAATAATGATATATCTTCTCTCTTAAAATTCTCTTTGCATGTCTCATCCTGGCATGGAAATGACCCCAGGTTCTCAAAGGCCATGGCAGCATAGTTTAAGCTCTGGCAGGCCCCATCAAGCTCAAAAGGCTTTGACCCAAGACCTGGCAATGGGAACTATCTGTCATCTAGGGACTATCCTTGCTAAAATGAGAAAAACTCATCAACAAAATTTTGGCTATGGGGTGACGACTTTTTTTTTTTCAGGCCAGGGCAAATCACTGAGATTATCTTTCAGGTTCCAAAAGTTCCATTCTATATCGCTGGCAGATATCAGGGACTTAATAAATAAATTAATAAATGCTAGTTGACCTGTTGATTTGATTTGCGTTGATGGTTGGAGTCCCCTGTTGATGGAATCATGGATCCTTGGATTATGGAAATAAAAATCCACATTTGTCAAGGTGGCTCATGGTTATCACTGGATGCTAGGTGGCAAGTGCCAAAACTACCCCATTGTCCTAGGTCTGTCTGATCCTTACAAAAAAAAGAAAAAAAAAAGGCAAACTCAAATATCACCATAATAAAATTTGCTGCGATTGGGATGCTGAGCTTTGAAATATAATCCTGTACTTTGGTTCTCCTTCAAGTAGACACCTATGGAGTTAGTCATTTATCTCAAGGCTTAGCCCCACTTTTTGGAGGCTATTTAAGTAATTTGGCATTGGTTTCTTCTGTTCTATAGTGAAGCTTGCTGCCTGGGCTTGTTTATAGGCACTACAGGGAAGAGAAGAGAGAAGCACATAAAAGTACACAGGTAATTCTTCTAGTCCTCGTGATAAATTCATATCTTTGCTGTAATCAGGACATGACAAGCATATTCTGCTTCCCTTTCAGAATAGTGCGGCTGTTTAGGAAAAGATCCATTTGGTACGGAATGAATTCATTGTTTGTTTATGAATTCCCTGTGTCCTATTAGGAAACAAAGTCATAGAATGTTAGAACTAGAAGATGATCGTACAGATCATATAACCCAATCCCTTCATAAGGAAACTGATTTGGTCCTAAGGAAGTAACTGACTTGCCTAATATCACATATCTAGGTTGGCTAAGCCAAACCTAGAACGCTTGGTGTGTAGTTCAGGGTTCTTTGAAAACAGAATTTCTCTGGGAAGGGCATCTTAGAATTCTTTTATATCTACTGAGTACAGTTCTGGTCTTAAAATAAATAGTAATAAATAGTTGATAAATATTAGCTTAATTGACTAACAGATTTTCTGAATAGCATTTGAGAGGCAGAATAATTAGACTGAGGATAATTGGAGGTTATTGGAGTCATGGATAGAAGGTCAGCCAGAGTCAGGAAGACCAGAATACAAATCCTTCCTTTTACAGATACATGGATAAGTCACTTACTTAAATTATGAGCACCTTTAATGCAAATCCCTCGCACGTTAAATTGTAAAAGATTTGACTATCTTCAGTAGAGAGCACTTTGTATACTGAAGTCTAAGTCCAGACATAAAAGTAAAATAAAATAAAATGAGCAATATTCACTTTTATATAAGTAACCATTTGTGTATAGCATTGCAATGAGGGAAGTCTGTGTCACATTTCATTAATAATAAGAAATTAATGAGGTGACCAAGTAGCTTCTCATTTAACCAAAGGCTTATTTTCATTGTCAACGATATGAAGAGAGAGGCACTGGAAGAAGTGATAGATAGGATCTGAATCAAGCCTCTTAATTGCTCTATGACTGTGGGCAAGTCATCTATTCTTTCTGCACCTCAGTTTCCACATCTGTGAAATGAAGGAGGTTTTAATAAATGAAATCTAGGGTTTTTTCTAGTTTGAAATCTATGATCTCTGATTTGCAAAAACAAATGTCCACTTGGAAAAAAAAAAAACCTTCTCCTTTGGCATACAGCAGTGAAATAGGTTTTATTAAATCAAAAGAATAAAAGGTAGAATTTTTTTCCCTTTCTTTTTCACATTTAGGTAATCTTTAAAAATCAAACAAACAAACCCTTACCTTCTGTATTGGCTCCAAGGCAGAAGAGTGGTAAGGGCTAGTCAATGGGGGTCAAGTGACTTGCCCAGGGTCACACAGCACATTTAGGTAATCTTATTACAATGAGAATCTTCTATAACCCTCAAGGGAAATGGAGGAGAGTGACTTGACAAAAAAATGATATGATTGTAGTTTCTTGAAACTGAAATGTTCTTTGAATATAGTTTGGTTATAATGGAAGAAAGAAAAAAAATTCAAAGGAAGGGTACAGAATCTGGCATCTCTTATACTTCATTCATGACTTAGGAATTACTTATTGCTCCTGAAAACACATCTTCTTTCTAGAAAATTGATCCGTCCACTAAGATCACTGTTGCTAAGACCCAAAGAGGAACAAGCCAAGGATAAGAGTAGAGGATGTAATCAAGGAGGAATGGCCAAAAGCAGAGTAAAACCTGAAATTTAATGAAGATGGATCCAGGAGAGACAGATGGAACATTCAACCAGTGGGGGAAGGGAGAATTTGAGAATTCTATTGGAAGATTCAAAGGAGGAGAAAAACTGTTGGCCAGAGCTAAGTCTGGTCACTCAGTCACTCACTGACCCACCAGAGACTCTGACAAGAGCTAAGGAGGAGAGTTGCTTTTTCAGTACCTTTTCTACCAGGCTGAACAGAAGAAGTTCTTGCCCACTGAAGACCTCTGCTGATTTAACTTGCCTTCTCTTAGGGAAAGTCAAATCATTTCTCTGAAGAGACTTTGTGACAAAAGCCTTCAACAGTCAATAAGGAAAAGTCATTAAGGGACCTCCCATCTCTTCCCTCTATCCCTCTCTCTTTCTATCTTTCTTTCCCAAGCTATAAATTAGCCATTTATTATACAGAAGACTGTCTCTAAGTTTTGTAATAGGAGGGAGGATTTTAAAGTCAAAGAAGAAAGTTGGGAGGGATTGACTCACTTTTGGTCAGGTCCAGACTCCATTAAGATTGTCTTGTCTTAGTGGAGGAAGAAGGAAGTGGCTACACAATAATCAGTCCTCTCTGGCAGCTGGTTTCCTGTTTCTAGCATTTTAAAGCCCCCTCTCTGTCTATCCCACTATCACAAGAACCATGAACCTTTTCTCTTGGTTAGGATTTGAGAGAAGGTCAATGTTTTCTGAAGCTGCAGGATCTAAAGGCTCAAAATAAAACATTACCAATTGACTTCATTACCACAAAAATCTTGGAATGTCCCAGGAATTTTTGTGATAAATAAAGTTAGCTTAATGGTGTGAACATAATTGTGACTAGTACCAGAATTTCATTATCAACCAAATAGCTTCTTTGGGTAGGTCATTTCAACCATTCTGATGTTGATTATTATGATAATTTTCATGTGAATATCTGCCATTTTTGCAGTTTAAATGTGCTGAACAGTAACTAATATTTATAATATAAAGGAAGAGAATGTATTTCTATCCTTCTATACTTGGGAAAAGTAAAGTATGGGGAGGTCCTGAAGGGTCCAAGATCATTTGGGTCAATAGCATCATTAAATCAAGAAGTCAACTTTTCTTTTTAAACCCTTACCTTTCATCTTGGAATCAATACTGTATATTGGTTCCAAGGCAGAAGAGTGGTAAGGACAAGGCATTGGGGGTCAAGTGACTTGCCCATGGTCACACAGCTAGGAAGTGTTTGAGGCCGGATTTGAACCCAGGACCTCCTGTCTCAAATGTAAAATGGAGATTTAACCCCAGGCTTCAATTCCCAGAAGTCCTTCATAGTTCCCAGAATTCCCTATAATATCACCCTGAGTCCTCAACTGAGTGGGAGAACACAATTTGTATTTAAACTGACTCTCTGCCTACTTTGTCCCTCTCTCCCTGTTTCCACTTCTAAGCACATGCATCTCTCAAGATGTAGTAAGTGAAATTGAATGGGATTTTCAGCCCTCCTAGACACGTGCTTTTCTTATTTCATATTTTCCTTATTTCTTAATCTTTAATAAACCTCATAAAAATACAATACTTTTGGCAGAAAAACTAATTTTAATTGTTACACTAGACCTGGTTCTCAATCCACTGAGCTACCCAGCTGCCCCCAAGAAGTAAACATTTTTTGCCTCTAATCCTGAACTTAAGATCAGTATCCTCTTTCTTGTTCTTTGTGTCACTGTTATATTTAGGGATAAAAACTTGGAGGGTCCATACATCATTTTTAATTGTTGATGAGAAACAGAATTTCATTACTTTCTACATTTGTATATTACTGTATACATTTGTAGGCTTCAAAGATCCCCAACTCTAGGGTCGAGGTTGCCAAAATTTCCTTTCTTGAATCAGGAATCTCCTGATGTCCTTTAGAATCAAAAGACTAAATTTCCCAGCAATTAAAAGGGTGAAGGAAAAATGCACCATGGGCATAAACAGAATTCAACACATTGTCAACAATGACTTTCATGATAAAAAGTACAAAACAATTCAATTGAAGAAACATTTATTTCATTCCTACTAAGTACAAGGCATTTTGCTAGGTACTGTGGATACAGCAGTGGAAATTAAATAGTTCTTTCTCTCAAGAATCATGGTACAATAGATTTCAGCTGGAAGGGATCCTAGAGATCATCTAGTGCAGTCTCTTCATTTTATAAATGAGGAGCCCAAGCCCCAGAGATGTTAAGTGATTCGCCCAAAGTCACACAAATAGTAATTGTCAGAGATAAGATTTGAAACCAGCTTAACTCTGATTCCAGATCCAGCCCTTTTGCCATTATGTTCCATTTGCCTCCAGTTTACATTCTATTTGGGGAAAGGGAAAAACACAAAACAGATATGTGTTCAAAATAAATACAAAGCATTTTCATATACAAAGTAATTTGGGTGGCAAAGAGTGAAGAACACTTACTGGGAAGATTAGGGAAAGTCTTCAGTAGGAGGTGGTACTTCTACACTTGACCTTAGCCAAAAGACCAAGAAATGATAGGAAGTGACACTTCTGAAGGACCTTTAGGAGACCAAGGAAATTCAAGAGATAGAGGTGAGAAGATAAAGTAAACTAAACATCTAAACATGAAAGACAGCTTGTGCAAAGTCACAAAGTGGGAGGTGGAATGTCACCTATGCAGAATGGCAAGTAGGCTTGTTTGGATAGAATACAGAGGAATAATGAGAAATCTTTTGGAATGATAGGTTGAAGTTAGATTATAATGACAGCCAAAGGCAGCTAGATGGTGTACTACTAGGTCTGGAGTCAGGAAGATTCATGCTCCTGAGTTCAAATCTGACCTCAAACAGCTTAGTAGCTGTTGATACTAGGCAAGTTACTTAATCTTGTTTGCCTCAGTTTCCTGCTATGTAAAATGAGCTGGAGAAGGAAATGGTAAATGGCTCAAGTATGCTTACCAAGAAAGCCACAAATGGGGTCACAAAGAGTTGGATACAACTGAAACAAATGAAAAACTACAAAAATGACAAATGTAAGAGTTTGTATTTTATCTTAGAGAGCTACTGAAACTTCTTGAGCAGAAGAATTTCATGGTGTGTTTTAGGAGCATTAATTTGGAAGGTATGTGGAAGATAGATTAGAGGGGAGGGAGGATTAGAGCTAAGGGAGAGCAATTAGAGACTATTGGAGAGAAGACATATTTGCCTGGAAAATAACATGAAGCCATCAAGTAGAAATAAAGAGAACTAACAAAATTAGCAACTCAAGGGCTATCCTGGTATCCTCATTTTATTAAGAAAATAATGAATGAATTGTACAGATTCTCTTTGAAGGATAATTGATGAAACATTCATCCAAAAAAAAAAAATACATGAGAGGGTAGGTTGTGATCCCTATTAGTCTTAGGTGACAAACTACCCATAAATGATATTCCATCTCCCACCTTTGTGTCTCATTTCTATTTCTTGGAACTTCAAGCTCCTTTCTGGGCTCAATTCTAATAATAATTCTTTCAAGAGACCTTTTCTCATTAAACCTGATAGTCATGTCCCCTGACCCTGAAAAATTATTTCATTTTTATTTTGGATGTATCAAATATTACAAAATATTCCTCTTAAAACATTTAACAATCTAGCCTCAGACATTTCCTAGTTATGTGACCCTGGGCAAGTCACTTAACCCCCATTGAGTAGCCCTTAACCATTCTTCTGCCTTGGAGCCAATGTACAGTATTGATCTTAAGACAGAAGGAAAGTTTTTAAAAAAATATAAATAAATAAAATGATTAGCAGATTATAAGCACTAACTATCTCTAAGGACAGAATTATTTTGATCCCAGAAAAAGGGAGAAGAGAAACTGATAGATCTCTTAGATGAGCTTCACAGAATGATGAAAACCTAGGTAGGCCCAGGTGAGGATGTTCTTTATCTTTCCCACTTTCAATATTTGCTAATAAGAATGGTTATCTGCTACAATGACACTGTAGATAATTGATAAAATTTACAACATTATCTCAGTCAAGAGCGCTTGTATTTTTATTTTTTTATTTTAGGAGAAATTTTTATTTAATCAATTAATTTAGAATATTTTCCCATGGTTGCAAGATTCATGTTCTTTCCATCTCCTCCCCCCGTCTGAGGCACAATTCCACTGGTTTTGACATGTGTCATTGATCAAGACCTATTTCCAGATTATTATTGATAAATGCTTGCATTTTTGACAAGAAGCACATCACTGATGTTGTTTAAGCCAAAGAAATTAATCCCTAATTGAAATTTAAATACAAGCCTATTGAAGGAATTTAGGGGATCATAGAGTCCATTTCTATCATACTAAAGTTATACTAATATGGTAGCACACATAAAAATCAGGATCTAAACCTTACGTACCTTTGGATTCTACAGATGCAGATTTTAGGGGACCTCATTCATTCATTCAACAAACATTTATTCAGCATCAGCCATCTTTAGAGGACTGTCTGGGCCCTTGATTATGTAAGATTCTGACTTATGTATCTATGCCCTCTTGGAATAATTTATAATTCATAAAGTGAATAAGACATGCATGCAAATATTAAATACCTAATATTAAATGAATCATTCATTATACAGGTACATAACTAAGTATTATATGAAGTATAAAGGAGTTGAATAGAATGAGGTGGAGCTTTTCTCTGTATACCACTCCATCTCTTGGCTCCAGGCATTTTCTTAGTCTTTTCCCAACTCTCCCTTCATTCTAGTGCCTTTCCTCTGTTAATTATTTCCTATTTATCTTGTATATAGGTTGCTTGTACATATCTGTTTTCTCTCTCCCCCATTAGACTGTGAGCTCCCTGAGGACAGGGACTATCTTTTGCCTCATTTTTGTATCACCAAAGCTTAGCACAGTACCTGGCACATACCAAGCAGCCCTAAACAAAGATTATTGCCAATTAGTTACTTGGGAAATAAACTGGCCTGTTGCCACAATGCTCAATTAATCTCCATAAGCATTTTTAGTGTTTCAAAGACAGTAAACAGACTATTGAAATATTCTAAAGGACTATAGGCAAAGAGTAGCTTTTCTAGTTATTAGTCTGTGAAGAGGACAACTAATCCAATTTCTATAGAGATGAAATATATCTTATAAAATACTAAAACTGTACTTTATTAGAAAATCTCGCTTAAGATCTGGGAGGAATTAGATCTACTTGCCCTTGCAGGGAAGGCTTAATTGGCCCTTCCACCAAAACTAAGTAATTTCTTTGCCCTCCCTCAAGTATCTCTGGACAAGAACAATTGCTGGTTTGGGGAAATATGTTCATTCCTTTCAGTCATTGTGTTAGTGACTCTCTCTGTAATCTCATTTGGATTATCTTTTTTTTTTTTAACCCTTCCCTTCTGTTTTTGAATCAATACTGTGTATCAGTTCCAAGGCAGAAGAGTGGTAAGGGCTAGGTAGTGGGGGTTATGTGACTTGCTCAGGGTCACACAGCTAGGAGGTATCTGAGGCCAGATTTGAAACCAAGACCTCCCATCTCTAGTCCTGGCTCTCAATCCACTGAGCCATCCAACTACCCTCTCATTTGGATTGTCTTGACAAAGATAATAGAGCAATTTGCCATTTATTTCTTCAGCTCATTTTACAAATAAGGAAACTGAGGCAAATGGGGTTAAGTGACTTGCCCAGGGACACATAGCTAAGTTAGTGCGGCTGTATTTCTAACCCACTGTGCCCCCTAGCTGTCCCATTGCCATCTAGCTGCCCTTCTGGGAAAGATGTGGAACCATAGACAGCTTACATCAGCTACCAGCCACTGCCTAGTCACTCACACAGGCTCATCCCCAGCTGCCCTCACATCTAGTGTCTGCTGATCACAGAAGGATGCCTGACCTCAGGCATCCTGCGGGCATGCTGGTGAGATCCCTCCTTCAGCCCCTTGGGTCCCCCACATAGCTGCAAGCCTTGTTGATGCTGTCTTTAGCGGAAGGGGGCTCACGAGAGGTACAACCTCTAATATAGAGCACCGGCAGACTGACACACCAAGGCTGCTGGATGGATGACCGCACATGCAGCTTATGGCTCTCACTTCCAGCGTCCCGATTTCCCCTGATTTATGAAAGTATCTGATCACCTCGGAACTCATTTGGGTATAAAATAAATGTTCTGGAACTGTACGCTGAGAGATGTCTGTTTCCTAAGTATGGTTCTTTTCCACATGAACTGAGTAGCCATCAATATTTCCTTAAATAGATATTCGACTGGCATTTTCTCCCCTTGGGATATCATTACATGTCTACAACTTCCCTGTAGAGGGTATCCCCCAATGCTAAGACCCTTCTTTGCATTCTCTTGACAGTAGGTACATAGATAATAATGTAGATGCCTATGTATTCTGTCCTTTGAAGTTCCCTTATTCTTGAAACACGATTGACTCATGATTTTCTGGTCATAAATTTCACTCACCATATCCTTTGTCCTATTCCTATATAATTCGTCACATGCAATATATGATACCCGGCTCAAAATCACCATGAGTGCCCTGTGAGCAACACTCAACTGTAATTCTTTAGGGACTCTATTACCTTGTAGCCATGTCATATCACTGGAAGAATCATAGGGTTCACAAAAGGGGGACATGGCATTTCAGGAAGAATGGTCCCCAAAAGTATCAGCTTCTCAAAGACAATCTAAAACTTTCTCTTCCTCCTGTTCTTGGCTAAGTACATTATACATTTGCAGTATTCAGGAACTTTTGGAATTTGTTCAGTCTTCTCAGTCATATCCAACTCCTTGTGATGCCATCCGGGTTTTCTTGGGAAGGATAAGGGAATGGGTTTGTTATGGAAGAACAGTTTCTGAATTCAGGGAGTGGTCTTACTACAAAGCCCCCCAAGAACCTTTAGAAAATAGATTTATTATAAAGCTGCATGGCTGGGAGGCAAGATGGAAGTTGCCTCTTCTGGGGAGAGCAGAGTCTACTTAATATACGTTTACAGACAAAGCTGGTGACGTGTTGATGTAACCCCAAATTATAAAAGTGTTTCAGGACAAACTGTGAGCTGGAAAATTCCTTTGCTTCCTTGCATCCTTGTGACCACTAACCCTAAAACATCTGATAACTCCTTTTAAGACCCTTCTACATCAAAAGGAAAGTCCCCTGAGAGGATTAGGTTTTGAGATAGACACAGAGATACACCTCCAGCCTATTTTTTGATACCATCTGGTTGTATCTAAGATATATCTATCTGTTACCTAAACTATAAGGGTCACCCCCTATGTCTTCAGGCTGACCAACCCCCTGCTTTGTGTATACCCTCCTCAAGTCACATATAGTCTGTTGTAAAGAATATAAAGACCCCAGAAATGATGTCCTCTGGGAGTCAGTTTTCCATCTATTCTGTCCTCCCAGACAAATTCAACACGAATTCCAAATTAATCCATTTCTCTTTTTATTTCTAAGCTAAATGATGGAGTATTGCATTCTTGCAAAGGGAACCCATCCTGACTCCCTGGGGTCCATCTCGAGCTCCCCACAATAATGTGACATACAATGACAGAAAGCTGGGGACCTGAGGTTGGGAATGTTTATCAGTGACTACTTGATTCAGAGGGGTCTGCTGGGATTTGCCTTGAGGTTGGGAATGTTGTCTAGCACTGAGATATGTAGATTTCAAAAGTATGGAACAGTAAGCCATCTTTATCTGTTTACTGGTGGTTATCAGGGATAATTCTCTCTGGCCATACCAAATTACTAAGGTCAAAAGTCCTTGAGGTGTCCCCTAGACTAAGCTAATAAATTTGAATCAAAAAAGGATAAGAAAGAGTGAAGGAAAGTGGAAAGGGAAAGAAAAGGAAAATGAAGAAATTGGAGTATAGAGACGGAGACAAATAAGATTAATTGAAATAACCCAGGGTTATACAGCTAGTAAGTGTTTAAGGATAGATTTGAACCCAGGTCCTCTTGACTCCAGGTCCAGCACTTTAACCACTGAACAACCCAATAGCCCAATTTTTTTCCTACTTCAATAAATATACTTAATATTTAATAAATGTGCATTACATTGAATCAAATAGTTATATGATGAATCAAAATTCTGAAAACATCCTTAGGTTTAAAAAAAAAAAAAGGAAATTGGTTGTTCTATTTCTGCAAAGGCTCCCAAATGTCCTCTGAGGCAGAAGTGGCCAAAAATACATCACTTGCATGGGTGTATGAAGTAAAGTGTATGCTCCAAAAAGGATGTTGGTAAAGCCAAGTAGAAAGCTGGTCAGTAAACTCAGAAACACAGCTGATTAACCACTGGTATTGAACCAAAATGAGATCACATTCACCTGGTGAACATCTGAATCTCACTTGTTACCATAGCCTCTGTTTTAAACTCACTTGGAGGCTCATTCAATTCTGGAATTCTCTACGACATTGTCACCCTCTCAAAGCAAAGCCAGAATCCAGTTTCTCTGCTTCACTTTCTTCTCTCTCTCTCTCTCTCT
Source organism: Monodelphis domestica (assembly GCF_027887165.1). Classification (NCBI taxonomy): domain Eukaryota; kingdom Metazoa; phylum Chordata; class Mammalia; order Didelphimorphia; family Didelphidae; genus Monodelphis; species Monodelphis domestica. The sequence continues at coordinate 107,093,578 of NC_077233.1, forward strand.
GCTATTCTCCAATTTCTTCATTTTCCTCTTCTTTCCCTTTCCACTTTCCTTCATTATTCTTTCTTATCCTTTTTTGTTCCAAATGTATTAGTTCAATTGTTTAAATTTACCTCCAATGCTAACTTGGAACATCCCCCATTTCAGTCCTGCATAATTTCCTAATGTGGCCAATTCCATGTGAGGAGGGAAGAGAGGCTTCAGGTTATCTTAAACAATGGAGATTGCCCTATAGATGACACATTCAAAGCATTGACATAGTTTTGTTAAGTTTCTTCTCCTCCTCTTCCTCCTTCTCCCTCTCTTCCTTGTCCTCCTCCCTCTCCTTGTCCTCCTTCTTTTTCTTCCCCCAAAACAATCAGCTCCACTTTGTGGCTAAAGTAGGGGAAGCAAATAAATTGAAACTGAAACTGAGAATTGGCTATAAAGTGAGGACATCTGCAGAGGCTTGCAAGGAAATTTACATGCTTGTAGGGTTTCAAGTTACATATTTTTTGTTGCCTGGTAACCAACCCCAAAGTTCCCTTTCATGTTTTATTTTTCTCTGTATCCTCTGTTTATAGTGTAATTACTATTGTGACATCATAATCCCACCATTGAGCAGCTGTCAGGGGGCCTAACTGCTGAGTAAACACTGTTTTACAATCCCTACTACTAGAGGTTGATTTACTAAATAGATCAATATTTGGTTTGTAGGCACAAGGATTAGGAGGTGGAAGTGCCTTTTGAAAAGTTTCCTATCTTCCCAGGGTCCCCTGCACACCTGAGAATGCTAGAGAGAAAAGAAAAGGTAGGTACATGGACAAAAAAAAATCACTGAAATGGAATAAAAGCTGCCCAAGATTTCCACAGATGGTTTACAAGGAGTAGCTTGTTTTAAGAAGACAGCCCTATTTGGGTCTTAGTAATGTATTGGAAGTTCATGGTTTTAAGAACAACTGTTTTTTTAAAGTAAGACTCTTCTCTTAGTAAATTCTTTGTCTACAGCTCCTACCCCTATTTTATTTAATCTTTCCAAATGGCTATAAAGCCAATAGGGATGAGAATAATTACGGAAGTAAACGGTGTGCCAATCCTTCTTCTTTCCATAAACAATGGTCCTATCTTCCATATTAGTTGAGGTGCCCCTAAACAAAGAATTTTACAAGGTATATTTCTCTTGCTCAGTTCACTACATGATACCTTGGTGCCACTTAAACATTATCTCCTCAGAACACATTATAGCTATAAACAATAGAGCAAAGTACCAATAGTAAAAATAGGGTGGAGAGATTTGTATTGTCCAGTGAGAAGAAGAGACAATGGAAAAATACGAAGGAGCAAGGAAGGGTTTGGGGGAAGAGATCATGCTTGGTAAGGTGAGCAAGATGAAAGGAGTCTAAATAAGGGTAGGCATGATGAAAGGGGCAGGGGATGCTTCAAATAAATGGTGTCATGACTGAAAGGAATATTTACAAAACATCTACTAATTAGCAGGATGTCACTTTATACTGGGGGCAACCAGGTAGTACAATGGATGGAGTGCCCAGCTGGAAGTGAGAAAGACTCATCTTCCTGAGTTCAAATTCAGATTCAGACATTTAATTGCTGTGTGAACCTGAGCAAGTCACTTAACCCCTCTTGCCTCAGTTTCCCCATCTGTAAAATGAGCTGGAGAAGAAAATGGTAAATCACTTCAGTATATTTACAAGAAAACCCCAAATGGGATCATGAAGAGTTGGACATGGTTGAAAAATGACTATACAACAAAAATACTTTATAACTGATTAAATTATTTCACAAGTGATAATGATTCACTTCAGAAGAAATAATACTTTGCAATAATTTCTTTTAAATTCTGCAAAAACATAAAATCTACCATTCAGTGTAGTGAAATTTATATATAACATATCTATGTATAATTTTAGGTAATGAAAATAAAATATGCATATAAACATATGCCTGTAAATAACAGAATCACACTTTGAGGGGATTGTACCTAAGTGTATATTATTGAGGGGAATAGTTTTCAAATTAGGAATGGAGGAGAAAGGAATGGAGGGTAGGGCCCAGGGTCATGATGATATGCTGTATCTTAAGTAAAGAATAAATCTGATAATATAAAAAGTTATACTTGTGCTAACTAGGATAACATAGTAATAGCTCAATGTTTGCTGAAAATATGAATAAAGTGAAAGAATAAATGAGGTATCCTATATTACCTTTGGTATCTGGACCAACTCTGAAAGGTTATGCCGTCTCAAGTCAGTTTCATATAGATCTAGGTATAGATTGATAGAGATAACATTCTTTGGTGGTAAAGGTGTCCAAGTTAACCTGTTTCAAAGATCTAATTTTGTGCGTGGGAATCTTTCCTTGCCCTGATTTCCAGGCCCAAAGGCAGGCTTGGCAGGCTTTGGAAGGGGGTGGTATCATATTTGCCCTTGTGTCCTTGGCAAGTCTTCCCTCTCTTCTGTTCTGTTAGGCACAAGCACCTGTTCCACCACAGAGGTGGCTGCATTTCACTGGCAAACCTGAATGACAACTGACGGTGAAGCATATAAGGATAAAAGGCTCTCTGTCCATGAAAAATACGGTGATTATTACTAGCCAGTATGCAAAATTCACTGCAAACTAAACATCACCTGTTAAAAGTGACTGTGAAATAATTATATGCTGGTGAATGCAGCATACCTTTCCAAAGATTATCCAAGTCATCTAGCTCAGATGATTGAGACAGATGATTCCTCCAGGATATGGTTTATTCACTTTCTTTCTAATCTGTATTCTCTCCAGTCTGTGACCTTTTGTATCCACCTGCTAAACAAAAAGTGTACTGGAACTGAATTTACACAAATGAAAAAGAGGATACTTTGGTTTGTCTTCTTTCTCCTCCATATTGTATCCTTATGTTAGTTATACTACTTGGCTTATAGAAAACACCAGGATCTGCTCATTGGATGTTAGAAAATAAGCATTGTACAGATGCGTGCACAATGGAAGCATTTTGATGCAGTATAAAATGCTGGGTAGAAATCTGGAAACCTCAGTTCTTTTCTCCTCTAATTAATGGTATGAACTTAGACAAGTCAAGTATTTACCTAAGGACTCAATTTCTTTCTCTGGAACATCAGAGTTGGATTGATCATCTCTTATCTCTTCAAATTCTCCAATGTAGTGCCACTTATTTCTGGGGCTTGTTTGTCTAATTCTTAAAATGGTAATAACTCAAAGAATCTACCTTATTGGGTTTCTGGGAAGCCAAAGACCATGATGTATGTAAAATACTTTGCAAAACTTTAAAGTGCTATATAAATGTTAGCTCTTTGGTGACTATCTTTCTTTTCTTCCATCAAAGTCCTCTTTCAAATGCCTCATCCTGAATTTTAAATGGCTGTTCCGGAGTCACATATATTCTTCCTGATCCTTCAAAGTTGGAAAAACCTCAAATATGGGTTCAGCAAAGTACTTAAGTTTCCTTATCTAAAAAATGAAAGAGTAGGCCTCAATGACCTCTGAGGGGTCCTTCTCTAGATCAATAATTTTATGCCCCTATAATTGTATATTTCGTATCTGATGGCCAGATTAGCTAAATTTGGAGATATTATCTTCGGATGAATTACCAGTAAGTGAGGGATTACCTTGGTCACCAGAATTCACAGAAATAGCTTCTAAAGCAATGATATGAATAAGGAAGAATGAATAATGAAGGAACAGATAGAAGGGGAAAGGAAGATCCAAGGAAGAGAACAGAAGGAAAATAAGGAAGTGCACTTCCCCTTCTTCATTAAAGCAGGGAAAGTTACCTGCAGATTAAATCCATTCTTCCTTTTCCAGAGGTTAATTCATCCCACTATCCTCGTGTTGGTTCTGAAATTCTTCCTGGAGCTTTTATTTGTAAATCCAAGAATGACTAGTTTTAACTCTTCTGGCAGAACAACAAAAGCCATCCAGGGAGGGCTGGGCATCAGTGTCCCCAGCCCTTCATTTGATAATTGTATTATGATATGAGGGAAGTGCTCATCACTGCTTCATGTCTGCAAAGGGATGAAATACATGGGAAAATATACATAGGAACTGGGATTCTGTTTACAGCAGGAGAACTTCACAAGGATAAATAGAAAAAAATCTGGGCCATCAAAGTGATCAGAGAAACAGTGGATGAGGCTATCTCCTCAAGGAGAATAAGCAGAACAATTACAATAACATTGTTGTGGAATATATGGGACTAATAGATCTTGTTCCAGTCACTACCCTGCCATTAACTAGCAGTAAAAAGGCAAATCTCTTCTCTCTAGGCCTCATTTTCTTCATCTGGAGAGAGAGAGAGCTGGACTGGCTTATCTCTGATATCCATTTCATTTCTAACAACCTATGAATTTATAAGCCACTAGTCTTGGAGAGATGAGTCACTCACCTACCTAAAGACAATGGGACAACTACTCTACTGGAGTGGGGTTTGATACAGTAGACTTTCTGTCCTGCTCCAGGATTTTAGGATTGCAAAGGGTTACAACAGTGATGGTCCAGAGGAAACATCCCTCAGCGTTACCACAAGTGGGTACCATTTTCCTGGTCTGTTCTGAGCCCAATTGCAGTTTGGCATAGAAGAAAGAAGAAGAAGAAGAAATCTAGAATCAGAGTCTAGTCACATCTCAGGATATTTTTTTCTTTTAACTTGGGGCAAAAAAAAATGGGAATTGAGAATGAAAGTATTAGGAACAGGAGCACTGAATAAAGAAAAACCCTGAGAAGGGGGCGTCTCACATTTATCCTCACAGAGACAAGAGAAGAAAGTAGAGAGAGGACCAAAGAGAGGCAAGGAAGGCTTAAGGAGGACCATAAGGTAAGCCAAAGGGTGACAATGGTAGTAACTGCAAAGAACTATACCAGCAATGTTTGTCACCAGCTTCCAAGTTCCATTCACCCCATACTAGAGAACAGTTCTGTTACAGACAGGTCAGTGTTCTTTTCATTCTCATTACCTTACACTGAACTTTATCTTGGCAAGTCTGACTCTCAGAAAATATGCAAAGTTATCTGAACATTGTCCACAGGAAAGAAGTGAAAAGGAAAGCCCCATCGGTGCAAACCAGGATCTACACTCCCAGTTTTAGAAAGGAGAGAGAAGATCGTTTACGAAGAGATAAAGTGGTAGGATGAAAAAACTCCTGGCCTGGGTGTGCTAGAAGTCTTGGTTCCTGTTCTAGCTCAGCTCCTTACTACCCATGTTACCCTGAGTAAATCCCCTCTCAAAATCTTAGTTTCCTCAGATAGAAAAAGAGGGATTTGGCCTAGGTGGTCTCTAAGGTTCCTTTCAAATCCAAATCCTATGTGTCTATCTGTCCTGAGGCAAAACACACTTTTTCCAGGCAATTTGAAACATTTTTCAATTGTTTTCTCCCCTGGAATTTGGGAGAATTATGATAGATATACTATGTTAAGGCAGTGGAAAGGTACCAATAGACCCAGAAGTTTTGCTTTAGCTCAATGGAAATAATAAAGTTGCCATGCCCAAAATTGTTCTGTACAACATTCCTAACCCAGACTATGCAAGATATTTTTGCATTTGTGCTGGATGAGAATTAGGGTTGGGTTGACCTGTCACTTTGCTCCAGATGTTATTGGCTTGTAGCCGCCACTTTTCAATCACTTTGGGGGGGGATATTTTTTAAGAGGAGAATGTTGTTTTGCTCTAATTTTGTTTGTTTTCTTTTCATTCTTCCCCCATATAGATGTGATTTAGAGGAGAGTAATTTAAAAGTTAAAAGGGACCTTAGAAAGCAGGGCCTAGAGTCAGGAAAACACAAGTTCACATTTGGAGTTAGGAACTGAGTGGCCCTGAATAAGTCACTTTACTTCTGTTTGCCTGAATTTTTAAACTGTAAAATGGGGATAATAAAAGTACCTACCTCTCACAGGGTTGTTGTGAAAACAGTATCTGTAAAGTGCTTAGAACAGTGCCTGGCATTAGTAAGTGCTATATATAAATACTTATTCTCCTTCCTTCTCTCCCCTTTCTCCAGGTTCTATCTCATCATTTTATAGGTGAGGAAACAGAGGCCAAGAATGATCCAATGATCCTTTAAAGCTAGAATGTTTAATTTTTATGCTTGGCACAGAAGTCATTTAATAAATACTTGTTTTTTGATTGATTAATTTGAACCCAATTCACATACAATTAACTGGAAATACCAGCAATTGTTGAGTTTAAAATATTACCACTAATAAAAACCAATAGATAGGCACTTAGGTAGCCAAGTCTAGAAATGGAAGGTCCTGGGTTCAACATATTTCCTAAATGTGTGACCCTGGACAAGTCATTTAACCCCAACTTCCTAGTCCTTACTGTCCTTTTTCCTTGGAATCAATACTAGTAGCTATTCTAAGATAGACGATAAGGGTTAAAAGAAATAGAAATACATGGGGGGAAAAAAAAAACTTGCTTTGGGCCTAAAACAAGGTTCCTAACCACATCTATGATTTTGAAATACATTTCTATTATTTTGTTTTTTCTCCATAGTTTTTCAAGCCTTGGAAGTCACTGATACAAGAAGAAAATAATAGAGGGCTCAGGTATGTTTTTTAAGGAAAAAGATAGATGGGATTTGTGTAATTTAATTTTTATCGATTGACAAATACTTAATCCATGTAATATTCATATTATTTTTCATTAAAATGTAGTTCAATAGCATATTGAGAGTCTCTGACTTGGCAGGTTCAATTAAAATAAATATTTATTAAGTACCTATTACACAAACAACACTACAATATAGTAGGTGCTGGGAATAGAAGGTAACATATAACAAAGAAAAATCTTCCCTTCTCTCAAGGAACTTATATTCTAATGGTAGAATAAAACATACACAGCAATGAATACATATTTCATCTTAGTGGTAATAGGATGGTACTAAGGCTATGGTATCCTGGAGCCAGGCCGTATAGACTCACAAGAGTCAACTGTTAAAGGGTGCATATACCTAAGAAATCAATAGATATTACAGTTAAGTCAACCTTGACTTTCATTGTCCTATGGATAAAGTGAGGGTGAAGATGCTGATTTCAAAGTGTGCCCTCAATACATTTTTTTCAGAGAGCCAGTTATTAAACATGTAAGCAAAGAATTAATGGTAATAACTTCTTAGGAATATCACTTCAGTAGCTGTGTGGAGGATGAATTAGAAAGAAGAAAGCCTCAAATTAGTTCAAGGTAGCCTGAATGAATAAGGGTAGCATCTCTGTAAGTGGAAATAAATGTTCAGGTGTAAGAGATGTTGTGGAGTCAGAGGTAGGAAAAGTTAACAATGAATTATATTGACAGTGGAAAGATGACAGCGAAGGAAGATTCATCAGTGACCGAAGTTCTAAACAGGACTAGAGATAGTAGTGAGAAATGAGCTGGAGAAGGAAATGGCAAACCATTCCAGTATCTTTGCCAAGAAAACCCCTAATGGGATCACAAGGAGTTTGATGCAGCTGAAATAATGGAACAACAATGTAGTGATGAGGCTGTGGTGAAGATGAAGAATTCTGTACATCTACATCAAATCTGAAATGCCTGTAGGATAGCCAGGAAATGACTATTGATGATGTGGGACTAGAGTTGAGCACAGATTAGAGAGAGACATTTGGAGGTCATCTGAAATAAAGGATAAATAAACCGTTAGTAGCAAATGAGATCACCAAAGTCTTGAGGGATACCCATTCTAAGGGAATTGGAGATGGATAACACTCTAGCAAAGGAAATTAAAAAGCACCAAGGAGACAGAAAGAAGAAGAAGCAGGGGAGAAAGTAATACTGTGAAGAAGAGGGTATCCAGGAAGAGAATGGATAATTCAAAATATGCCGTTATTGTGACCAAAACAAAATGCCTCACTTTCCAGCCAAACTAGTGATGAGTCTCTCCATACCTTGATAAGCTGTTCTTAGACAAGAGACTTTGTAAACCTTAAAGTGCTTTATAAATGGCAATTGTTATTATTAACCTAGTCAACCAGCCTGTACTCTGGTAGTGTAAAGATTAAAATTTAGGGGAAGCTGAGGCAGCTAGAAATTTGTTTCTCTCTGCAAGGAGTATTCTATTTTTATGAGGTTTATTGAAGATTAAAATATAAAGAAAACACAAGTAAGAAAAGCACATGTCTAGGCCCAGAGATCCTATTCACGACCACTCACATCTTGTCTGCTAGGTGGAGAGCTGCGTGTGCTCCGAAGTGGAAGTAAAAAGAGAAAAAAAAAAGAGACCCCACCTACGGTGGAGAACCTTTAAATAATATTTTGATCTTGTCCCAGGTGAGAATTCAGTGAGATTACAAAGCATTCTGGGGAAGTGGAGCACGGACTTCTGGGGATTGAAGTACTGGATTCAAGTCTATTTTTGCAATGGTAACAGCATGAACTACAATCTCTCAGTTCTAGAGCTATGATCCTATGACTCTTTGATTTAATAAACCAGGTATTATTTCAGTTTCAATATATTTCATTTTTTTTTAATATTTTTAAATATTTCCATAGTGCTTTAAGGTTTACAAAAGACTTTACAAATATTCTCATTTGATCCTCACAATAACTCTGAGAGATAGGTGTTATTATTATCCCCATTTTATACTAAAGGAAACTGAAGCAAACAGAGTTTAAAGGATTTGTCCAATCACACAATTGGTAAAAGTCTGAGGAAAGATTTGAACTCATGTCTTCCTGACTCAAGGACCAATCCCTTATCCATTGCATTACCTCACTGCTTATAGAATACTGAAATAAAAAGGAAAGGTCTATGCTTACCACCTATATGACCTTGGGCATATAATTTTACTATTCTAGATTTCAGTTTTCTTGCCTATAATCATGGTACCTAGTATTTATATAGTACTAGAGGTTCATGAATCACATTTACGTGTCATCTCATTTTATCCTCACAACTGCTATTATTAACATGTCCAGTTGACAAAAGAGAAAACTGAGGATGAGGGCATTTAAGTAACTACCCCAATGTCACACAGCTTGTGAGTGTCTAAGTTAGGAACTGATCTCAGGTCTTTCTGACCCCCAAGTCCAGTACTCTTTCCCTGAATGATGTGTTTTTGTTTTAAGAGAAGTCCAGTTATTAAAAATCTCAAGGGGAAAGTGGGCCCACAAGTGAAACTGTTCCCTTCAGGATCTCCCACCAGAGGAGCAGGTTCTTTTGATTTCTGGTGCTTTTTTTAGAAAGTGGCTCCCTGTAGCCCCGCGACAATTTGCCCAGAAATTCAGCACTTTGCCCCTGAGTCCCTGCCACCAACACGTGAGAGGCATTTTTAGCACAAATCTGAAGTCCCTTCTAATTTTGACTATGTGACCTTGTGACATGAGGCTGTTTTTCATTATGTGGAATCTCAGTCCTTGATATGATGAGAAGATGAAACAGGCAAGAGAGGTATGTGTTTTGGCAGAAAGGCAATGGTAGTGTTGACTTAACAACAGTTTGCAGAGCAAAAGGAAGGATGGGGATGGAAATATATGCTGATGGCAAGTCAGAAAATCATATTGGTAAAGAAGCAGAGTCCCAGGCAGATGAGGATTGATAATCATCTGTTATCAATTTTATTCAGCTCCAAAGTCCTAGGCAGCTATAGATTTTTCAGTGGTATTACTCTCTTTCTTCCTCTAGTTGGCACAAGGGAGAGAGCACTGGGCCTATGGTCAAGAAGACTTTTACTATATGTGTGACCTCAGGCAAATCATCTAACCTTTGGTTGCTGTGTAATTAGAACCTGCTCCCTTGGACTTCATTTCCCAGCATCCCACTTTCCTTCTCACACTACATGCTAATGTAGGAAGGATATAAGTTTTGTGTAGCCCCACCTCTCGCTCTCTGGCTGATCACATTTAGTGGAGGTGGTATGAGGTGAGAGGCAGGAGAATTTTACTCACGTGGTTTACTTTTGGTTAGATAATTAGGTTTGAACTTCTATCACTTTTAGTTTATTTTCTCTCTCCTTCAAGTGATTATTAATAAACCTTATAAAATATAATACTTGAAGTTGGTAGATGATTATTTTTAATAGACAAAAAGAGAGATAAGTTTTAAAAGCCTCTGTTGCCCTCGCTGCTGCCTCCCACATTTGACCAGACACTGCCTGGGGATCCTTGCTGTTTCTGCTGTCCCTAATCAACTGCAGTTTGCTCCATCGCTCCCCTCACTCCCACCTTGGCCTCCCTACCACTGCTATATACCTGAAGGTCTGAGAGCTGTTTGGAAGCACCTTCTTTTTCCTTCCAGAAGGTGAGATCCAAATCCCATTGGGCTACCTCCACCTCTCTATCCACATGAGTTTCAAGCCTGCTCTAGCCACTTTTCAGCAGGGGAATTCAGTGTGGAGCAGCCCCATACACACTATTGACCTACACCAACCCAAGCCTGGCTAACCCAGGGGGACTTCCATGCTCCTGGCCATAGGGTAGAGACTGAGGTGTCACAGGGCCACTGTCTTTACCCTTAGTGGGAAGGGGAAGGAATGTTCCTTTTCCAAACCTCTTAACTTTATAACTAGTCACTACATACTAGGGTAGTGCCACCTATAGACAAGAAGTAGATTTGCAACCGATTTAATAAGACTTGTAAGCATGGACCAGTTTCCTGCTTATCTCAAACAACTCCTATTCCGGGAGAGCATTACAGAGCTTTCATAGCTCAGTTTGGGGGTATCTTTTCTTACTACCATTCCTGGGTGCACTTGTCTTTGAGATTAAGTTGAGTAATCTTGAGACTCAGAGGGGAAATTCATCTCTGTAGACCCCCTTGCCATTTTTTGCCTGCCTAATCTCTGCAACACATCCAATATAGGATTTGTCCACATTATGCCCAGTGCATGTATAGGGAATCCCAAAAGTGTGACCAAAAGAATCTAGATGGATGATGGTACTTGGAAGGGGAGGGGAAGAAACCTCAATGAGTCTAGAGGTGAATTTTAAGCCTTTTCAGACTCCATTGTTTTATTGAAGTTAACTGTTTCACTTTGTTCCCCTACAAATAGTGAAGAAGTCTCTGTAACACAGATATAAGAACTGGATAAAAAAAAAAAAAACTCTTGAATTCAGTGCCTACATCCTGTCACATATATTGTATTTGCTGATTATTTGTTTTAAGATTTATTTTTGTTTTTAAGTTCATATATTAATCTAATCTATATTATTCTATTACACTATGTCATTTTCAGCTACTGGGTTTTGGCCATTAGCTATATGTTCTATTACATTGTCTTTATTTGTACCTCCCCCTATGCCTGGACGGGAGAAAAAACCATTGTAAAAGCTCATAAATAACTTGGATAAACCCTTTTCTTTGGCAAAACCATAGGTCCTCTGGATGCTGGGTTTGCCACCAGATCCATTGAGGTCACATGTTGCCTATACAGCCTTTTGTTCCTTTTTGACTTTTTTAATTATCACATAAATGATGATGGATGAACTCCATCAAACTGGTTACAACCTGTATACACAACCTTTAGAGAATTTAATGACCTAAAAATCTAAATTGATTTTAAGGGGTCTTTAGAAGTGATTTTCAGGTATCTAGTACTACCTCTGACTAATCATTTACCTGCCTTTGAGTTGTTTGTAATAAGAGGTAAAGGGTCCATTTAGTAGTTAAAGTAAAGTAAAGTAGTTAAAGTAAAGTTAAAGTAAAGTGCTGTCATACTGTTGTATTCCCCACTTCCACATTCATAAAAGTGTAACGCATGAGACATATAAAGATATGCCTTTTTTTGGCTGTTACAGTCTCATATGGGAGTTAGGAAGGTTTTTCTAGGGGGTGTGGTACCCCTGGATGGCTCCTGAGGAGGGAACATTATCCATGTTGCCTAGTGGCTTCTGGATGTAACTCTTCAGCTTACTCTACCCTTCCACCAGAATGATCTAGATTCTTGGTGATGTTTTAGACCCAAAAGGTTTTCATCATCAGTACAGAACTTTGTTTTTTCTGAGCTCCTCTGTCAAATTTTGGAATGATGGAGGTAATAGATTTTGTTAAAAATATAACATTTTTGGTTGAGAAACCTTTATATTCTGCCTCTTCTTAGGTAACTTAGTGTGTCACTGATTGCAAACTATATATAATATATGTATATATTATATATATATATACATTTTAAAGATATTATTTTTCCTTGTATGTGCAAGTGTTTGAGTTTTCTTTTTTCTCTCCTTTTTGTACTTGAAGCATATGTTACCAATATTAATAATTCTTTGACTTTTCACTAATATAAGTTTACATTAGCCCTAATATTAAAATGCATACCCAAAAGCTTTAGATTATGGAAAACTGCCATTGATAGTTAAATCTTTTTGCTTTGGATTAATTTGACTTTGATTAATGATTGTGTCTGATTCTAGGAGAAAGGATCACAAAAGAGTCATTATACAGTACCAAGAAGCACAAGGTCAAGGAGACCAACCAATCCCGATGGGATTGATGAGAATTTGCACTAACATAGAGAACTTGTTTTGGGGTTCCAGGAAGTGGCTGTTTGACAACATCAGATACAGGACTTCCCTGTGCCAGATTCAGACTAAGTACCTCAGTTTATTTATCATTTCAGCTCCCCAATCCCTGAGAGCAAAGGTAAAATCAGACCAGGGAATGCTATTTCCCATTTGCCTCAAAAATCTAGCCCCTTTTCTGACTTTCATAGTGTAGCAATTTTTTGCAGTCCTGTCTGCTGATTTGGGCAAGTACATATTGCTGCAATGGTCCTACAGGGTTGTGGGACATATATCATTTTATTGGGCCCTGATTCAAGGACCTATTATAAGCTTATTCTTGCTTAGTCAGAATTTTTATATACTATTTAATTTTGATTTTTTTCTTCTATTTTTTATTACTTCCTTTTAACAATTGATTCACAAAACTCAGCCATGTATTCCTGGGTGATCTGTGTATTTGTCAACACCTTCCTCAGGGGGGATTGTATAATTGCCACATAATTCATTTTTAAAAAATTTTTCTCATTTGAGAGTAATTTTAGGAAAAGAAACTTGTTATCTCCCCAAATCTAGAAAATGAACTATTTGGAGAAGGTGCCCTGGAGATGCCTGCAGAAACCTCACACTGCCCCAAATTATCCCAAATGAACTTTGGGATGTAGTGAAATTGAACTATGGGGGGGTTGCATTTATTTTTGAACATATACTCTTGTGCCAAAGGGACTGCCCCCTTATGGGTTTTTTGTCAATGTGCCTAGCAATCATTGGTTTTATTCTCTTTATCTTTTATTTCCCTCTTATCCCCAAATTATTATAATTTCCACTTAAAAGGTACAATATTGTATGTATCTCTAGTTGAAGATCTTTAGAGATATAAGTAGGTTATTTGTACTGATTCCATGAGGAAACTGGGCATATAAATCTAGGAGATTTTTACATGCTCATTTCACATGGGAATCACAGGGGGATTGTATAATTAGAACCTGCTCCCTGGGACTTCATTTCCTAGCATCACACTTTACTTCTCACATTATGTGCTGACATAGGAAGGATATAAGTTTTGTGTAGCCCCAATTCTTGCTCTCTTCAGGTGATCACATTTATTGGAGGTAGTGTGAGGTGAGAGGCAGGAGAATTTTACTCACGTGGTTTACTTTTTGTTAGATAATTAGGCTTGAACTTCTATCACTTTTAGTTTATTTTTCTCTCTACTTCAAGTGATTATTAATAAATCTTAGAAAATATAATACTTGGAGTTACTGCATATTAATTTAAATCTTACACTGCCTAGGTTTCCTCAACTATAAAGTAGAGATAATAATAGCACTTACCTTACAGGATGTTGTGAGGATCAAGTGAGATAATATTCATAAAATACTGAGCTTAGTAAAAGGCACATAGTAGGTATTTAATAAATGCTTATTCCCTTCCTTTTTCCACTTCTATTATTCTGTTTCCACCTCTGCTCCTCCTCACACCACTTCCCTCTGAAAGCCCAAACCATAGATGACTAGAAAAGAATAATTGTGGAATAAGTGGGTGGTATTGAGGATTAAGGATAGGAATCTCCTAATCTGGTTATTTCTTCTCCTACCTCAAATTTTACTCATAAAACCAAATTATATTCAAGTGACACTAAAATTTCCAAATATTGCTCCAAACCACCCTACTCTGCTTTCTGTTACTCATCCCTATGGAGACTCCTCAGTAAGCTTTAAAAATGATTCATTTTAATGGCTCATCAAAATTTCAAACTACCCAATAATATAACATTACAAACAAGATGGGTCTAAATCCTTTCCTGTGTTTTAGAGCTTTCAGGGCAGGAGAGAGATAGCCAGACTAGCAATCCAGAGGCTGCCCATCTCTCTTTTTGGAAAGTGTTCACACTTTTCTAGGATTCTGTTTCTTTCTTTGTAAAAATAAGAGGATTGGATTAGATGACCTCTAATATCCTTATGATATATTTACTATCCTTTAATACTTTGGGGATCATTTTTATGGCATTAAAGGAAAAAAAAAGAATCCTAACTCTAAAGTTAAATAATCCTAACTAAAAGTCATCAAAAATAGGTGAGAATAGCAGGCATATAACAAGACGGTATGTAACATGGAAAACACTACTAGTAAATTCAAAGCTAACAAATGAGACTTTTGGGTTTAGAGATAAAAAAAAATAATAAAACAACAAACCAAAACCCAACTATATTAAGATCTTTAATCCACTATTTACTTTCTGCATGACTTTGGGGGCAAAATCCCTTTTACCTCCCTCCTCTGCCACAGCAGTACCATTGAAGGTTGGGTGTATTGATCTCTAGAGTACTGTCTACCTCCAAATCTATGATCCCACATTCTTTTCCAAGCTGTCAAGTTAGTTGTTTGTCTCATCCATTTAAGTTCAGAGAAGACCCTCATTTGTCACTAGCACCAACTTGGGTATTTCGTTTTTGAGCCCTAAGGAACTGAAATGAGATCATTTTTATGCCTTAGGATGGACAGTAACAGTTCTACAGTTTTCCATGTCATTGATACACAAGTAGCTAAATATGGAATTGTAACCCAAATATGCCATTCTAGGAAGGGAGACATATGTCAAACCTTGCTGCAACCACAAGAAAACTTCTGTTCTTTCCACTCAAATGAATGGAAGAGCTATATATATATATATATATATATATATATATATATATACATATATATATATATATATATATATATATATATCAATGTATAGCTAATAAAAAAAATGGTTCCATTATTTTCAAATGTGTGCTAAAAATGCCTCCTGTGAGCTGGTGGCATGGACTCAGTAGCACAGTGCTGGCTGTCTGGGCAGATGTGTGGCTGGGCCACAGGAAGCCACTTCCTAAAATAAGTGCCAGAAATCAAAAGAACCTGCTCCTCTGGTGGAAGGTCCTGAAGGGATCAGTTTCAGCTGTGCCCACTTTCTCTTTGAGATTTTTAATAACTGGGCTTCTCTCAAAGTAAAAACACATCATTTGGGGAAGGAGAAAGCAGCAGTTAGACTGCTGAGTCAGGACTGCTAGAATCAAAGGAGGAGTTCTCTATCTTTGGACTTAAATGGTTTGGGCAACTGGGAAAAGGAAGAGGGGGAAGAAGGGGAAACCTAATCCTGCCACTCGAGTAGATTCCATTTAAATGAGGGGGCAGCAATATGTATGCAATTACCTATATATGAGATTGCTACAGAATGGATGGGAGGTGATAGCAGAAGGAAGGTTCCACAAATGAGAAAACGAAGACTTTAGTGAGGGTAAGTGACCCAACCACAGTAGTATAGCTAGGACATATTACAGAATTAAGAGAGACTAGTTCCCACATAGAGGGATCTGCTTTCTTGCTGTCCTTAAAGCTGTGACACCCAAAGGAGATTATGGTTCTCACGTTTTTTTGATAGCACTAGCATATCAGTCCAAGCAGACACTAACTAGAAGGGGATCCAAAGTTAAAACAAACAAAATGAAAAAAGATGAAGGGATGAGAGAAAAATTTCTCGACCCCCACCACAGTTTACAAATAAAGATAGTATGTTCATTCCTTTTAAAGATAAGAATATGAACTAATTGTTTACATTTACCTTCCTATGAAATCTTTTTGGAGAATTTCGTGAATAATGGCTTCCTCCAAGTCTGTCAATATGCTTTCAGGTAAAAACAACAAATGGCTTCCTTTCCCTCACCTCCTTCATAAGAACTCTCTGCCAGTCGTAGCATGGCTAAGCACTTGGCAATATTTCCTTTGTTCCAGTTTCTTAGACCATTAAGTGCTTTGAGGACAGAGATTATATTAGATTCCTCTTTGTATCCCCCACAGCACCTAACACAGACACTTGCCCACAGTTGGCACTACAACATAGATTACCTTGAATTTGAGTTTATGTTACCATCTGAAATGGTTTAAGTGCACAGATTTCTTTTTCTAGGATTTTTAAAAAATTTCTTATCATTTGAAATGTGTAGGAATTAAAGGACTACTAGAAAGAAATCTAAATTCATTTTCCCTTCTGATTCCTTCCTTCAATATAGATTCATATGCCAACATGTACAATATAACTCATTCTGTATGTGTGATTTAATTTTCTATATTGTGGATGTACAGTACAAACAATGGCTTTTACAAGAAAATTTCAGAATTGACTATTGCAACAAGAAATGTGCTCAAATGATGTTATTAATCAAAGGCAGCTGCGGCCCAGTGTCAGGAAGACTTGAGCTCAAATTCAGCCTCAGACTCTGTCTTACGAGCTGTGTGACCCAAGACAAGTTACTTAACTTGTGTTTTCCGTTGCTTTACTTGTAAAATGAGGAAAACAATATCATCTACTTCAGAGGGTTGTTGTGAGGGAAAAATAGATAATATGTATAATGAACTTAGCATAGAGTATGGTACATTGTTCAGGCATGTCGGACTTTTTGGGACTCTGGTCAATACTATTCCTGAGGTTTTCTTTGGCAAAGATCCTGGAGGGTTTTCCATTTCTTTCTCCAGTGGATTAAGGTAAATAGAGGGTAAGTGACTTGCCCAGAGTCACATAGCTAATAAGTATCTGAGACCAAATTTGAACATACACCTTTCTGACTCCAGACCTAGCACTCTATCCACTGAATCTTCTGGCTATCTCACCTGTAATGGCTTCAATGCAAATACTTATTCTCCTCCTCCTCCTCTTCTTTTTTATTTTTTAACCTTGCCTTCTGTCTTATAATCAATGCTGTGTATTGGTTCCAAGGCAGAAGAGTGGTAAGGGTTAGGCAATGGGGGTCAAGTGACTTGCCCAGGGTCACACAGCTGGGAAGTGTCTGAGGTCAGATTTGAACCTAAGATCTCCCGTCTCTAGGTCTGGCTCTCAATCCACTGAGCTACCCAGCTGCCCTCTCCTCTTCTTAATCAAAACTTCCCTAGCTGATTATGTGCTAACTGTAGAAGATCAGAAATTAAAAGAAACAAATGCAAAAGGGAGAAGAGAAAGAAAGTTTCCCCACTACCATCACCATATTATTAGAATGAATATTAAGTTGTTTTTAAGGTAAAATGGAAAGTCAGTGGAAGAACTATGGCAGCATATAATTTAGAGAATTTCACTTGGAGGCCATGTGGGCAAAGCCAAACCTTAACAACTAACCAATAGCTACACTGGAAGTCTTGTGAGGTGAGGCTCACTCTCTCCAGAGGCTGCCCATTCTAACCTGAAACATCTTTAATTGTCAAGAAGAACTTCCTTACAGCAAGCCAAACCTTTCTGCTTGCATCTACTACTTACTCAGTGCTTCTGGTACAGTTTCTTGAGATCAAGTAGAATAAGCTTCATCCCTCATTACACAAATCAATCTTTCAACTATTTAAAGACAACCATTATATTCCCCATAATATATCTCTTCTTCTGGTTAATCGGACCCACTTACTCCAAACTATCTTTATGTGGCATGAACTAAAGGTCCATCAGCATTCTGTGTGCCCACATCTGTACACTCTTCCCTCTATCGAGTTCCTTTTTTAAAAATTCTTCTTTTTGGTTTACATTTGAGGTTTCATCAGTAAAGTGAATTCCTAGAGTGGGAACTCCTTCCACCAATGCAGAATGGAAATTTATCTATCATTTAGAATCTTATCTGGTTGCCTAGAGGTTGTTACTTGCCCCATGGTGACATACCATGGCCTGACTTGCTTGAGGTCTTCCTGGTCTAATCCAGTACTTCCCACTCATGCACTTCCTAAAATGCAATGGTCTGAGCATGGATGGAACTCTACAGTTAGACTATGAGCACCCCCACTATAGAGCCTAAGTTATTGCAAATTAGAATTAGTCATTTATATCAAAATCTGACTCAAATTAAGCTTACAATTCTTAAAAACCAGGAGGTCTTTTTGAGATGAATTACCATCTATTCACATTTCCCTAAACTTTTTAATATACAATTGATTATCACAACCAAAATGCCTGCCAAGATAGAGGACCAGACTAGAGGACTGATAAGATAAGTACCATCCTCTCCAAAATAGGAATTATGTATAAGATATAAATCAATTTTATCTCTTCAATCTAGGTTGATAATGAGGGAACAATCTAACAGCATAAAAGTCTAATCTGAAATCCTCCTTCCCTACCAGCCACCATGTTCCTTCAGGGCTACATGAGCCAACACCTAGGTTTGCAAGAGAACTCAACTCTTCTCATTTCCCATCATGCTCTGCCTAAGGGGGCAGAAGTGAAGCAGCGCATGAGACTAGAACAGTGTTCAAACAGAATGGCATTTTTCACTTTCTTAGCCTTTATTTTTAGTATCAGTTCATTCTGAGCTTTATGGGTTCCTGATGTTATCACCTTTTTCTTGTCTTTTTTCAATTGTTATTGATACCATTGTTTTAATATCACTTTTATTTCCTCTTTTCCTTACTCAAGGAGCCATCTGTAGAACTATTTTTTTTTTTAAATCTGCGAAAAGAAAACCAGTCCAGCAAAATCAACTAACATATCCAACCCTATCTCATGGTCTACGCAACATTCCTCTTTCATAAGCCCCTGCTGCATCAACGAAGGAAGGAAGATGTATTTTCTCCATCCTCTCTGAAAGACAAGTTTGGCCATTATAATCACATAATATTCAAGGTTTTACATTTATTTTTTCCCCATTATCTTCCAGGGTGATCAGGTGGGTTCAAAATGTGATTTTTCAAGTAGAACATCAGTATGAGTTTTTTTTTTTTTTATTGTTTTAAAATACTTCTAAGTTTTTAAAGGAGTATTCTTTTGAGTATAAATGACTGCTTATTCCTCAGAGTTCAATTTACCCTATATTTTCTCCTCTTTGGAATAAATTCTCTCCTCTAGGCTCCTAACACAGAACAGGACTGCTTTTGCTTCCTCTCTTGCTTTCTCTTCTGTGTTTTTGACACAGTTAGATACCTGTTGTCTATACTCAATATGCAGTCTGGCCTTTCTTCCAGAAAAACCTTAAAGGGGCTAGAAGAATATGTTTCTGCTATTCATATTATCAAGAAGAATAGAAGATATACTTCCAACCAATGAAAATCATTGAATTATTGAATTTATTGAAATTATTGAAAATTATTGCCAAACATAACCTGCTTTCCATACTTGATGAAAGAAAGACCTTCATTCCTTGCCATTTTCAGTAGGTGCTCTTTTGGTCAAGTCCCTAGGAAAATTGCTGTGGTAAGCATTTGAAGAACTCTTCAATTCCTGAATTGTCAGAAGCCTCACTTTTTTTGCCTTCTGTTTACTTCATTAGAGAAGAAAGATGCATGTATTTAGAATAACATTAGTTCAAGTCATGATTCTGTTTATTTCTAAATATGGAAAAATGAGCCTCAATTTAAAGGATTTGACAACTTGGTCATTTACATGCCTTCCACCTTGGAATCTATGAATATGAGCAATTTTACAAACATACCCAACTTGTTTTCCACTATATTTCTAACTTCTTTCAACTTTCTTTTTCCTTTTTCCTGTTTGATGCTTTATAAAAATAACTTCTTACTGATGTCTTCTCTTTTTATTCATAATCGTTCTCCACAATATCCAACCCTCTCAAAAAGCTATCTCATTTAAGAAATAGTATTTTTCAGTCAATAAAGAAAAAGAGGGGGAAAAAAAGCACAATCATATTGAGCCACTGTTAAATACATTGGAAAAGGCCAAAGACATATACAACCTATAGACCTCAAACATCCATGAAGGGGTGTTAAAGCTAAATTAAGCTCTGGTCCTTAATTTTGATACAGTTTATTAATATTTATTTGAGTAAAAGAAGACAGACAAATAGAGAGAAGTTGAAGCCTATTCTCAAACTAGCCCATGGATGATCCTCTCATGGCTCTGTTTCTCAACCCATATCCTTTCACCACTGTGTCCAAGGGAATAGAGAGAGACCACTTCCTGAAACCCCCTATTTTATATCCTCTCCTTTAGCCCGAATTCTAACCTGATCCTTTCTGGATCCTGAGACTAAGTCAATGCCTTGTAACCCATGCTGGAGCATACTCATATGATGTACACAGAGACACAGGTAGGACCCCAGTACATGATACTGGGAGGGGATCCCCCTACACAATGTTGGGTTGGGGATATTCTCATATTTTTTTCATTCAAGTTAAAGGTGATCTTTATAATTTTCTTTGATTTATTTTAAAACTATTTTTGTGTTATTATTCTTTCAAATGATATGATAATTATGAATATAATTTTTTAGCCCTGTTTACTTTAATCTAAATTGGTTCTTGTAGACTTTTCAATACTTGTCTATATTTATCACCTATATAATTTCTTACAAGACAGTAAAATATTCCTTTATATTCAAGTACCATAATTTATTTAATCATCTCTCAAAAAATGGGCATTTTTTTTTTGTTTTCAACTTTTACCTAACTCAAAAAGTACTAGTATAAATATTTTGGTTTATATCAGGACCTTTCTCCCAACAATAGCTTCCTAGGGGTAATAGAGTGTTAAGTTCAAAAGATATGAAGCTCTTACTCATTTTATTTGTTTAATTCCATCTTGTTTTCCAAACTAGCTGTACCATTTCACAATTCCATCAAAATATAGTATTACTGTGACTATAATTTTACAAATCCTCCAAAACTGAGTATTGCCATTTTGGGGGGTTATCTTTGCCAAATTACAGCATGTGAGGTGAAACCATAGGATAGTTTGAATTTGCATTTCTCTAATTATTAATTATATGGATCAGTTTTTCATGTGGTTGTGAAAATTTGCGATTTTTCTTTTGAAAACTTCAAATCCTTTGACTTTTTTTCTTCTGGGAATTGCTATTTGTTTATAAACACACACACACAGACACACACACACACACATATATATGTTGATCTAAGTCTAATTTCTATAAGATTGATTTCTATTTTTTTCAAAGATTTTTGGTATATGAGGAATTTTTTTCATTCTTCAATTTATTTCCTCTGTGAATTTTTCTCTAGTTTAAGCAATATATATATATATGTATGTATGTATATATATATACAGACATATATGTCTTTTTATATGTATTTATTAGAACATTTTCCCTTGATTAAATGATTCACGTTCCTTCCTTGCCCTCCTGCCTCCCCATTCTGTAGCCAATGAGCAATTCTACTGGGTTTTACATGAATCATTGATCAAGACCTATTTTCATAATATTAATATTTGCAATAGAGTGATCATTTTAGAGTCTACATCCTCAATCATATCTGCAATAAACCATGTGATCAAGCACATGTTTTTCTTCTGATATGAGGAGGTTTTTGCTGGGTAATTTATGTTTTCTACTTTATCAGATATTTGGTTATTGAGTTTCATTCTTTCTGATTCTCCCTTGTCTAATCTGTTCCATTGATCTCTTTATTTTTTTTTAAACTATAACAGATGTTTTTGATGACTGCTATTTTATAATATAGTTTGACATCTGGAAACACTATTCTCCCTTCCTCTCTAACTTCTTTTCATCATTTCTCATCTAGGTAATCTAGATTTTTTGTTTTTCCAAATGATTTTGATTATGATTTTATCAAATTCCATAAAGATATCCCCTTGGTAATTTGATAGGTATAATATAAAAAATATAAATTAACTTTGGTGGCTTTGTCACTTTTTTAATGACATGGACTAGTTTTGAGAAATGAATATTCCTTTAGCTATTTAGATTATTTTTTAAGGAGTATTTTGTGATTTAATCTACAAAAGGCCTTTGTATACTTAGGTTAATCCCCCCGCCCTTTTTTCATTTTGTAGTTATTTGTGATTCTTAGATCTTGTTATTATCATATAAAAATACTATTTATTTTTCAGAATTTATTTTGTAGTCTGCAACTGGGCTGAAGCAATTAACTTTCCCATGGAGCATCTTTGCTGATTCCTTAGGATTTTCCAAATATATATCAGCAAGTAGGGATACTTTTTTTCTTCTCTATCTATATTTAGGCCTTCAATTTCTTTCTCATCTTGTTGCTCTTGCAATCTTATACTTTGCATATGATCCTTACTTTTAGTTTTAGAGAAATGCTTTTTATGGCATTAATAAAAGGTCTTTCTATGCCTTTATTTTATAGGGTTTTTAGCATAAAAGAGTGCTGTATTTTGTCAAAGACTTTTTCTGCATTAAGATAATTGTGTGTCTTCTGATATACCCTCTTTTGAGCTTATTTTAGGTTTATTTGATGAATTTCCAACTTTTAAAAGTATGGTAAATATTAATTCTCTCTTTTTCTATTTTGTCATTATATCTTTGGAGGGATATGAGTTTTCCCCAGGATTATTTTAGCTGTATTCCCCAAAAATTTGTTTTCATTTTCTTTTGCATGATTGTTTCTATGACTTTTTCTTTGATGTACTCATAATTTAGCATTTCATTATTAAAGTTCTATATATAATGACTTTTTATTGTGCTATGTTCTATTAAAATGACTTTTGTTGTGTTATATTCTATAAAATATATGCAACATCTCAATGCCCTAATACATAGTCAATTTTTGTAAAAGTTCCATGTTATTTTAAGAAGCATGTATATTATTTTGCAGAAACATTTGGATTTCATAAGTCTTTTAGCCTTAGTTTATCTAACAATGTGTTCAGTTCCACAATTTCTGTCCTGTTTATTTTTCTGTTAATACTGATCCAGAACTGAGAAAGGGATATTAAATTCACTTGTCTTTATTGTATTATCCATGTCTTCTTAGACCTTGGTTAATGTTTACTTTGTGAATTTAGATTTGACATTATGTTAATCTCATTACTAATTCTCCCAGAGGTTAAAACAAAGAACTCAAAAGATTGAATTTGCGATTGACTATGAATCAGTTTCATCTAACTCCCAGAAAATATACCCCTGTCTAAAAGGACTTAATTTGAAAGAAGGCAATCATTTACCTCTCAATTACCTCTAAATCACCCTATCCTCCCAAATAAAATCAACTCTCAAGTACCTCTTAATTGACCTAGCCTCTGGCTGGTCAGTGAACTTATACTACCAAGTTGTTCCTTCTCTCCTAACAGCTATACAAGTAACCTGTTTTTTTGTAGTTCAGTGGGAAAGTGAGGGAAGCCTCAGATCTTTGGGTTTGTGTTCTTCCTCAGTATGGTGACTCAGTATGCTGTTTCTTGACTACAATCTCCTTGTCCCAATTAAAGATCTGTTAGTATAACTATTATATTAATTCTGATTTTTAAGGTTGATAGATGCTAATGTATGTGAAAAGGTATTGTTTTTTTTTCTTTTCAAGAATAGTGAAGTTCGCTTGCTTTTCCCTTTTAATATTTTAAATGTTTCCTTTTGCTTTTGTATGAAAGGATGATTGCTACTGGGCTTTTTTGGATTTATTTTAAGCATTTAAGCATAGTAATCTACCCAAAATTTAAGTTTTATTTTATGTAATTTTTTAAAATTTCTTCTTCTAAAAATTGTAGAATTTGGGTTTCTTATCCAATATGTAACTCCTTATTATTTTATTGCTTGCTTAATTGCATTCACATTTTAAATTAGAAGAATTAGGTTTACATTTTCTTCTATTTAAAATAATGCTAGACAATATAAAATACCTGATAATCTAATTGTCAAGACAAACATAGTGCATATTCCCTTTCATCCTGTAATACCACTACTAGATAAGTATCCCAAAGAGATAATTTAAAAAAAGTAGAAAGAACATGCTCATATAAAAATATTTATGGCAGTTCCTTCTGTTGTGGCAAAGACTTGAAAATTGAGGGGATGTTCATCAATTGGAGAATGGCTGAAAATAATTGTGATATATGTTTGTGATGCAATAATATTATACTATAAGAAAATATAAACAGGATGATTTAAAAATAAAAGCTCAAAAGATCTATGTGAACTGATGCAGTGCAAGATAAGCAGAATTGGGAGAACATTGTATACAGTAACAGCAATATTGTACAATGATCGACTATGAAAGATTTAACTACTCTCGGCAATATAATAATCTGGGACAAATTCTTCTCATAGAATTCTCATTTCCTTTTAGAGTGTGGGTCAGTCTGACCCAGGGAGAAAGGAGTCATTAATAATTCTCACAAAGACACTTCCTTACACTGACAAAGGCCCCAGGTTTCTAGAAGGTGAAGAAAAATGTATATCTATGTTTGATGGTGGCAGTGATTTGGGGGGTTGGCAATGGGGAAGAGGGAAAAAAGAGAGAGGCAAAGGACCATATTTAGCTTTTCCATTTACTGATTCCAATACTTTCCTCCCTTTGAGGCTCATTATCCTTAATTATAAAATTGCTCATGCTAAATAATGGCAAAATCTTTTCTAGCTATAAATCCTTTGGTCCTATGACCTAGTTCCCTCCCTATTCCACTACAGTTTCAGTGACATCTGAAATGTAGTATGTAAAAAATATTAGAATTTAACTTTTTCTTTCTGGTAGTGCACTAGCTTTCTTGGCAACTTCTATACCACGGTCTAACAGAATGATCATATTAACATCTAAGCCTATAATCAGGGAGTTATTTTTGGCTCATCATTCATCTTTCTTTGACCCCTTCCCTCTCATCCAACTAGTCCCCAAACCCTATCAATTCATTCTCTGCAACATCTGTGTGCATACATCTATGAGAGAGACAGAGACAGAGAGGAGTAGAAAGGGAGGGAGGGGGGTGAGAAAGAGAGAGGGAGAGAGAAAGAATATATATATATATATATATATATATATATATATTTCTCCCCCTCAGGTCAAACTTTTTGTACTATATGGATTTACCAAATGACAGAATTTACTATACACTATTGAAAATACGTATTATTTGAATCATTGTGATATGCTATATATATATGGAATACACATAATAATTGTCAGGAAATCCATTGTTTCAATTAATTAGCTGAATAACCAGTTTTATAAACTGTATATATTTATTTATTTCTCAGCCATTTCTTTTGGATTTTTTCCTTGTACCTATAGACCTTCACATTTTTTTTTTGGAATTTCTTATTTTGCTTTGTGTGAAAATTAGACTTCAATAAAAAAATGAAAATTTAAAAATCAAATTACAGAAACTCAAAGTAGAAGTTTGGTACAAGAAATTCTTATTGATTCTATAAATCATTTGAAAATTTAGAATCCCTTTTGTTGCAGAAAACTCTACATTTAAGAATAGTCCATTTAAGAGTTAATAATTTACATTTTAAATGTCATGAGTCACCATTTTTAAAAGTCTCTACAGTCTAATTAATGGAATATTATGGAAAAGATTCAGTAAAATGCTTAATAATTTCATTTAAAAGGTGTTAGTCCTAAAAATCAGTTTATTATGACTACACATAAATACAAAGTGTGATACATATTATTTATGATTCACTAATAAATGGCATCCTCTATTCATGAAAATGACCTCGTACTGGGAACAGATCTATTAATTATTTTTCCCACACTCTAATGAATATTTACCATAAGCCCCTTCTCTTTTACCTTTATGGGACTATTATGGGCAAGTTGAATTTAAATTGACAATCCATCCTTATTTTATTCTTGAGCTATATAGCCATTTAAAAAACTGACAATCAAATCTTTGACTTATTTCTTTAATAACACATAGTACTTGTCTCTATGAACAACATCAGTTTGACATTAAACTCACATTGTCCTTTGTGTTTGCATGTCATCATATTTGATTTCTTACTTAAATAGCACTATTTCTACAGCCCATAAATGGACTGAGTAATAACACTACTCAACATGCATTGGCCATTTTTTCTAATCAGTCAGGTCATTTTAAGACAACAAATTTACTTTGGATTTGTTTAGCCATGGTATTACTAATTGGTGTACTTGGCCAAATCTCACTTCACTTTGTGTAATATCAGCCTGACCCCTGACTACTGGGTGGAAGTTGTATTATGAAAAATTTAAACTTTATATAATAACAATCTTTATGATAATAAAAAAAAACTGCCTAGAAAAGGAATGTATTGCCTCAGTAGAGCAGTGGCTTCTCTCACATGATGTCATCATCAAAAGCTGTCCAATCACTTGTGTTGGAGTAGAGATTATTTTGTGGGTATAGATTGAACCAGATGGCCACTAACATCCCTTCCAAAGCTCCAATTCTCTGATTTCATATATTCATTACCCCTGACAGTACATAAAACCTGGCTCCAGAAAATTCAGTTCAGAGGCATGACTTGTTCCCAAACATACAAGGAGCTAGGATTTGAAGTCTTGAGGCTTTAACTTCTTTTTTCATCATTTAACCACTAAAGAGTTCACTGCCTATCAGGGTACCGGGCAATTAGCAGGAGTCATGGTACATCTGGGGCAAAGTGTGGTACCCACTCCAGATGCTTTGGTCTTTAGTATTTTAACCTAAAAGCATGATAAAGAATCTCTGGTTGAGAGTTACTAAGAAGTTCTAAATGAGTTTTATATTCATTAAACCTTCTGGATTAAGGATGAAGGAAAACCATTTTAACTCAAGACAATTTAGTCTTTGGAATTTATCTGACTTTTCCAAGCTCTAAGGAGGTTAAGTCAAAATGAACAGAACTCCAGCTGTGGGGATTTAGGAAAAACAGAATATAATCAAAAACAATAACAAACTCACATGATACCGTTGGAAAATGTTTAAAAAAAATAGAAAGACATTGTGTTTTGTGATTGCTCAACTTCACTAGCTTGCCATGTCATTCAGGAGCAAGGGAGGGTATTGGAATGGGAAGGAGATGTTCCTTTTCTGGCTCAGATCCAGAGCTGGGGCCTGCTTAATGAAGCTGATTTGTAAGTTCTCTGACAAGTGATAAAACTCTTATCCCCCTTCCCCCTCCCAATGGCTCAGCTGCATATGTGCATGGTAGCATGCAATCTTTCACATTAGATCAAGTCATAACTGTTAGTTCACTGTGTGGCCTGAGGTCATTATATGAGCTTTAATGTTGTGAGTTTCTGGGATGTCAATTCTCTGCCTCCTGTTTATCTCACTCTGGTATTGAGTGGGATATAGTGAGAATGTTTCTAGAATATCCTAGGCTGACTTAAATTGCATGGTGTTGTGGGAAGATCACTGGATCTGAAATAAGAATTTTTCAAATTATGATTTTTCTACTAAGTGCTGTCATGACCTTGGTCAAGTCACTTAATCTCCAAACATCAGAATCCTTAGTGATGGAACAAGAGGGTTGAAGTGGATGGTGTCTAAATTCCTTTACACTCTAAAACTATGAGTCTATCAAATGTCAAAATTAAGAGTTAATACCTATAAAATATTTTCCTCTTTTTTATTCAATTTTTAAAAATTAATGAGTATTTATTTTCTTTCTCTGTCCCATATCCTCCCTCTAAAAAGAAAAAGAAAAGAGTAAAACCCTTGTAATATATATATATATATATATATATATATATATATATATATTTAGTCAAGGAAAACAAATTCTCACATTGGTCATATCAAAAAATGTGCAACTTCTATGTCATATTTAGTCTATTGCCTCTGTTATCAGTTGATGGGGAGAATTCTTCATCACTGATCCTTGGGAATCATGATTGATCATTGTGTTGAATATAGTTTTAAAGTCTTTAAAATTTGTTCATTTTTATAATGCTTTCAAAGTATAAATTGTTCTCCTGGTTCTTCTCACTTCATACCTTCCTACTGTTATTGATGGCACATCCTTTCCCTCAATAGCAAATGTCTCACTCATTCCCTGAAAGCCAGTCTTTTGTCTTGATTGCTGTAATTCAGTCAAAATTCCATTTTTATTTGAAGTATCTCCAAAAGTCTAAATTAAGTCTTTCTGAATAACATCTGAGACTGGATCTGAAGTAGACTATTTCTAAGGCTACCCCACCTTCAGGATAAATTAATCTCCTAAGGACAATAATGTCAATTATCAAGGATAATTAGACAGAGGCACATGACTGCTATAAGGCAAACAGGAATGTGCTGGTGCCAGCTCTAATCAGCTTGCCAGAACTGACTGATAAATTTCCAGTGTGAGCATTTATACCTCCAAAATTCTCAATCAATATGAATCTAATCTTGTCTCATTGTTTTTATTGTCTGGATGTAAAGTGTTATTAATGCTGACTAAATTTTAAAATGTGTGCACCTTTTTTTTTTCTTCTGGAGAACCTGGTTGTTAAACACTTACCAGCACATCGCTCTTCTGCTCTATAAACATTGTTCAGCAAAAATGCCAGTCAAAGGTTCAGAGAATAAAGGCATTACCAGACTGGAGGCCTGGTGACTAGCCTAATAATAACTGCCTTTCATATAGCATATTAAGGTTTACAAAGTACTTCCCCATCCATTACCTCATTTAAGTCTTTCTATACTCACTGGGCACACAGATGTCAATTATACTCCAGATCAATTTTAAGGCATCAAGAAAATCTTTCCAGGCTAGTGTGGGTCCTTAAAAAACCTACTAGAAGTAGTAAAGAAATGAATTTGGACTGAAAGCTAGTGTTTTTAGTCAAAGTAAACAGTTTGATGCATGGGGTATGAGAACAGTACTTTGACATTCACTTCAGCACAGAAACGAACCACTGCTTTTTGTGGATTAGTTGTGAATTGGTACCAAGAAAGAGAAGTTATTCAGAAGTACTTAGCTGATATTTGGAAAGAATAATATTGGGAGAGAGAATTCATGGGTGAGTTCGGTAGGAAATAGAGTTGAGGCTTCCACCAGTTCCAGTTATGGATTAACTAATTATGAATTATCTAAGTGGGACTGTGTGTTATGAATCTGGATCCTCATGTACCCATTAAGTGATATATACCAGCTGAAAAGCAATGGTGGAAGACATCATTAAAACACTACAAGGACTAGAATTGAAGAGTACCTTGAAGGACCTTGCAAATGTTTTTGCTAGTTAACATGCTGACACTTCTGTGTAACACATTTGATCTTGTACTAGTTCTGCAGATCATGTATTTTGTTTATTTTGCTTTGAGTTTGAGGTGTGTGGAGGTGGAGGAGTAGGAAAGTGGAAAAGAAAGGAACATAAATGGCACCTAACGTATAAGGCACATGCAAGTGATACTTCTGTGAAAACTAAGAAAGTGGTACTAATGTCCAGTGTCTCTGCACTTTAGATTATACTAATTCCATGCATCTTATTATCTTATACTTTTAAAAATTAATTTCAATAACCAGTCTAAAGAAAATGTACATGTCTAAGAGCTTTGACTCACTCTTATGTTTGCTACATCCCGAGGTCTTCCAAAGTAGTTTGCTTAGAGGTTTGATAGTTCATATGTAAAGAGCCACTGGGTTGTTGCATGTCTTCCAAAGCACATTTTCCATTTGTGAACAAATTACTCTCCTACAGACATGAGCAATAGCCAGGGTGGGACAACCTTCACCATGTAATTTGGGCAAATTTCCATGATGCCAGGAAACCAGGAAGCCCTTCCAAGGGGTGACAGGTCCTGTCTTCTTATTTTTTGCACTTCTTGCATTTTTCCATT
The DNA here is from genome assembly GCF_027887165.1 of Monodelphis domestica. NCBI lineage: Eukaryota > Metazoa > Chordata > Mammalia > Didelphimorphia > Didelphidae > Monodelphis > Monodelphis domestica. Next base: position 107,123,481 of record NC_077233.1, read on the forward strand.
ATGAAGAAAGAAGTTGCCCCAAGGGCCAACGGACAAACATCCGATTGTCCTCTGGAAGAGTCATAACCTGGCAAGAGCCCAATGGAAGGGTAGGGAAAGACAAGTACAGTGAAGAAAAACAATTAGAAGTACAATCACTTCCTGACAGTTGCAATTTAAGGGGGAAAATAGGAAACAATGAGATCTGGAAAGCCATGAGCAATTATTTGGTTTCCAAGGACAAATCAGGTAGCTTAAAGCTTAGGCAGAATGAACCATGCAATGATACATTTTAATATGCTAAATGCTCAACTTTGGCAGACTCAGAAGAAAAGGCTCCAAACCTTGGCACCTCTCAACAGAATTCATAAGAGACACATGCACACATAGAAAGCAGTTTCAGATGTTATATCATTTCTATCCATCAGTTAAAAGGAAGTTACAGTGCTTGGTTTCTGTCATTAAATATCTACTATGCTAAAGATGAAAAAGTTATTATTAACCTTTTATTATTATTAAATATTTACTAATTAGTTACAAAGTCAATACTTGAAGAATTTGACTCACAAAAGTTCCAAGTAAATATAATACATCCTTTCTGTCTTTCAAAAAAAAGCATGGACATCTTTTGTTATAAATGTTTCAGAATTGCATCAACAAATGTAGCTATTTATCTGAACATGATTTTTAATTCCAAGAACAGAGCAATCAGAAAGTGTTCTTTAAAGGACAACGTGCACTGCCAGAGACCGGAGAAATGTTCTAAGAGAATTATTGTTTTGTGATACCCTAATGTATCCTATTATCTTCCCTCATTTTGAAGAGGACCAATGGCATCATGGGATGGTTACTTGGCTCATGAGTGAATTGAATTGAAAAGGGACAGAACTGTACAGTCATCAGACGCAATTTCTTCCAGTCATCAAAGTCCATTGGCAAGACAGAAACCAAGATGACTGGGTGAAAGCAGTGTATGACCTTGGCATCTTCAATATTGGACCAAGCCCTATGCACTCCATAGCACCTGCTTCAGCCACCATCATTCATGGCCACTGACTGGATCACTTGTCCTCATCATGCCCATTTCATCAGGAGAATTTTTCCCTGCTTGAGGCAGACATGCCCCTAATTAACTAATGAGTTTGAGGTCTTTTGGTTACCCTCAACCTAATTTAGCCCACCTGCCAAGATGGTTTTACCACGGTGTAGCCACTACACATGCTACAGCTTCTTGGATCACAAAGATCCTAACAAAAAAACAAACAAACAAACAAAAAACACACACACACACACAAAAAAAAAAAAACCTTTACTATGCATAAAAAGTTGAATTTCCTAGTATTTTACAAAAAATCAGGTTGTTGAGGGACCCAGAGGCCATTCTATCACACCCCCAACTGACCACCAATTTCCTCTATGGCATTGTAAAGTAGTGAATATACTCAGCTTTCACGGAAACCCCTCTTATCAGGAGAAACTCTAATACCTAAGACAGTCATGAACCTTTTAGAGACCAAGTGCCCAAATGGCACCCTCATGACACATGTGAGCTGCCCTTTTACCCCAGACAAGGGAAGGAGGAAGTTCATCTATTGGGTTGCTGGGTAGTACACACGCCACAGGTTCAACATCACAGACCTAAGGCATCCCAATCTATTACTGGTTCTCTCTATGTGTTTATTTTCTTTTTTTCTTCCCATATCAAGTTAAAATCTGCTTCTCTGTGACTTTCATACATGGTTCTTTATTCCAAATTCTGGGACTATGAAAAATAAGTCTAATCCTTATTCAATATAACCTTTAAAACACTTGAGAGTAGATGTTGCATACTACCTAAATCTTCTCTTCTTCAGATTAAACATCCCTAGTTTCTTTGAACTATTATAGTATAGCTTTATATCAAGCACCATGACTTTACTTAACACAGTTTTCTGAATGGTCTTCAGGTCATCAATATTCTTCCTAAAATGTAGTGCCTTCTATTGGACAACTCTCTAAGTTTGGCCTGATCAGAGCATAGTGGAAAAGGATTATCACTTTCTCTCTTTTTGGAAATTAGTCTTCTAAATGCAATCTAAGATTTTATTAACTTTTTTTCAATTTATCATAGTTTTCAGACTGTTGAATAATATTGACTTTATCTAAGATCCTACTTAGTGAACTACTATCTAGATACATTTCCCCTATATTAAGCTTTTGAAGATATTTTTAACTCAAGCATAAGCTTTAATATTAAATTTCACCTTATTAGAACATTCCTGTATCCTAGAAGGTGAAGATTTTTTTTTTTGGATCTAACTCAAATTTTGGATCCTTAGTTCTACTTTTAAATGATTCTTCTCAAGTTTATGACTTCCATAAATTTGGTGAGCATTTCATCAATATCTTTATCTTAATCAGTGATAGAAATGTTCTTTTAATCATTGGGATATGCACAGATCCTTGGTCTACTCATAACCTTATAAATCCAAGTATGTTTCTCTTTCACCAGGGTAGTATAGAAAGACCACTGTCCAACAGTCAACTCAGAGAGATTAAGTGCTTTGCCCAAAGTCACATAGCCAGTAAATGTTTGGGCATGATTTCAGATTTATGAAATTATTTTCTCACTTGTAAAATGAAAATAGTTGTGCTTTCTAAGTGTTGTTATGAGGAAAACATAGCACTCCTATCTCTTAATCTCTCTTCTTTCCCTTTTCCTTTTTTCTCTTTTTATTTCTTTTCTCCTTCCTTTCCCTTTCCCAATCTCATCTCTCTCCCTCTCTGTTTTTCTCTCTCTCTGTCTCTCTCTCTCCATATATATATATATATATATATATATATATATATATATATATTCACACACAAAAAGATAGAAATAGGTATAGATACATATCGATATATATATATACATATGCATATATGCATTCTAAATTGAGAAAGAAAAGGAAGCAGGATTGAAATAGTTGAGACCTAAATGAGATTTATTACCACTTTTGGCAGAAGGAAGAAGCAAAAACAATTGAATAGTTTCCCTGGTACTACCCATTGGTCACAAGATCATAGATCATATGTTTAAAAATAGGAAAGACCTTAAAGAAAATTAGTCCAATTATTTCTTTATATATGAGGAAACTGAGAACTACAGAATTTCATTAACTTTCTCAGGGTCATACAGCTAATATATGTCTGAGGCAGGATTTGAATGAAGATTTTCCTAACTTCAAGTCCAACCCTCTCTCCATTTTTTTACACTTCAAACAGAGGGATCATTTATTTTGATTTCTTTTTTGGCATCAAAATAAGTTAATTATAAAACAGAAAGACATGCTTTACAAAGAAAGAAATCCTTTCTATTCTAATAAAAACCTTCCATCAGGGCTACCTATGACTTCCTGTGGCTACCCATTTCAATGTGAAAAGGTTTTAATTGCTAGGACATATGTTGTAGGTGATTCTTTGTTTTTGTTTTCCCTGACTCCTGGCTATATTTGTTTTTTCCCCACCTTCTGCACATTTCTACCAGTTATTCCCTCTGGGGCCAAATCGTACAAATCCCATACCTTCTAGTCCTGTGCATTTTTGGCCTGTGTCCTACCATAAATCCTCCAAAAGGGCATCCTCAGAGTTCCTTAATAATTCATGGATAGGAACAGCAACACTAGGGCTACCCGTCTGTTCTCCCATTCTTTTAATATATTTTTGTTGTTGTTAGATCAATGCTATATCAAAGCTTACCCCTAGAGGCTAGTTCAGTCATCTCAACATATGTTATATGTTCATTCTGTTCATACTAGGAAAATCAGCTTTCTAGTAATAATTGTTTTATTAAAACTAGAACAACCAGGAGGAGGACTTCTTGAAACTCCAGTAGATTATGTCATTTTGTTTTTGTTCAACTGTATATACTAGGTTTCTCAAAGACAAGGGCTAAATTGCTCATCTTTTTTGTTGTTTTGATTTGGTTTGGTTTTTCATTGTTTTGTTTTTGTAAATCCAGAGTTCAGCACAGTACGGATGCTTGAGGAAAGTTTGAGTTACTGCAATATCATTTGGTTATTACAATTTAAAGAATCTAGGAGGTAGGTCAAGATAATTCTCATTATTATGGAGCACTCATTTTAGACTTTGGTACTCTTTATTCTCAGTATGATTAAGGCAAAGGAAACTTGAGGTTGTGGTAACTAAAGGCTGAGAAACTGAACTCAGCAGTCTTGTTGGGAGCCACACAAGACTCATCTTTTTTGAAATTGTTGATAATTTTCTCTTCTCTAAAAGCTACAAGATTCCAGGCCACTATGTCTTGCCATAAGATCTCACATCAAATATGCATTATAGAGGAAAAGAAATTGAGGTTTAAGTAGGCCAAGAAAAGGGTGAAGCAGGCATTAACTCCCCTTGCCTGGCCCTTTCCTGACTAATCCCATCCCAAGGAATAGAACACTGAGATCCAAGAAATTACCCCTAGATAGAATTGTGTTTCAATAATCCAGAAGGTAAAGTCAAGGCCATCTACCTAAGGAAAATTTTGGAAAAAGTAATCTTTATAACATAGGTCTTTTCCCTTAAAGATGACATAGAATATAAATGTTTATATATATATATATATATATATATATGTATATATATGTATATGTATATGTATATACATATATATGTATACATACACAAACACACACATATATATATAAGCATCCAATAAACCATTTCAGAATTGCTTAACTTAGAGTTCTACATACCTTTATGTAAATTAAACTATTGTTCTTTCCACTTTCAACATATGGAATCACAATACACTGAACCTTCATTGAATGATGAATGACAGATTGGTGGTGTTACTTTGCAGCTAGGTGAAATAGGGCATTAAGTATTGAACTTAGTTTCAAGAATATGCATTTTTATCTTTCCTACTAGCTATATAACCTCAGGCAAATTATAGTTCTCTCTCTTCCATATCATGACTTTCCTCATTAGCATTTCTATAGATAGTGGGTCAGTATAAGAAATTAAATGGGACTTTTGAAGGGGTTTTGCAGAAGACACAGATAACAAATGAAGGTTGGGAGACAAGTTAAAAAATAAATGCATAAAATAATTGTAGATTATTGTATAATACCAACACAGTTTATCTTTTAATAATTAAATATATACAACTTCATTTTTAAAGTTAAAAAAAGTAAAGTTTTTGAAAAAAAAAACAGAAATCCAAAAAATTTACATGTAGTTTTCAAATAACAGAGGCGCTATACTCCTAACCCCCATCCCATCCTACCCCAACAATGTGTAAAGCATACCTGTATTTAACTTTTTAGGTCTCAATTTGCTCATCTTAGGACTGAGTATAATAATAGCACATACCTTATTGAGTTGCTGTTCAGGTTCAATGAGATAACATGAAATTTTTTTTTATAATCCTTTCAGTGGTATGTACCTTCTAGATATTTTTTATTAATAGTAGTTATCATCTGTTATCATCTGGACTTGGGTTAAATAGAAAATAAAATGAGGGTCTTGTAGAATTCAAGGCAACAAACAGAGTTAATTTTTGCCTATCCTTATCCAAAACAAGAATTCCTTCTACGACAAACAGTATTAATCAGTCTCTCTTTAAAGAACTCTATTGATAAACTTACTTCCCTATAAGACTTCTCATTCTACTTTTAGACAACTTCAGTTGTTGAAAAATTTTTCCCGTGCTAATTAAAAATTTGTGTACTCATCCATTGCCCCTGGTTCCTCCCTTAGCAGTTCAGCAGCGTCTATTCTTCCTTTCACATGGTAGTCCATCATGTACTTGAAAATACCTTTCATGTCTCACGTCTTTCATCCCAATCATCCCCCATTCTTTATCTGTTCACCTTTTTTTTGTCTGTTTGTTCATCCTCAGTTCTCAGTTTGAAAAGTAAAGTGGTCTATTTATAAAAGTTGAATAGTTTTGGTGGTTCATTTGAACAATAGGGTACAGGGAGAAGAGTAGAGATAATGAAAGGTTCTTAAAATTTTGCAGTGAATGGGTTCAAGGAGTCAGGAGCCAGCATTACCCCAAAGTTGTCCTTGGTCCTGCAATATGAGTAGGGGTGGAGAGGAATGATGCTTGGATCTGCACTAGGAGCTGTTGCTACAACAACTTCTTATGAGGAAGCCCCAGATAAATGATGTTTGATCCCTGGCTAGGATTAAGATTTATGAAATATCTGAATGTGTGCCCTACAAAGGCTGCAAAACCTTCCCTAAAAGGCTTTTAAACTATGAAAAGTTGTATCCACTTCAACTGAACTTAATCATAAGCTCCTCACATGAAGCTTTGTTTGTAGATGATGACTCTTTTATAGTCCAGTTAATCCTGTAGACAAGCCACACTTCCAAAGATCCTGCCCTATAATGTAGTGATTTCATTAGTGGCCTTTGTATATTTCCTTCCCTCTCTATTATGATAGTGTAAGACACGTGACAGTGCCATGCTGTGATACCTCTCCCTCCCTCATACAGGATAAATCAGAAATAATCATTAGAAGAAAGACATTTAGAGGATTTGAGATTGAATTTCTGTAGAAAGTGAGAATTTAAATGGGATTTGACAGAAGTCAGAAAAGTCAGAAAGTGAAGATGAGGAGAGCCCGTTCCATGCATAGAGAGTGTCTTGTTCAAGGAACAGTAAGGAGTCCAGTGTCAGAGAAAAGAATGCACGCACTAGTGATGTTAAAAATGTAAAGTTGTCAGGTCTTGGCAACAAATTGCATGGGAAACATGAGAGCGTAAGAAGTCAAGAATGACACCTAAGTTGTAAGAATGAGGAAGAGAGAGGATGGCAATATCTGAAACGCTTTAACAATAATAGTAAAGTGTGGGAGTGGGGATTGTTTTGTTTTGGGGAAAAGGTTTGGGACATTTTGAAATTAAGATGTCTATGGGACCTAACAAAAAAGTATATATTTCTGTAAATATAATACATTTCAAAGAACAACTAAGCCTTTTGAAATAAGAGAATCTTGTCAATTATATTTCTTTGTTTCACTGTTTTGCATTGATCAGCAACATTGTCCAGTAGAAACTTCTTTATTCTGAAATAATGACAGCTGGAAAGTTCTGTGATCACCATCAATCACTCAGATGTTTTAGAGACTTGACTCAACCCATGTGTGCTGTGTATGTTACAAAAATGCCATGGAAATCCACTTTAATCCATTAACTCATAAGACAAAATCTATGTTTATTTAGCGCTTGGCAATTACATGTAGACAAATTGCTGACCTTTTTCCAATTTCAAAATTGCTTGGAAAATTATTTCATTTTTACCCCCACCTCAGTTCTCTAAAGTAGTATTTGCCAAATAGAAATCTTCACTGTTTTATGCAGCGAAGAGTAATACTTATCACGTTTTACCAGTGGACAGTTGGTTAAATCATCTTTCAATAAGAAATAGGTCTTTCCCTAGGAGAATTATCTTGGCTTCTTGTCTTTCTCTGATGGATAAGTAACTCCTTCCAGGTCATATATGCTGAAGCAAAATTATGTCACAGGTCATTAGGCCATCTCTGTCATGAACAGCTCCCACTTCTAATTGTATTTACCAGTTTGGAATTTCTGCTTTGAAGTGTGGCTAAGGAGCTAATTTGTTCACTTTCCTAGTCTCAGGCCAACACTTTCCAACAAACATCCATTTTAAGAAAAGGTACTATTTTATATTATTTTTGATTGCTGTATGGCTGAATATATATGACTCTTATCCTTCCATTTGTAGCTACATTTAATTTTTATTTTATATGCACAGTTGGAACAATGACCTTGTGGTAGTAGTTACTCTATTAGATATCAAAGTCCACCACTAGTATGCTTTTAGTATATATTTCCTCCTTACTTTGCTTTAGTTTCTCCTTAGGACATCTGAATACTGTACTATTTGGTGCATATATGTTGAGTATTGCTATTTCTTCATTATTTATATTGCCTTTCATCAAGAAGTAATTATCTTCCTTATTTTTTTAATAAGATCTATTTTTGCTTTAGTTTTTTCTGAGATCATAATTGCTATTCCTGCCTTCTTTGTCTCAGTTCCAGTCCAGTAAATTCTGCTCCACCCTTTTACCTTTCTTTACCCTGTGTATGTCTAACTACCTCAAGTGTGTTTCTTGTAGGCAATGTAGGATTGGATTCTGTTTTTTTAATCAATTCTGCTATCTGCTTCCTTTTTATTGGTGAGTTCATTCCATTCACATTCATAGTTATGTTTACTGTCTGTGCATTCTCCTCCATTTTGACTTCCTCCTTTGATTCTGCCTTTTCTCTTATCCCTCTTACCCTCCCCTCCAACTTTTCATTTTTAGTCAGTCTCCTCTCTTTCCCTACCTAATGTTACTCCCCTTCCTACCTCCTCCTCTCTTACTATAGTGCCTTTTAAACAACTTCTCCCCACCCCAGCCTGTTTATTTCCCTTCAACTTCTCTATAGGGCACTATACAATTCTCCTTCCCAAAGGATCTGATTGTTTTTCCCTCTCTGAGTAAATTTCAATGTGTGGAAAATATTACCTGTTGTCAACCTCTTCTACCCTTCCATTGTATTGGTCTTCTCCCCTCTCCTACCTTTTGCTTCTTTATAAAATACATATTTACCCCATTTAATCTCTTTTCCCATTTCTCTTAGTATTATTCTCTTCTATAACCCTAGTTTTTTTAAATATATTTTTGACATATCCTATAAAGTTTGTTACTATAACCTCTAAGTATATTTCTTCTAGCTACCCTGATGATAACAACAATTTTTAAGAGTTACCAATATCATCTTTTCTTATAGGAATATAAATCATTTGAACTACCTAGGTCCCTTAATTCCCCCCCCCCCTTTCTTAATTACCTTTTTGTTTTCTTGAGTTCTTTTGATTCTCTTGAGTTCTGTGTTTAGGCATCAAATTTTCTGTTAAACTCAGGTCTTTTCATTAGGAATGTTTGCAAGTCTTCTATTTTATTAAATTACCATACTTTCCCCTGTAAGAATATACTCAATTTTGCTCGGTAGTTGATTCTTGGTTGTATACCAGGTTCCCTTGCTTTCTGGACTATCATATTCCATGCCTTTTGGACCATCAGTGTGGATGCAGCCAGGTGCTGTGTTATCCTAGCTGTGGCTCCAGGATATCTGAATTGTTTCTTTTTAGATGCTTGTAGTATCTTTGCCTTGGTCTGGAAGTTCTCGAACTTGTCTATAACATTCCTGGGCATTGTCAATTGGGGACTTAATGCAGGAGGTGATCTGTGGATTCTTTTAATCTATATTTTACCCTTTTGTTCAAGAATATTGGGGCAGTTTTCTTGGATAATTTTCTATAGCATGATGTCCAGGCTTTTTCTTTTGTCATAATTTTCTGATAGTCCAATAATTCTTCAATTGTTTCCTCTGGATCTGTTTTCCAAGTCTGTTATTTTTTAATGAAGTGTTTCATATTTTCAACAATTTTTTCATTCTTTTGATGTTGTTTTATAGACTTTTTCTGCATGTCATTTGCATCTAGTTGTTGCATTCTAATTTTTAAATACTGAATATCATCCCTTGCTTTTTGGTCATCCTTTTCCTTTTGGTCTGTTTTTCTTTGTAGGTCATCTTTCACTTACTTTGTCTTGTTTTCGAACTGATCAATTCTGGATTTTAAGAATTTTTTTTCTTGTTTTATTTTCTTGTTTTATTTTCATGTTTATATTTTCATGTTTATTTTATGTGCCTCTGTTTCCAGTTTTCTGTTTTCTGTTTTCATTTGCTTTTTAAGTTCTTTTCCCAATTTTATTCAGCCTCTCTTAATTTTTTTTTGAATTATGTTTTGAGTTCTTCCAAAGCCTCTGTCCATTTCTCAGAAGTTGCTATATTTTTGCTTGGTGTTCCTTGGCCCTCCTCTATTCCATTTGTTCTTTGTTCTTTACCAATATAGAAGCTGTTGATTGTAATTTCTTTGTTTTTTTTCCTGTTGTTTACTTATATATTTTCTTTCTCCCCTCCCCCCCCAGTCATTGGCTATATTCTTGCTCCTCTGTTTATTTGATGGATCTGTGGGCTTGGGCTATTCTGTACTGAATGGGCTTCTTCTCTGCTCTGCTGATTAATTGGAGTAGGCTGATGAAGATAACCTGTTGTATTAATGGACCCTGAGGTCAAATCTTCCCCAACTGCCAGCAAAAGCTGACGGTGAAGGTGAAGATGTGGAGGCTGAAGGTAGTTATCCTTGTGTTTCTTGTGGTGGTACCAGGGTACTATATTGTGATTGCAGCCTTTGCCCTGGGAAACCAGTCAGCTTGATTCTTACTGAGGGTCTCATAGCAGTAGGTGGGGGAGGAGTATTGAAGATTGAGCTTTTCTGCTCTCTGGAGACTTCTTATCTGCACTATTGATAGACCAGATTAAGCCAGTCAAACTGATCTACAGAGGTGGATGTGCCCTGAGGCCAAAACCTCCAGAGACAGATCCAGGGATGGAGAGTCTTGTCTGAAGGCTGTAACCAGGTTGCCCTCCTCTCTATCCCTCTCCTCCAAGTGCCTCCCTACCAGCTATGGTCAGAGCCCTGTGCCTCAAGTAGCTGTGGTAGCAAGGCTCTCTCTCTCTGGGCTAGAGCCCTTGCCCCAAGATCCCACTGACCACTGAGTCCCAGAACATTAGGTGAGGGAAGGGTCCTGGGTCCTTCCTCATTTTTTTTTAAACCCCAAGAATTCAGGCATCTCTGTGAACCTTTTACGTTGAATAGAACTCTGTCCTGTTGTTAGATTTGTTTTTTTGTCCCCCTTGAATCACTTTGTTTTTATTTTTATGGAATGGTTTTCACAGAGGACTACACTTTCACTGTTTCTAAGATGCCATCTTGATTCTGCCAATCAACATGCATTTATTGTTTATTATATGTCAGGCACAATGTTAAATCATAGAGATACAAACAAAGGCAAGATCATTGTTCCTGATTTCACTTTTAAGATTTTTATTTATGATTTCCATTTCTCCTTTTAAAAACTCCCTATATCTATAAACTATTTCTTTTTGGGGAAATGGATTTTAATATTGCAAATTTATAAGAATTTGCAATTGATTTTGGATATCTGATTTTAATGGATGTATTTAATGAAAAGATTCTTCTCAATCCATATCATTTCCCTGATATTTTTACATTGATTTTGTGTATGAATGAAAGAACTTTTTGTAATTTATAATTGTTCCTTTTCTATGTTTGATTATTAAATTTTCCTCTATCTAAAATTGTGGAATATGTAATTTTCTATTCTTCTCTAATTCCCAAAGGTATTTTTTAATATTTACATCATCTATCCATTCAGAGTTTATGTGATCCTTCTGTGGCTGCATGTATGACTTTAACCATTCCATCTGTATAACTATATTTGACTTTATATTATGTTTCCTTTATCTTAGAGCTCATGCTAGTGTGAACCTATTTTTGTTGTATTGCTTTCTAATTTCTCCAGAAGTTCGTGTTGAAGAAATATTCCTTCTACAAAATGTCATATTGGGGATTTATTAAACATTAACCAAATGTGTCTATGTTTTCAAAATTTGTTTAATAAGTCTACTTTACTAATCTAACTTTTATTTTAAATCCAATATGAAATAGTTTTGATGATCATGAATTTACTATAAAGTTTGAGATTAGTACAAATAAGTCCTCCTCATTCTTATTTAATATAAATTTCTATCTATATATCTATTGAAAAATGTATATAATATAGCCATATACTTGGTATCTCTAAACATTTATTTTTCTATAAGAATTTTGCTATTTTCTATAATTCTTTAAAACATAAATCGGGCATTTGAATATATATATATAGTACTAATTCTATGGAATACTTTGAGATATGTTACCATTTCACCTATGGTACTAGCATCATTGATACTGGTAAAATCTTGCTGTGAATGCTGACTCCTGCAATTATTTAGGTTTTCTTTAATTTCCCTAAAAATTGTTTTGTAGTCATATTTAAGGAAGTTCATCCTAAATTTATATTTATTAATTCCTAGAAATTTAATGCATTTTGTTGATATTTTAAATTGAATTTCTTTTTTAACTCTTTTAAATTCATTTTATTAGTAATTATGAATGAATGAAATTTTATGGATTTATTTTGTCTTCTGCTATTAAAACTGTTGATTGTTTCAACTCTTCATTGAATATATACAGTTTTCTGAGTAAAACATATGCTCTATTAATATAAATTATTTTGTCAACTTTTTGTCTACACATTACTTTAATGATTTTTTTCTTTTCTTATTTTTATAGACAGCATTTCAAAAAAAAAAAAAACCTTATTAACAGAATACTCACCCATGCCTTATCTTCAATTTTACTTAGAAACCTTATTGTTTTTCCACTATAAATAATGTTCCATCTCAACTTGAGATGGATTGAACATATAAGTGAAAAGTCTGTTTATTCTTGCAATTTTTCAAATTTATAAAATATGTTTATTACTTTGAGGAATTTTTCCTTGTTTATACACACAATCATATAAACTTTATTACACTTGATTATCATAATTTATTATTATGTTTATATTTTCTTAACATTGAAACCATATTCATAATTTCTGGCATAAATTTGTACAGGTTATAATAAATGAATAAATTTTCTTTATATTTATGTAGATTCTTTGGTAATATTTTATTTAACATTTATTTATCAATATTAATTCATGAAAATTATATTTCCCTAATATTTCCCCTAAAAATTTCCACTGTGGTTGAGAATTAGTATATTTGTCTCAGTAAAGAATTTTTTAAGGTTTTCCCTACTCTGTGTTTGTGAACAGGTATGTACCATAAGATGCATTTAGTTTTTAAATGTTTAAAAATATTTACTTGTAAATTCATCCATACTAGTGTTTTGTTCCCTTTCTCCTTATCCCCAAAACAATTGCTATGTTAAAGGAGCATAGTATGTCAAAAAGTCTACAAATATGAAGAACAATGAACTATCAATTCAGTGTTTATATTATCCTTATTGGTTATGACAAATTATCTGACTCAGTTTCTAATGAATGGCTTAAGTGTGTATCTTAACAATACTGATGTCCAAAAACAAACTGCTAAACAATGTGGTATCATTTAGAGAGAGATTAAAGCCACTTTGGTTCTCCATAGCCTTACATCTTTTATCATCACCCCTGAATCAAATTGAACATAGTTTTCAAACCTAAGCAAGAACTCAACTAGCGCATTGTTTTAGGCACTTGGTGTTAAAGGATAATGTAAAGTTATTCTATTCCATCAAAACAAAAAAACAAAAATAAGAGACAATTCATCTAATAGAACTCTTCCCCAAAATATCAACATATATAGATTTAATAAATGTTAATTAAAATTATTAGTGTGTACCAAGAAAAAATAGGAACTGAAAGTTTTGAGTTCGAACAATTTAATCCTATAGCTTTGTAGTGTAAGAGTTTCAACAAAATATTACAGGTATAGCTTTTACAAACTTTATTGTTACAGGAGAGAGCAAAAAACAGCTGCTAACTGTGATGGTCTCCATGTGCCGCCATGCCCAGTTGAATTTCCAACGATATTTTGGGGCATGCATTTGTAGTACATCATCTGTTCTTTGATAAAAGTCAGCAAGTTTTTAGCATATAAGGCTCATCATCTGATTTCATCTTTTTAGATACACATTAGCTGCTGAATTTTTGCAATCTTCAGTGACATACTGCATAGTTTCCATAATATTCTTGCATAATCTGCTGCAATAGATCAGTGCAGGCACTTTAAGGATAATCTTTCTGTACTTTCTGATGGCAATGACCCAATTTGAAAGCACTGTCATAACCCATCTCCCAAACTCTTACCCCTGCTTTTTATTAATAAATCTTTATGATTCAGACATTTTCCCAAACTTGGTTGGGTTTATATTTATGTGCAATATAAATGGAGCATCTTTTCATTCCACTCTTTTATCTTAACCATTTTATAAACTACCTGGAGACAAACCAATTTCAGTGAGCTAGGTCTGATAAATCTAATGCTGTATATCTGGTTTTTGATGTTATTACTTTATAAGGTAATTCTGTTTATTCCAAAAGCATTCCTATGCATTTTTAACCTGTTAATTATGGGAAATTTTTAAAGAACATCTATAAATATTACTCTTCCTATTTTCTTAGAAAGAAGTTAATTTTTCTTTAGCTACCTTGGGGCAATGGACTCCGTTTTTCATTAACAATGTACATGTTTTAGTTTGGAAATCTTTTAGATCAGGAATTATTAATGTGAAGTCCATGGGCCTTGTGCTTTTATTACGTATTTTGATGTTTTGTATAGTTTGTTTATTCAAAACTGTACTTGAAATGCTAGCTATAAAATTAAGAGAAGTTGTAATTAAAGGAAAATAATGGTAATAAGAAAGTAAAGCTACCATACTTTGTACATTATATGATGGTATGCATAGAGAATCCTCAAGAATCAGATAAAAAACTCATCAAAACAATTAATAAATCAGTTGCATGATATTAAATAAAACCACAAAACTCATCAGCATTTCTTCATACTAACTACAAATTCCAACAGCAAAAGAAAAATCATATTCAAAATACCCATAGACAATATAAGATATCTGGAAATCTATGTATCAAAACAAAGTAAAGAACTAAATGAAAACAACTTCAAAACACTTTTTACACAAATAAAGTTAGACTTAAAAAAAGAGGATGGTACTAAGATGAATTTGAAGAAAAACAGGATAAATTATACCACATAGGGAGGTGCATGGGGAGGGGAGAAAGAATACTATTATAAAAAGGGGAGGAAGATAGTGGTAATAGGTAATACCTATACCTTACTCTCAGTGGAATTCATTCTGAGGAGAATAGACAGATTTATTGGGATATAGAATTCTATCTTACCCTAAAGGGAAGTTGAGGAAGAATAATGAAAGGGTGAGAGGGATGGGTAGTATTAAAAGGGAGGGAAAGTCTTGGGGAGGGAGATGATTAATAGACCTTACAGAGAAATAAGAGGGGAATAAGAAGAGAAGGGGTATGAAAGTAAAATAAGGGTGATTAAAAGGGGGAATGATTAAAAGCAAAACACTGGTATAGAAGGAAATAGTGAAAGAAGAAAGGACAGTACTGAAAGAAGAAATCAGAATGAAGGGGGATATACAGGTGGTAATCATAACTCTGAATGTGAATGGGATGAACTCACCCATAAAACAGAATCAGATGGCAAAGTGGATTAAAAACCAAAATCCTACCACATTGGAAACACACACAAGGCAGGTAGTATAAGATTTAAAATTAATGTCAAAACCTACAAATATTATTTTTATTAAGTTTATTATCTGACAAAATAGATATGACTAAGTTTTTCTACCTGCTCAAAAATCACTGCTTCAGCAAAGCCACCACAGGAAGGAAAGAGCACATGAGATGGAACTACACACAGTTTATATACTGTATATATCAGCACATAACAACGGGAAGGGAGTGGAGTGCTGGGAATCGTAGTTTGATGGGAATCATAGTTTTTAGGGTAACAGATTCAAATTATATAGTAGACACATAAATGGTAAAGGTAAGAGGTTGAAGCAGAATTTATTGGGCATCAACTGAGAAAAAGAAGGCAGAAGTAGCAATCATGATATCTCATAAAGCCAAAGTAAAAATAGATCTGATTTAAAAATATAAAATAGGTAATTACAGCCTGATACAAGGCAGTATAGGCAAAGAAGAAATATCAGTACTCAATATGTATGCACCAAATGATATAGCATCTAGATTTTTAAAGAAGAACTTTTTGGAGGAAACAGTAAAACTATACTAGTGGGAGACTTCAACCTTCCTCTATCAGATATAGATAAATAAAACCAAAAAATAAATAATAAAGAAGTAAGAGATGTGAATGAAATCTTAGAAAAATTAGAGTTAATAGATATATGGAGAAAAGTAAATAGGGATAAAAAGGAATACACCTTCTTTCAGAAGCACATGGTATATTCACAAAGATTGGCCATGTACTAGGGCATAAAAACATTGCAAACAATCAAAGTGCCATGTTGAATACAGATGGATTTGTGTTTCTCTCCTTCCTTACAATCAATCAGAGATTCCTTGGGAGAACATAGAACAACATATTTTTGGAATTTGGAACCACTCAGAATTTTCTGTTGACCTAAAAACACTGTATAAATAAATTAGGGATATTAGACATTCTAGTACTTCCCTTTATTCTTCTTCATCTATTGCAAGTTCATTTTATAACAGCGTTTCTTCCTTTGTATCCCATAACAGTCTCATTCACTTCCTTATTGCTCTTATTGTGGATTTTCTATTATCTTATTTTTCTCATTCTTGTTTGCTTTCCAGTCATCATCCAATTCCTAGGGTCCACCATACATCAAATCCAAATGGAGATGAAGTCGTTTACTTTAAAAAAAACAAAACAGGAGGAATTGCAGGGGGCCAAAAGACCCTTACCAGTTGACATGGTCATGGTGGGAAAGTGGGAACTGCAAAGCAGCCCCCCAAAAAGGAGATGCCCCCACCAGCCCCATTTTTGTGACTTGTCTCCCCAACTTCCCCTACAATGGACTTGCTATGATTATTAATCTCTCCCCAATACAGTAGAAATAATATGAGAGCAAATACTTATAGGATCAATAAATATATAACCCACTTTAATTCCTCTAGATTAGCACCCCAAAAAGTTTACAATTACAGAATCAAAGCCCAAAGATTATTGCACATAGCTCCTCCTTTCTCAAGCACAAGATATGCTTCAAGGCTTTATAATAAACACTGGCCAAATGCATGAGCACCATAATAAATCTTTCCCTACAGTTATCACACTCCAATGAATTTGTTGATGAACAGAAACCAGACAGCATTGTGAGGCACTTCAAAGTAACACAAGAAAAACAGAACTTGTAAATTGAAGAAAACCCCAAAACTGGTCTGCATTAAGTCACTTATTAACCTCACACCTAGATAGGAAGATATTTTGTTATTCATCTCACAAGCAATTGTGATTGATAGTGAAAGCACAATGATCCTCTCAGCAGCTCAAGGGGTACTAACCTACAAATGACTTCATTCACATTATTCATATCTATCACAGTGTTGTAGTAAATGATCACAGAAATCTCTCTTGTAACATCACAAGAGTGTTGTTTAGGTGATTTGATAATATCCAATCAAAATGAAGAACGTCATATATGTAGAGAATTGATTGTGTGTCAAAGAAGCATGTATCTGAAAACCTATATAATAAACCACAGCACTATGGCAGATCACTGTGTGTGATGCCTGCATATGTAGATGGAATACATGGTGTTCCTCATCTCCTTTAATCTGACCAGGTTATCACATCTAGACTGAGATGACCCTGGGTCCACAGAGAGGCCACTAGACAGACTTCGCTAAAAATCAATGGAGAAATTAATAAAATTGAAAGAAAAAACCTATTGAACTAATAAATAAGACCAGCAGCTGGTATTCTGAAAAAAATAGATAAAGTATTGATTAACCTAATTAATAAAAAATAGAAAAACAAATGAACAGTATCATAAGTGAAAAGGATCGTCTCACCTCTAATAAAGAGGAAATTAAGGTAATTATTAAGAACTATTTTCCAGTTATATGGCAATATATATGGTAATCTAAGTGAAATGGATGAATAATAATAAAAATATGAATTGCCTAGATTAACAGAAGAGAAAATATAATATTTAAATAATTCCATATCAGAAAAATAATTTAAACAAGCTATCTAAGTACTCCCCAAGATAAAATCTCCAGGACCAGATAGATTCACAAGTGAATTCTATAAAACATTTAGAAATCAATTAATCCCAGTACTCTACAAATTATTTGACAAAATATGCAAAGACGGAGTCTTACAAATTCCTTTTATGACACGAATATGGTACTGATTCAAAGACAGGCAGACCAAAAACAGAGAAAGAAGACTACAGACTAATCTCCTTAATGAACATACATGCAAAAATCGTAAATAGAATACTAGCAAAAAAAGTCCAGCAAGTGATCCTGAGAATTATTCATTATGATCAAGTGGAATTTATACCAGGAATGAACGGATGGTTTAATATTAGGAAAATCATCCACATAATTGACCATATTAACAACCAAACCAACAGAAATCACATTACTATCTCAATAGATAAAGAAAAAGCCTTTGACAAAATACATACTAATTCCTATTGGAAACACTAGTTAATAAAGGAATAGAAGGGCCCTTCCTCAAAATAATAAATGGTATATATTTAAAACCATCAGCAAGTATCATTTGTAATGGGCTTCTGAAAGATGCCTTCCCAATAAGACACTGATGTTCAATAAAGACTTGATGTGACTTTTCCTATGAAAATACCACTAGCAAGTGTCAGAGGGTAAACATGAATTTAGATCTTCGACATTTTAAATTCATCCCTCTGTCTACTATAACATTATTATACCTATTGATGCATATATATTTTATAGTGATGCTATTCCATTATTGATGCCTTTAAGCATTATGTCATTTCTCTGCTTGTATCTACTTGTCTCAATCATGTCTATGTTTATTTCCTTTTTGAGGGTACTATGGCTGCCACTCCTAATTTTTAAAAATAGAAATAGAAATTTTGAAATCATTTCATATAATTTAATATAATATGAATCCATTACTCATTTTATAGGTGATTGCTTAATTCAAGGCCCAGGGATAATGTGTAAATATGTATGTGTATATATGTCTGTGTCTGCTATATATCAAAATTATTTGAATTGAGCAAACTAAAAATACACAATTAAGTAGTAGAGCCAGTATTAAAACTTAAATCTTCTAAAGGGAAATCCATTCTCCTTCGAGATAAATTACTTTTCTTATGCTTCTTTGGATTTGAAGATTTTTGAAGATTGTCTTTCCCTTTTTCCATGTCTGCTGCCTTTAATTCAATTTTCTGCAAATGATGGGTACTTAATGAATAAATATTGAATGAATAATGTCTCAATTTTGGTAACATGGAGTCAAAGTCAGAGTTCCAGTGTCCAATTAAAGTCACTAGTTCATGTCTTGAGCCTAGAAACATCTACTCTAACATAGTAAAATTGATCTGGTTTATTTTATAGTTATTTGTGCTATTTCCATTTTATTTAACTTCCTAAGCCACCTCAGATCCTTTTATAAGTAGTATAGAGCACATATAATAACATTTTCCAAGTTAGTATCCACCACCATTATCTTTGCTGCCTTTTGAGGGATTACAAATCTATAGATGTTCTTCATATAGGTCAGTGTCTGTATGGCAGCCATGGCGATGATATAAACTTGAGTCATAATGTGCCAAAGAAGTTTCTTTTTGGAATGGCCATTGTAGTATGAACATCATGGTGTTGCCCAGGTATTCCACCGAATCTACTATCATAGCGGTCATTTTACTATATAGGATATTGTAGATCCAGTAACTAGTAATGGCTGCCAGCACAACTACCCCACAGAGTACTTGTTCGAACATCTTTCTGTTTGTTTTCAGAGATTGTAAAGTCCAGTCAGCCTGGGGTGCCAAACTGTGATAGATGATATTTGAGAGTATATTTCATGGTTACTAGATAACTAATAGATCAGGCAGATCTTTCTTTTGTCTTACCCTCCTCCCTCTAAACTTCCCTTCCTCCCTCTTCCAATTTCCCTTTCTCCCTTCTTCTTCAGCCTCCTTCTAAGTCACTCAGAGTGAGCTATGATGTTTCAGAAGAAATACTCTTTTCTCTTCTTTATCTCAAGTAAGGGTTTATTGGGGGAAACAGGACAAGGTAAAGGATGGAGGTAAGAGGGGTGGAGGTTTCCCTATTATCTACAGTGAGTCTTAGGTTGGAGAATATTGTGAGAAATGGCAATTCAGTCACTAGCATGGAACAGAACCATTCAGAGAGAGATATATGGACTATTGTCCTTCTTCTACCTTCCAATCAGCCAGGCCACTTCCAACTTGATTATCCCAAGTCCCAGAGATAAACCCAGCTTCTTCCTTCAAAGTCACCAACATTAGCCCCAAAGCCCACAAAAACAGCCATCTTTGGCTTGGCTCCAAACTGCTTTTCCCAGTAACATTCCCAACGGAATCTTTATTTGACTGACATCTGACCCATCTCCTGCTCCTGTCATTTGCATGCATGCCTCTTCCAAATAAATAGGACAGAGCATATATACTAAATAAATATTTTTGAAGTATTAGAATATATCTAGAGTGTTACAAAGTCAAAACTGAGAACTTTGCTAGAAAGCAAAAAATGACCTCTATTAATTTGTCACTAACACCACACTACCAGTCATTGTGGACAGGTGGATATTTGGAGAAAAAAAAAACTGGAAGACAGTGAAATAAGCAAGATAAAACTCTAGTAAGTAGGGATTTGACAGGAAAAGGAGTGACAGACAGATAAAAACCAGTTCTTGGAGCCTTCAAAAAGCTGCACCCAAGCCTACAAAACAGAAATGTAATTTTATCACATCCTAATATTACATGTGGGATACAATTATAAACAGACTGAAAAGTAGTTTGGGAAAAAGAAAACTGTCAGTCTAAAAGAACAGTATAAACTCACTCCATTCTGTCTTAGCAATTTTTCCTACACTTTATCATTATTCCATTTTTTCCAATATTTATGTGAATTTGGGTATTTTCTGCAGGTTATTAAGCCCCATTGAGTTATTAGCACCTCCTAGGGTATTTCATGATTTCATTCCTTTAGCATTTGTTTCTATGGGAACAGAATATAGTATAACACAACTGCTAACAGGCTATATACTTATTTCCTGTGTATATCTTAGAGAAAGACATTAACTAAAGGAATAATGTTGGGAGTACTCGATTTATTGTAAATCATTTCACAATCATTCCCTTTGCATCCATGAAAGAGTTCTGTTTTTAATAAACTTTACTAGAAATTTAACATTACCAAAAAGTATAATCAAGTGCATTGTATATATATGAATCATAATAAAAAGGGATTAGATAATGTTTCTGCTTACAGAAATGGACCCTGTTTCACAGTTGATATTTGTTTTCAAGTGGAAAAATTTGTTTGGGTGAGGCAATAGGGCTCTGGTTGAAAGGTTTTAGATTGGTGTTTACTTATTTATATCCAAGCTAAATTTATGAAGTCACAGGAGGGCCCAGAATAATACTGTAATGTCTTGAGTGACTTTTGCTTCACCATTTACTCAACTGAATATTTAAATCCATGAATAAGTTGGTACTGTATGGAGAGCAAAAAGATTTATGGGAAATACCCAGGAGTGAACTTCATAGACAAAGCTTATTTATAGGTATGGTTTCATTGACATTTTCAGCTATTCTCTTCCAGAGTGTTAGCCTCTGTTTCTATTTACCTTGCCATACCAACCAAGTTAGTATGAACATTAAAAAGGCAATTTGATTTTGAATCTTCCATTAACATATTAAATGATTATTATTGTATGTACCTTTACTTTTCTGGACCTCAGTTTCTGAATATTTAACTCAAGCAGAATCACACCTATGGCTACCTTTTTTATGTAGACAGAGATGTAAACCAAAGGAAACTTGCTTTCAATCCAGGTTTAGATTAGAGACTTTTCAAGAGTCCAATTTTATTCCAGTTCAGTAGTTTTATTCATGTGCTTATTCTATTTTGTTGGTTTTAATCTCTTTCCTATATAGGGTTTAAGTTGAGAGGCCACATGTGATGTAGGAACTACAAAGCTGAGCTACAGGTCAAGAAAACCCGGGCTGAAGTCCTGTCTCTGACTATACTGTGTGATTCTAATCAAAACACTTACCCCATAAAGCCCCTAGATGATTCTTTAAGATGATAAATTACAGAACTATGAAATATCTAAGGCAGAAAGAAACAGAGACATAAAGGCAGAAAGATCTAGAGAGATGGAGAAAGGGATACAGAGACATGCAGAGGTGAGAGATAGATCCACTTGATTTGAAAAGGTGTACTTAGTTTATTTTAGTTTAATTTTGTTTTTTGTTTAAAATCTCTTCATTCCAAATAGACCACTAGACTATAGACCTTAACATGGACAGTCTGCAATTTCTCATCACTAAAGTATGTGCTTCAGACTATTTATATTGAGGCCTGCCCATATATACGTAGGCCCATCACTAGGTGAAGAGCTTAGATTCAAAGAATCACTCAGGGTTTATGGAAGCCAAATTAAATTTCCAAAGATTATTTTTAATGATTTATATTCCTTAGATTTGATAAAAGTAAAATTGTAAATAAAATAACATATAAAAAGGAACTTGAGAGCTTAGCTAGTCCCTTTGATATTTAGAACTAGATCTGATGTTGGGAAAGATTAACTTATGTTTAGTTAAGTCATATTTAAAGAATTTGAACTAAAAGGATTCTGATGTCATCTGAATCAGAATTTAGGCTCTGATACTTACTATCTATATGACTTTGGACAAATTTCTGAAATTCTACATGACTATCTATAAAATGAAGGGGCCAGAATAGAAAAATACTTAAGTCCCTTCCAGTAGTCATATTATCTACTCAGACACTTAATATCTGTGTTACACTGAACAAGTAATTCATCCTCTATCTCCTTCAACTATTTCCTCAGGAAGTGGGAAAATGGAAGCAAAAATTCAAAGAAAAACAGATTACTGGAGTATGTGTGTCATCTGAAGAAAAACCCCTGCTCCCTAGAAGTTTCTATCACCAAATTTGCCAAATCTGTTCACAAAAATGGTCACTTTGGTACCCAGGGTATCGTGGACTCTGTTAAGAGAGTATGGTTAGCCCCTGGAATAACTACAATAGCCTCTAAAGTGTGTACAGCTTGCTCTACCTGCCAAGCATATAACCAACACACCTTTAGTGGCAAAGCCTTTGGTGGATGTCCTCTGGCTTACACACCTTTTGAGCATCTACAGATAGATTTCATAACAATGCCAAAAGCTGGACATTATAAATTTTGTCTAGTCATAGTAGATCAACTGACCAGATGGCCAGAAGCATTTCCTGTGACCCGAGCCACAGCAGTTTTTGTTGCTAAGGAGCTTTTAAAAGAAATTATTTGCTTGACATATATTAAGTCATAGGACATCCTTGTATCTACACTCTTTGTGAAGTACTCAGACAAGTTACAAAGTTTTATCATCCTGGCTTCCCATATCCCTGAGAATGACCAAAAAAAAATCAGACTAGGAATGACACTTCCCTATCAAAATAAAATTCTAGTTCTTTTTCTTCTTATAGTATGGCGACTTCCTGTAGTCTTGGCTGCAAATGGGTAAGGGAAATATTATTGCATTCTGTCCTACAGTCTTGTGAGATAGAAATTTATTGAACCCTAATAAGGGCCTATTATGAATTTATTCTTGCTTACTCAACATTTTGTATACATAGATTTTAGTATTTTTATTCTGATTTTGAATTTTTTTCTTTCTACCAAAAGTTTAACTTTCTTCCACTTTTTTCTTTCTTTATATTTTTGGGTTTTTGTTGTTGTTGTTGTTGATGTTTTGTTTTTCTCTTCCTTTTGACTCATTGTTTCATACACCCCCATAACTCAACATTGCATCCTGATCTGAATTGGATGTTTTTTAATGCCCACTTCAGGGGGGACTTGTATTTTAATAAAAATACAAGATTTTGAAATTTTGTTCAAGAAAGATCTTCAAGGAAGAAGCTTGCTAACTCCTAAAATCCAGAGAATGAACTGTTGCAGAAAGATGCCAGAAAACTTACACTACATCAAGATGATCCAGAACAAACTTTGGGTGTGGTTGATTGAACTGAAATTTGATTTAACATTTATTTGAATGTATACTCCTGTGCCAAAAGGAGACTGCCACCCAATTGGTTTTTGTCAATGCGCCCAGCAAACATTGGTTTTACTGTCTGTCCTTCTTCTATTTCCCTCTTCTATCTAACTATTATAATCTCCTCTTAGAAGGTGAAATTATGTATGCACCTGTAGTTAGAAAATTTGAAGATGCAGGATGATTATGTTTAGTGATCAATTGGGGAGACTAGTCTCCCAATAATCATCAGGGGGGATTGTGAACTTTAGATTACTTCACCCTAATTAGTCTAACAAAAATCAGGAATGTCTACACTCATATTTAAGGATTAAGTATTTCAGATGATGTCCCATGACAGATATGTGCTAGCAAATGACAAATCAGAAACAACTGACAGACCCCTGGGCTGTCCTAAGTCAAGCCTAAGATATCATTGGTACATGTGAGATGCAGGAAAGTGATATAAAGCCATCTATATATTTCGTGTCACTTCCTCTCTCCTGCCTCTTGGATGGTGGAGAGGTGGGCTGGCAGCAGCTGGCTGAGTGTGTCAGCATCTTGGAGTGGCGGCTGCTATTGTCTGGTTTTTAGTGGTGAGTTTTCCTTGATACCATACTGGAGGAAGCCTTGTAATGTAGTTCAGTGATGCATCTTCTCTGAGATCTCTCAGAATTTTAGGCTGATTCTTTCTCTTTTACCTTCCAAACACTATCCACTTAGAAGCTTCTAATCTTCTTCAGAAACCTTGTAGCAGAGGATTTTGAACTCCCCCTGGCACAGGCCAGGTGGGAGAAATCCTGTACCCTCTCCCTCTCTCTTCTCCTTGATTTCTTCCCTATATATTGATTAAACCATCATGTATTTCCAAACTGAATTGGGTATTTTTATTTGGGATATCCCCTTGAAACCAAAAATTAAATTTAGATTAGGTCGCGACCCTAAATTATCCTTACACTATATTTAATAAACCAAAAACTAATTATTTAACTTACCTGCTTAGTGACTTCTTTGTTCATCTGTCAGTCAGTTTCTTTTGTTGGTCTTGATATTATTTAACTTGTTTGCAATACAAGTAAGTGAGATAAGTTAAGATAAGTGAGGGGGAAGGGGAATTCTTTAACTAACCTGCCTATTAGGGCATTTTTCTTGCTGAATTTCATTGCTAAATCTTCAATTGAAGGTTGGTATTTTGTACACTTTAAGCCCAAGCAAGCACTACTAAATTCATCTATCAATATGTTTCTTTTGTTGGTTTTGATTAATGCTGAGAATAAGGTCTCAAAAAAGTACATAGAGGGGAAAATTGTGAGTAATACCATTTGTGGTAGAGGCATGGAGAGAGAGAGGACTTGAAGGCCAAGATGGAAGAAACAAGCTGGGGACCTAACCTGCCTGTCAATCAAGTGGAAGGTTCCAAACGGAATGTTCCCAGGAGTGGCAGTTGGGGGTTTCTGGCCACAGAGAGGATAAGAAGCAGAAACTTGGCTTTTAAGTTGGTTGTCTCTTGGAGAGTTGAAGCTGACCAGGGGAGAAACTTTGGATTTTGTTTCCCTCTCTGAGTATTGGAGCTTGCTGAGGACCCTTGTGGGGCTGACTGGGTTTTGAGGCTCTCTGACCAAGGGAGAAACCTCTGTTCTTTCTGAGATTTGACTGACCAAGAGTTGGAGGAAAGCCAGGCTGAAGGAGAGATTTTGAACTTTGTTTCTCTCTGGGGTTAAGCTGAGAGACCTTGCTGACTTTGTGAAGAAGAAAGAAGAATTTAAACAGCTATTGTCCCTCCATCTCTCTAACTGTCTTAGAGTCATAGTTTGTGACTGGACTACTTTACCCTCAATTTCTCCCTCAGTTTAGATTAGGGACATCCTCATCCCTCTTACCTCAGTTTCCTATCCTGTTATTCCAATAAACCCCTTGACTTGAAAAAGGAAAAGAGTATCTTTATAGTTTACTCAAGGAGGGAGGGAAGAAGCCGAAGGCTTCAAGAACTGGGAGGTGAGGGAGGCAGGAAGGAGAGGGTTGGAGAAGGGAGGGAGTGAAGGAGGGAGGAGGTTAGAAAGATATACTGATACATCAGCCATCAGTAGGGATCAGTAGGCAAGCCCCAGAGCATTCCCAGAGCAGTTCCCTTGTGTACCAGCATTCCTGTGTGGCAGCATCCCCTGTGTACCTGAATCTCTCATTCCTACCTCCATTACAAATAAACAGTATCAGGTTCCCCTCTAGCAGTTCTCCAGTCACAGCCAGCCAGAGCATAGTCATTTACAGCAACAAGAAACAGTTTCCTCAGTTTACCTCTTCTCTATTTCACATTATTATATTCATCAGGGTGCTAAAAGTGTCT
This sequence comes from Monodelphis domestica, assembly GCF_027887165.1. NCBI lineage: Eukaryota > Metazoa > Chordata > Mammalia > Didelphimorphia > Didelphidae > Monodelphis > Monodelphis domestica. The sequence goes on from NC_077233.1 coordinate 107,149,559, forward strand.
GGTAATCAGTTCTAGGCACTCCAAATTTCCTGTTCATTGTAGCACTCCTCTTGATTCTCCAAGGGGCACCTTTCCAGATTCTCAAGCTTTGACCTCAAGTTGACAAACACCTGAGCCCAGATGCTGTTTTGAAATTCTTCAAGTTGCATCTCCAAATCATCAATTTGCATCCATTGGAAACCCTTTAATTCCAATCTACTGTAGACTACTACATCAGGATACTCAATTATTTTCTTGGTCTGTTCGAGGCTTCTAAATTGATGAAATCTATCACTGAACTGATCAAGTAATGAGTCTAAAACATGCTGGTACTTTATATGCAAGGGTTCCATTTCATTTATACAGCTACACTGGCTTTCTCAAAATACTTTGTTACTTGTGGAAAATACTTATGTTTTAATTTCTACATCTCACTTGAAGATTACTTTCAAAAGCTTTCATGTATCCAAACATAACATCAATACTTTTGCCAAAACCTTGTAACTTTAAGTTCACTTCATTAATATGAAGAGAGATTTGTAAAAAACATAGGGGTGTTAACCCACTTATCAATAGCCAAGGAAAGTTTCCCAGATCCTCATCCTCAAGAAATACCTTAATTTCTTCAAAGCACTACACAAAGTGCTCAATAACTTTGCTTCGGCCAGTCATCTTACATTATTGTACATCAGCAGTCCACTGTAGGTGGAATCAACCTCCAATAAAAGTAAAGAAAATTCTCCTTTGTGAAGGGGGTGAGCAGCTATTAAATTAACTATTTTTGTAACAACTGACATTTAAGTTGGTGAATCCTGCCTTGACACATAAAGCCTCCTGATGGATAATATAATGAAAAGGAACAATCAGATGCCTAATATCTTCTGTAAACAATTTGACAATACAGACTTTTTCCCCACCATGTTTGATGCCCCATCTGTCATCACTGACACAACATTAGAGATATCAATGCTTATGTCATGGAATGTTTGTATAACAACCTTATATATTTTGCTTCCTGATGTACTTGTTGACCCTGATACTAACTCTTCTCTCATTGTGAGACCATCAGAATATCAACCAATAATTTCCACCTGAACATGTTATGTAACATTAGTAGTTCCAACAAGAGAGACTGAAAAATATTTACAATTACTTATGTCTCTCTTTAATTGATGTTGTACATTTGTGTTCAGTCTCATTATTTGGTCTTTTATGATATTTCTACACAATGGTAACTCAGATATTCTCTTAATAATTGCATCTTTATTCTACATATCGTGAAATAGAACTGGTACACATCTTAGAAGAGTTTCTTTGATAAATTCTCCCTCACTGAGTGCTTTTCCATGCTGAGCTATGGAGTGAACAATGCTCAAACTTGTCCATGTTAAATTTTTAGAGCCTTTTACAAATGTAAGGATGGAATTAGATTGACTCTTATAAAAGTGTAGCTGCCTAGAAATATGTTCCTTCCTTTCATCCTCACTTTTTTTCAAGAGCTGGGAATGATTAGTTTCAAAATGTCTGTTTATATTCCACGTTCTGCTTACTACTGTTTCAGTACATAGAATGCAAAATGATCTGCCATTTTTTTCTATAATGCCATACATCTCGGTCCATTTTTCTTGAAAGGGTCAGCTATTGCTATTACCATTTCCTTTACTTAACTTTGTTTTTTTTTTAATTTTTGGGGTTCTCCATGGGGGGAGGGGCAGTGACAGAAGATTAGAATTATAGATAGCCTGTTAGCCCTGCAGGCAATTAGGGGTTAACTAGCCTAACTGACCACAAAATGGCACATGTGACTGTCTTTTAGGAAAGGGCAGAGTTAATAAGCAGAAATAGGGGTCAATAAGGATGCACAATAGTAATAGTGGTGAATTGGAGTCTTCACTATGCTGCAAGATGGTGTTCCTTATGTGAATTAAGATGGCTGCCTCTATTTCTAACAGTGGGAAATGGTACCCATAGCACAGGCCCTCACCTCTCCCATCCTCCCCGTCACTTACCTCAGTAATGATGGTCCACTGGAAATCCACAACACCCCAGAACAGTAGATTGGATGATGGTTGCTATGGTTATGTTGTGACTGGTAATAGCGATCACAGGGCCCCCAGAGATGAATCCCCCCATGGCATTCTGATGCTCCCTGCTCTGCCAACCAGAAGTGAAGTCAAAGGTTCCCTAATGGCCTAACCGGAAGTCCCAGAACTAGACACTCTGCTGGAGTTCTGTTGTTTTGACCTACAGACCTCTGGAACAGAGTTTCTACACTACACTACAGCAAATGTTTTATCCTCACTACTGTACCTGGCTGTGCAGGTGCCAAAGATGAAACGTCCTTCTGGGCATGAGGCCCATACCTCTCTGTATGTGGCCATGTGTCATCGAAAATAGTCAGTGCTGAAAGTGTGTCATAGGTTTGCCATCACAGCCTTAAATCATTCTATTTAATATTTAATACTAATAATAATCTGTCTTTCAAACACCATTTGGCAAAAAAAAAAATCTCTAAAATTATCAATGATATCTTAACGTCTGAATCTAATATTCCTTTCTTAGTCCTCATCCTTCTGGATCTGGCTTTAGTTTTCAACATTTTCCATTACTCTTCATTTATACTCTTTGCTTCTTCAGCTTATTTGACATTTCTCTCTCAGTCCTCTTTAGAGGCCATATAGTACAATAGAAAGAGAATTGGATTTTGAATCAAAAGTCATGAGTTCTGTATATTACTAGTTACATGACCTGGTTCATGCACTTGACCTTTCGAAGCCTCAGTTTACTCATCTGTAAACTTAAGGGATTAGACTAGATGACCTTTAAGGTCACTTCCAACTATAAACCCATGATCCTCCTACCTGTATAACCATTCTTTCTAAGTCTCTTTTGCAAGATCATGATCTTTATCTTTCCCAATAACCATCAATGTCCCATATGGCTTATATTTGAGTGTTCTTAACTTTCTATAATTTCTCTTTTAGTAACATCCTAAAGTATCATGTTTTTAATTATCATCTCTCTGATGATTATTTCCAAATACTGGCAGCATTTTTCCAGTCACCCAGGATCATACTCTTGGAGTTAACATTGACTTTTCACTCTCCCTCACTCTCAATATTTAATCAGTTACTTGTCAATTCTTGTCAACTCTATCTTTTCATTTCACTTCTATGTCTTCTTTTCATTCACAGAACTATCAGCCTAGCTCAGCTCCTCATTGCTTCTCATCTAGACCTTTATTTTAGCCTCCCAACTGGTCCCTGACTCTAATCCCCTTCCATTCTAATACATCTTTTACAGAATTGCCAAAATAACCACTGTCTAATTTTATGTCATATGACCCTACCTATTCTTTCTTTGAACTCTTTAGATTCAATTTTCTAAAATTCTATGGATTGTGTTAGACTTTGCTGAGTCTGGTCATCATCATGCTCCAAATAATAGTTTCCACTGCTTATTTACCTTTTATACAATAAAATTATTAATAAGATAAATAAATGAGCAGGTAATTTCCTTTAGGAGATGCCTAAATAGGTAAAGTTCCTCATTACTAATTACATATATATGAAAACACTCATTTTTTCAACAGTTCTCTTGCTTTCTTCCTGACTGTAGTTCATGAATTTTATGACATCATTATATCTTCTTAAATAAACATGGTATTACTTCAATGTCTCATCATGACATGAAGGTGACTTTGGGTTCTCAAGGGCAATTTCAGTATGGCACAAGCTCTGACAGATTGTACTTCATAAGAAAGGATTTGAATGAGGCCATAGGAAGAAACTGAGCCTATTTTTCCAAGAAGCAGTAGAATTAATTTCAGAGAAGTACACCACCAAGAGGTTGGCCATCTTGTAATTAAATCCCTTTTGACCATGACAGCTCATGAAACAAAGAAAAAATTTTAAATGACTCTCAATTCTGTTCAGCTCCATCATATTTCTGCATTGTTGATGTGAAGGTAGGGGGGGGGAAATCACAGAAATTTTAGACCCAGCAAACTTAAATTTGATGGTTAATATATTGGTCCAATGACCAATAAGTGGATATTATTGCAGCACCTGAAGCAGCAAAAGTTTTATTTCTCTGCCAAATGAAGAGAAATGGCTGCCAAAAGACATTTATGAACAGCATTGTCTCAATACCAGAGAAAAGCAGTTGAGGGTAAAACCAGTCAAAGAAAAGTTTGGCAAAATGTCCAGCTCATTAAAGTCACCCCAAGGGCTTTCAAGAATGAAAATGGAAAGAAAACTACAAACAAAAGAAAAATGGAAAAGATTTGCAAAAGCAATCACAACAAACTCTATTCTTCAATAAAGATATTGTAACCACTTCACTTAAACCCTAACAACCCAGTCCCTTATATTCTTATGGAGAAAGGAGAAGAAAGGTAGAAATATCAGAAAATATCTGGACTATATCAAGTATATACAGAAAAGATCTGTGCTCAATGAAAGAGAATTATGAGGGTACTTAATGAATGATTTTATATATTTGTTTCATTTGTATATGTTATGACTATTCTATAAGTATTGGATTTATGAGTTGTATGCTAGTCATTCCTTTGACATAGAAATTCATGTTTATGTCACTTACCTGATGTCTTGCATCAAGCTCTCTAGTTCATCTTATTATTTTCCTAACCCACAACCAATCAACAAGGATTTACTAAATGCCTACCATGTGTTAGGCATTGTGTAAGCAATAGGGATAAAAAAAAAAGCAAAGAAAAAGCCAGAGCCCTCAAAGAGGTAACACTGTAATGTATGAGACATCATATAAAGAACAAGGTCCATACAAGGTATATACAGAGTAGACTGAAAGCAAATATGAGAAGGGAAGGCACTAGCAACAGGTAAGAGGACTGAAACCAGGGAAGGTTCCATGAGAAGTAAGATTTGAGCTGAGATTTGAAATAAGCCAAGAGTGCTAGGAGGCAGAGGTAAGAAGTGAGAGCATTGTAGAAATTAACAATAATTCACTGAAAGGTATGCATTTGGGAAATGGAGTGTTAAATGCAAGGAACAGAAAATAATCCAGTTAATTAATCCAGTTAATTTAAAGAAGAATAAATTAAAGAAGACTAGAAAGTTGTGAAAGTCTCTAAGAGCCAAAAAAAGAACTTCACATTTGATCTTAGAGATAACAGAGGGTTACTGGGGTTTCTTAAGTGGGGAAGGGAGAACTAAGAGATCTAAATTTTTAAAAAATCACTGTGGCAGCTGAATTGAGAATGACTGGAGTAGGCTAAGAATTGAGTTGGGAAGATCAATTAGAAAGCTAGACAATAGGTAAATAGTAATTAGAACTGTAGAGAGAAGGTGGTATATATGAGATGAAGAATAAATGAAAAGGTTTGGTAACCCATTTGATATGTAGGGTGAGAGAGTGAGAGACTGAGGTTGAAAATGAAGTTATAAATCTGGATTATTGGAAGTATAGTGGTACTCTCTATGATAATGAGGAAGTTGGAAAGAGGGGAGTTTTGAGGGAAGAGATCACAAGTTCTGTTTTAGATATGCTGAGTTTAAAATGTCTAGTTTGAGATACCCAATAGGTAAACTATGATTCAGGAATTACTAGATGTGAAACCCTGGTCAGTTCACTTAAATTATGTTTGTCTTAGTTGCTTCAACTATAAAATGGGTATAATAATAGCATCTACCATCCAGGGTTGTTGTGAGAATCAAATGACATATTTGTAAAGAGCTTAGTAGAATGCCTGAAACATAGGAAACATTTAATAAGCGTTTCTTTTCTCCTCCTTCTTGTAGCCTACAAAGAAGAAGCCAGTAAATTAAATTAGATTGAAGATAAAGATAATAAAAGAAGATGGGAAGGGATGAAAAAAAAAGAATGCATGTATAGGAGTTGGTCTTGGCAAAGAGAAGGGCCATTTCATCATTTGAGACAAGAATCAATTTTTAAAATGGCAGAGGGTGATGTCTGAGTGCATAGAGATAAGTAAGGGAAAAGGGGAACTTTTCAATGAATGGCTTCACATTTATCAGGGAAGTATTAGGTGAGATATTCAACTCAGAGGATTTGAAGTAAATACTGCCTTACTACAGTGTGGGCCCAGTTGAAGTTAGATAATATCCAATTGTAAGAAAGCCAGTCAGCATTGTTTCATGACTTTCTTCAACTCTATTCCAGCAGCATATAAACAATAAAAAAATAGATGGATTGTGGAAGAGATTTAGGTTTGGATTTCACAAAATGTGATTAATGACAAGGCAAGGGAGCAAAAAAGAATTGATTTAGAACAAAATGTAGAATTGAACTGTTTCACCAGTGGGAATGATATTGGGAAAGGAGTAGAGTCATTGCAGGGATGACGGCTTTAGAAATAACTTAGAAATAAGCACTGGAAAAAATGGAATGAGGCAAAATTATGATCATATGAAGGAATTTTAAAAGCAGATGGCTAACACAGTAGAGACTTGGTAGTGCTAGATACATCTGTAAAGTGGACAGTGCTAGATAGATCTGAGGTAAAATCCTGCTTCAAACACTAAGTGTTTGAATCTATAAAAGCCATGTAGTATCTCTTGGCCTCAGTACCGCATCTGTAAAATTATGATAATTAAAGTATATTCCTTATGTAGTTGTTGTGAAGATCAAATAAGATAACATGCAAAATGTTTCAAAAATCTATGTGCTAAGCCTGGAAAGATAAAGAATCAGCAGGTTTTTGGAGGACCTTGAAGGCCAACCATATTTCATTCAGAAGACAACAGGGATCTGCTAAAATTTTAAGGTAGGGAAACCACAAGTCAGCCCTTTTTTGAAGGATTTCCCCAGGGATTACCACCTACTGAGAGGCAATGTTGCATAGTGGACAGTGTCAGAAAACCTGGGATTAGGTCCCACTGCTTACATGTTCTGAGCTTCTGACACTATGCAAGTCATTTAACGTCATAGAGTCCCAGAAAAACTCTCCAAATTGACAGTGAGGGGGCAGCCAAATGGCTCAGTGGATTGAGAGTCAAGCTTAGAGACAGGAGGTCCTAGGTTCAAATTTGGCCTCAGACACTTCCTAGCTGTGTGACCCTGGGCAAGAATTCACTTAACCCCCACTGCCTCACCCTTACCACTCTTCTGCCTTAGAACCAATACACAGTATTGATTCTAAGATGGAAAGTAAGGGTTTAAAAAAAAATAAACTGACAGTGCAGAAAAAGTGCTGACGTGTATTGGTCTAGGGAATTTCTCTACTAGTAGTTCTCTATGTGAATGAAAATCACAGGTCTGTTGCCACCTTTTCGACCCCCAAACAATTCCACTGCCAAAAGTATTTAATTAATGTATCTCAAAAGAATGAGATGGAAACATTTTGCTTTACTCTATTAAAAAGGTTCTTAAGCTGGAGTCCATGGAATCCTGATGGGTCTGTTGATATATTTGGGGGGGGGGTATTAGATTGGATGAGTGAAAGCTATATCTTTATTTCAATGTAGTTGGTTCCCTTTATAATCCTATGTATTTTATGCACTAAAAAATTCTAAGAGGTTCATAAGCTTCACCAAACTGCACGAAAGGGTTTGTGACCTGCTACAAAAAGGTTAAGAATTCTGTTCCATTCACATCTCCTTTCTGGAAGGCATAGGTACATATTTAGAAGACTGGCCAACCTTGAGATATCTTAGTGTAGTGTGAGGTAAGAGCAGCCACAAGAGGCTGAAGACTTCAGAAGAGGGAGAGTAGCAGAGAAACAAAAATTTTGGGTAAGTCTAGTGAAAAAATGCTCAGGGGAATCCTTGTATTATGTTCTACTCTCTCATTCAACTGATGAGATGACAAGGTATGGACCTTTACAGAACTGGATCTCCTCTGCTAGAGTTTAATTTGGGCATTTGATCACATGATGTGGGACAGGAGCCTTGTTAGGAGAAGATGATGAGCTTCCAACAACAGGTCAAGAATAGAGATCAGGGAAAGTGTCTCACAAAGGTCCCTGCCCTGTAATAACATTAACTGGACTGGAAGAGGTACGATCCCTGGATCAGACCTGCTACAAGCTTTTATTTGTTTTTTAATCTGAGTAAATCTGATATTAATGCCATAGGCCAGAATTCAACTTTGACTTGGAGAAATAAATGCTCCATTTCTGATTATCAGCTGTTGTGAGTGAGTGTGTGTGTGTGTGTGTGTGTGTGTGTGTGTGCACGCGCGTGTGCGTGCATAGTTTGATAACTATGCTAGCACTTCCTCATTCTTCGGCTATCAATGGCAGATACTTATAGGACCACACTGAATAGGTCCATTAACATCATGGTGTCCATGGTCCTTCCAAATTCTTCTCTCTCAATTTACAACTCTTCTCTATGACAAGCCATTTGGAAAAGAAGCATGAACTAACGATTTTGAAATCTTTCAGAATGCTGCTACTCTCAGTCATATAAACATGTGAGCCGTCTTTTTAACTATGTGAAGAATTGGATACAATTCAGACAGCACAATTCATAACAATAATTCCCTTTTCTAAAGGGCTCAGAGTACTTTATAGACATTATGTAATTCATCTCCATGTAACTTCTAGAGGAACAGACAAGGACTATGGCATACTGTATCCATTTGCAATCTGGTAAAGAAAAAAGACTTAACATTCCCCCAAAGCACTGACTGGATGACTAAATCTCCATTAATTTCCACTGTGATAAACAAAAAACAATGAACATGAATTTAATTAGAGAAGAAAAGTCAAGCACACTTCAAGATGCATCACCTTCAGGAGAAATGTGACTTAGTGTCATTACAGATAGGGGTTTTAATGAACTAAGGAAATATTTGTTTGTTCCCCTATATCCTATAGCCAGACAGAGTAGTGAAAGGTAAAGGATGGATTATAGGCTCATAGATTGAGATGTAGAGAGGTCATTAAAGATCACGTGTTCTAAATGTTTCCCCTTCAAATGAGGAAGGTGAGGTACAAAAGCATAAATTGGCTTGCTCAAAGCTGTTACAAGAAGATAGCAATAAAGCCAATTTATGAATTCTGACTCCAACTCCACTGAACTTTCCATTCTATCCCAATCCCACCTTGCTTAAAAGAAAAAAAAATTCATCCTTGAAGGAAACATTCATTTGCAATGAATTTATTTATATTGTTTTCTTTATCTTTGGGGGTCTTGGGGAATGGAGAGCAATGTGATAGAGCAGAAAAAGGAACCAGTCAAGGAGTCAGAAGATTCATTCTCAAATCCTGATTCCATTGTTTACTAGCCACGTAACTCTCGACTAAATGAATTAAACTTTTTGAGACTTTGTGTTCTCATCTAAACTGTGGAGAATGATAATGGGAGTATCAGCCTTCCAGATTTGTTGTGATGAAAATGTTTTTCCAAAACAAGAAATGCATTGTAATTTTGGAGTCAAGTCCCCTACAAGTCTGACCTTGAAATAATTTTTCTTCTCAAAATGGATAATGCTACTCCCTCCCCCTGCCTCAGGAGTGTTATAAGGAAAGTGCTTTATAAAATGTTCTGCACAGATAAACACTTTTTACCTTAACTTCCCTTGTGACTTAGCTCTTCTGGGACTTCTGCAGTTTGAAGTTGTTGAATTCTAGATATTAATGGGGATATTTCAAATTCTTTGGCTAGTCCAAAGCTGCTGTTTAAAGTCATTTTATGATGATCCTGAAAAACATTTTGATGTTTAACCATTTTTCAATGGGGAAGGGGTGTCATAATTTTATTCTTTTCAGAAAAAAGAAAAAAATTGTGTATATATATTATGTGCATATATTTTAAGGTGTGTGTATATATACACGCACATATGTATACACACACTCTACACAAATATATAGCATAAAAAGAAATTTCAAACCTGCCTGCCTGTCTTCCTTTCTTCTTTTCTCTCTTCCTTCCTCCCTCCTGCCTTCCCTCCTGTAAGAAAAAAATTTGTGAATCCTTGGCAGAAGGACTTCTAAGTAAAAGAAACTCATCTCACCAATGCAAATCAGCAACTGCTATACAATTTCAATGAATTATGGTGATTGAATATACAGTTGTACACTAGTGTGGGGGCCATATCCTTCTCTATTTTATTTCAAGTAGGATTTAGGAAAGGATGATCTCTAAATTATATTTGTCTTTTAACACCTATCATGGTGCTTTACATGGAATAATACCTTCCATTTCTGGCATTTGTTTAGTACAGCTATAATGTAACAGCTAAGATGAAGGTGATACTAACCTTCCAGATGTGCTGTGTGACTGGGGCAAAAACATCAGATCACATCAGCCTTCCATTTCCCAGGAGACTCTATGCCTTTGGCACCAGGTGATTGTGTCACAAAGAAAAACTGGTATTTGAGGCATGTAAGGTGTGTGTGATTGCTTTAGATGAGTACTTCTGGACTAGAGAAAGGATTGGGCCAGAGAGGCTACAATGACACCAAAAAGTAGCTCAAGAGGAATAGTAAGACCCATAGACCTCCCAGAGAGGAAGAAGAAACACAGGGAAGCATTTGGATGGTATATAGAAAAAATATACTCTGCGTGGGCAGAAAGAGTGACCCACATTATGAGATACTTGGAAAATGAATAACCCAATTGGCATGAGCTCTACACTTTGGAATCACTAGGAAACTAAAAAGGAATCTGAACTCAGTTTGCAATTTCCTGGCAGAACAGAACAGGAACATGTCTTTAAAAATAAAACATTTAATCAGGATTAAAACAATTAGTAAAAGAATAAAGAAACAATCTTGCACACAATTCCATAGGATTACAAACTAATCTACCCTAAACCCCCAGTATAAGGGAATGGGCGGAGAAAGAGGAGGGAAAATCAACCTCTAGACACATGAGTAAGGAAGTAGATCCAGCAAAAACTCTGGCATGACCCAACTAAGTTTGTTTAGCACTATATATATAGTGCCTGGCTCTCCTCTCAGAATGTCTCCATCATCTTACTACTTATCAAAAGCCCAGTTGTCTCTTCTTGTTGTTTCTTTGGAGTCTTTGGGGCTCTTCAGTGGTATGACCACAGACAATGCTCAAGGAATTTTCCTTCCTCCAGGTTAGAAGTCTCCATCATTCTCCTGCTACAATCACCCAGGCTGTTTTGCTTTTTTTTTTTCTGACTCTCTAAAATCAAGGCCATTTTCATCTTACCACAAATTGAAGATATGTGAAATATCCTGGAATATCAACTGGATGAAACAGGTGGAAAATTGGGTTCTTAACTATTCCTTTTTCTATTGAGGTCAGAACCCCCTTCTCCTCCCCATGGGGCACTTCCCAAACACAAACAAATAAATCCAGGGGACATAAGTTGGCTTCTTCAAGCAAAAAGGAAAATAAGTCACTGCTTTAGGCTATATTAATTTAAGGAAATCAAATAGGGACAGCTAGGTGGCTAAGTGGATTGAGTGCAAGGCTTAGAGATGGGAGGTCCTAGGTTTAAATCTGGCCTCAGACACCTGGGTAAATCACTTAATCCCCATTGCCTAGCTCTTAGAGCTCTTCTGCTTTGGAACCAATACACAGTATTAATTCTAAGACAGAAGGTAAGTATTAAAAGAAAAAAACAACTAAATCAAATTCCCTAAACAAAACAAAAATCAAGAAAAAGGAGATATACAGATTTCAATGGGAAAAGTCTGTCTATCCTTGACCAATAAGTATTCAAAGAAGGAAATGTAGCAATAGAAAAGTAAGTTGATCTGTTTGCACCAACTCACATCCAGTTCTAAAAAACATCAAAGGAACTTAGAATCAAGATTAATTTTAATTAATTTCATTAATACAATCACAAAAGTGCCTAAAAATGTGTCTAGTCTCCTGGGTACTACATACTAGGTTGATAGTTTACAGGTTGTAGCATGAATTACTCATGTTTATGACTCCTCATGTAGAAAAAAATATTACTCATATAAAGACTCATAGCTAAAATTTCAATTTTCATATGCAAATTTCAAAACTACCTTTTATCTCATTTTTAGGGTAAATAACTATGGAGGAGCCATGGAAAAAGTAATCCATATGCATATCTAGTTTTGAAATATGTAATTTATTCAATCTAATCCACAAAGCCTTTTTTAGTCATTTACTAACTTGGGAGAATGCTAAAATTAGAAAAATTATTAGAGAACCTTGCCCTCAAGAAGCTTACAAAGAGTATATAAGTAACATTTTATGTCCGGTATATCTATGATCATTGGATGAAGAGATATCAATTATTTATAACTAAGTGAATTGAGAAAGATTTCATAGATGGCACATTCCCTATGTCAAACAGAAGAATTTTTAGCTCTACAGAGAATTTAGGGAAATCATGACATACAAGAGAACAGAGGCCCCTCTAAGAAATAAAGTATATTATTTTGTTAGCTTACGTTAATTTTCAAGTTATCATTCTGTAAATTGATTTCCTATTGTGACACTTTCCCTGTTCCTTTCTCCCAAACATAAGTTTCTTCTAGAGCCTCCATATTGAGGGAGGGTCCAACTACTATCCCCAAGCCTCATGAGCACTGATCCTCACTTTCTATTTTTCAGTTCCCTCTTATGGACTGTCTTCCCTAAGTGGAATATAAGCTCCTTGTGGGCAGTGACTATCTATTTTAGGGAGTGGGGGTTAAATTTATAAATATAAACAGTGCCTGTAAAATAGTAACCTTTAATAAAGATTTCTTACCTTGATGACTGTCAATTGAGAGAAAATGCAAATTATGTCCAGGCCATATTCTGAAGGTTCATTACAGTATTAGATTACCTTAAAATATTTATTGCTTTTAAAATGTCAGTTGCAGCATGGTTCAGTATAAAGAACAAGAGATGTTGATTCAGATAACCTCAGTTAAATATCTGCTCTGACAGTTTCCTATATGTGTCTCTCTCTATGCTTCAGTTTCTTCATCTGTAAAATAATGGATCTAAACCTGTTTGGAATAACCTATAGCAACCATCCTAGTTCCAATTTCTAATCACTACAATTTAACTAGTCCAACCCACTTAATTTACAGAGGAATAAATGGAATCTAGGAAATGGAAGTGGCAGACCCAAGGTCACAAAAGTAAGAAGTTATAAAAATCTGTTTCCCTCACCTGCTTTATCTGTAAAATTAAGAAATTGGATTTGATGACCTCTAAAGTCCCTTCTGAATCTAAACCTTTATTCTATAATTCCTATGAAGTTATATTTTATTTCACTTTTATTTTTTAAACCCTTACCTTCCATCTTGAAATTAATACTGTGTATTGGTTCCAAGGCAGAAAAGTGGTAAGGGCTAGGCAATGGGGGTCAAGTGACTTGCCCAGGGTAACACAGCTGGGAAGTGTCTGAGGTCACATTTGAACCTAGGCCTAGCTCTCAATCCACTGAGCTACCCAGATGCCCCCTGAAGTTATTTTTTAAAGGCACTATTTCTTATGATTTGAAATATATCTTGAATGTAAGCAAGTTAGAATAAATTGATTTGTAATCCAGGAATATGACACTTCAAAGAAAAAAAGATTTAATAAGATGTATAATGCAGAAATAGTTCTTCAAATCCAATGAACTCAAATTACTAGTATTTATCTTAGGCTATAAAAGCTGGCAAAGATCATGGTGCTATATTTTGGAACTATTGCATTTTAGTTGTTTTCTAATTAGAATCTACAGCTATCATTTCTTAAAGTCCATTTAACTTCTCAAAATGTAATATGGAGAAAATATGTTGAGTAAGTTGGCAGGCAAGTTTAACACATCAGTGAGGAAATCTATTAGTTTCAGGATTTCCATGTTCACTCTGTCCAAGCCACAGAGAGGAAGATGAACCATAAGTTAAGTTGACCTCCTGCTGATATGCCCTGGGACACCATTACAATCTATTTCCCCTAAACTGGAAAGGACTATGTGGAATTATCTGACTTCTGGGGCATCTGATTGAATTGGGGTCTGTTTTTTATTAGAGTGGGGATAAAAAATAAAAATAAATTAGCGTTTAACTGTTCACTAACTATAATAGAACACAGATTGGGATTTTCTTGGAGAAGACTAGAAGACTGTTCTGCATTGCAATTACTATTTCCTCTAGAGCATCAGAGCACACCAGTGGAATTTATTTCCAAATCCCTGAGGCAGCAAGGAGAGAAGATGAGTCCTTATATATTTGTGGGCATATTCCCTCCCCACTTGGTTCATTTGCAATTCATGACACTTTTTAGCTGGAACAGGAGGTTTTTATAAGAAGACAACATCCGTTCGCTGACAAACTCATAAATCATTTTATTTTTCTTCTATAAAGCAAAACCAATATTTGAAACCAATGTAGTCTTTGAGTCTTTTACTTTGGCATATACATCTAGCTTAGAAATAAACCTCCTGTAGAGGACTGACTTAAAAGTCACATTCTTCTAAATGTATGTGCTACAATATCAAGAGGCATCACCATTTTGGATCATTCTATATTATACTAATACCTCTAGCCAGTATTGGTGCACTGAGCTTTTGTGGTCACCAGTTGGACTCCTGCCATGAAGGAGTCAATTTCCTTTTGGCCACAGCTAAAGGCTTTGAAGTTTCCTTCTTGTCTTCAAGTGATTCATTGAGCCAAACTAGGCTCAAACGTGACAGTAGGGATTGGAAGGAATCCAAATATGGCAGTAGTGATGGAGAGAATCCTATGAAATCTGAAAAAGACTATGCTTTATTCTTTGTATTCCATCTTATATTTGTGCTTAAAACACTGTAATGAACTAAGCAACATTGGGAAGTATGGCAGATATTATTATTTGATCAGCACTTAGTGCTTCATAAATTACTTTTGAATTTAAGATAAGAAGACTCCTAAAGAATGCTATCCACATTCAGGGGTAGAACTGCAAATAGAAACACAGAAGAAAAACAACTGCTTGATCACATGGGTCAATGGGGATCTGATTAGGGATACAGACTAAATGACAACCCTAGTGCAAATATCAATAATATGGAAATAGGTAATAGGTTTTACACATGTAAAACCCAGTGGAATTGCACATCAGCTATGGGAGGGGGGTAGGAGGAGGGGAGGGAAAGAATATAAATCTTGTAACCATGGAAAAAAATTCTAAATTAAATAATTAAATAAAAATTTCCAAAAAATTAAAAAAAAAAGATAGGAGAATGCCTTCTCAAGTCAAATGTATATCAGTAATCATATCAAACTCAAATTAAAATAAAACAACCAGAAGGTTGATAGAGCAATGTGAAGATTAAATTATATCTTAGAATCACAAAACAGTAAAATTTGAGAGATGGAATGATCCTTTGCAATCATCTGGCTCAACCATCTCACATACAGAGAAAGAAAATAAGGCCCAATGAGAATGAACTTGCTCAAAATGTAGAGATTTAATGAATAAAATAAAATTCTGAAAGTTATAATAAAAAGTCTGTGATTGTCAGGCAGGGCAAAAAGCATGTAAAAGGAAAAAAATAAGCTTTCTTAATTTTCCTATTGGCATATCTGTTTAATTAATAACCATGATATTTTTTAAAAGTAATATTATGTTAGCAAGCTCTTAGGCTAGCAGGGTAAGAGACACAGTGCAATATAGTGGACAGAGAAAGAAGTCTCAAAGTCAGGAAGATCAGTGTTCAAGTCCTACCCTACACAGATTGGCTATCTGACCTCAGATGACCTTAAATCATTTAATCTTTAAATGCTCAAGACAATTCTCTAGGACAGTAAGTTGCAAAGAAGGTACAAACTTTCAGAGCTAAGATCATTTGTTGGTGTTAATAGTAGAAAATGGTATGGTTCACTTTTATAGCAATAGCCTGAGCCTGCAAACATATACTGTGACTCCCCAAAGAATATGAACTACCTTGAGTAAAAGTAAGCAGCAAAAGAAGCAATAACTAAACCATGAGATAACTTGCATGTAACCTTGGGCCAACCCTGGTGCTATGCATTCTTTGTTCTATTTCTATGAAATACCTGGTTTGACCTGGGGCTGGTTCAGGGATCTTGTAATTTTGTCTTGCTGCAGTCAAGGACTGGCCTTAAGGTGAGTAAATTCCCCCAATTAACCTATTAACTCTAATAAAAACCTATTAATAACTAAGCTGGTACGAGTCCCTCTTTCTTCAGTATCTCAGTATTCTCTCAGGTGGCATAGTCAGCCCAGACCAGATCTGCTCACTTACATTTGGCATAGTCTGCCCCTGCTACAAATGTTGTGACCTTAAACTACTACCAAAGGCTAACAACCCTAGGATTCCACTAGGTTCCTATGATCACTGGCCAATTTCCTTTCCAGAACACCATGGGTCAACAAAGAAGCATTTATTTTACTAAATGTAGGCTGAACTAACTAAGACTTAACACAGTCACATAAACAAGCCACAGACAAGGAATCAGATGCTTGGTTGCAAGCAAGGTATAGCAATTGGGCCACAGTCAGGGCTATGTAGGTGATCTTCTGGCTAATCTGTATCATTAAGGCTTGGCATTAGCCATTCTCCACATCTCATGGGAAAGTCATAGACAAGAGACCACTGTAGACTGGACAACTGCCTCAAACTTGTCCAAGGAAATGTGGCCACCTCTTTTAGTTTAGTTCCAAAGCAAGCTTGAAATAGGAGCCCAACTGGCTAGGTCCTACTGCAAAGTCATCCTACAAATACTTATCTCTTCCAAATGTCTTACTTAGTGCTAATTCGCATTTTCCCCTTTGGGGGAGAAAAAATAGGCAAATAAGACCAATGAAAATAATAATAAACCAGTCTGTAAAACCAAGTGCCAGGGCACTGGCTCACTGCATCAACAAAGACTATAAAAATTTTATGAAAAGTTAAAACTGCTTAGTGAAGAAGGAATGTAACTTTTTAATATGTTTTCCTGAACAAAACCACAGATTTGGCATTTTATTTCAATAATATGAACATTCTAAATGCAATGAGTATTTTTTACTGATCTACCTCAGTGTATCTATGCAGATAATAGTCACAAAATGATGTCATTCCATCATGGCAATATATTCCACATAAAAATATCAAATAGTATGGGAAGAATTAGACTTATCCTATTAACCCATCAAAGCCTGGATAATATCATGCATTGCTTTAAAAAAATAAGGAAGCTTTTGTGACTAGTCATTTAGAATCTGAAAACTATTTTCTAATACTGAAATTTATCTCACACCTTGATTACTTTCAAATCTGAGAAACCACCTCTTTACTCCTTCCCAGCACTCAGCAATCACCTTTCTAGTACTCCCATCAAAAAAAAATATTGACAAGTGAGTGAAAGCCTGACCTTCTAGAGAACAATTATTAAAAGACTGCTAGGATTAAAATTCTCTGGAGACTGTATACTAATTTATAATTATTTATAAAATAATGAAAGTGGGTTGGAGAAAGAAAAAGTCCATAATCACACAGCCAGTTGCCTAGCTAACCTGTTTCCCACTCACTACACAACCTGTTCACTCCCAATACTTCCTAGTAAAGAGACTACAAATTTCCTTTATCCATAACTTATAACCCTATAGACACCCCTTCTGGGCCTCTTTTGAGATAGACTTGACCTTCAAGTCAGAGACCAGTCTTCTTGACACCAGGAGTCATACGGGACAAGAAACAAGTATCTTATGGGACACTAGGGAGGGAGAGGCTTTTTCTTTGCATTTTTTTCATGATTTCCCTGGATATCCTTGATCTTTTGTTCTTCCAAATGAACTTAGTTATGTTTTTTTTCTAATTCAGTAAAGAAGTTTTTTGGTAGTTCAATGGGTATGGCACTAAATAAGTAAATTAATTTGGGTAGGATTGTCATTTTTATTATGTTAGCTCATCCCACCCATGAGCAATCAATGTTTTTCCAATTGTTTAGATCTAGTTTTAACTGTGTGGAAAGTGTTTTGTAGTTGTGTTCATATAGTTCCTGTGTTTGTCTCGGTAGATAGATTCCTAAGTATTTTATATTGTCTAGGGTGATTTTAAATGGTATTTCTCTTTCTAATTCTTGCTGCTGACATGGGTTAGAGATATATAGAAATGCTGATGACTTATATGGGTTTATTTTGTATCCTGCAACTTTGCTAAAGTTGTTGATTATTTCGAGTAACTTTTTGGTTGATTCTCTAGGATTCCTTAAGTAAACCATCATATCATCTGCAAAGAGTGATAGCTTGGTCTCCTCCTTGCCTATTTTAATGCCTTCAATTTCTTTTTCTTCTCTAATTGCTACTGCTAGTGTTTCTAGTATAATGTTAAATAATAGAGGTGATAATGGGCATCCTTGTTTGACTCCTGATCTTATTGGAAAGGCTTCTAGTTTATCCCCATTGCAGATGATGTTTGCTGATGGTTTTAGATATATACTATTTGTTATTTTTAGGAAAGGCCCTTCTATTCCTATACTTTCTAGTGTTTTCAATAGGAATGGGTGTTGTATTTTGTCAAAGGCTTTTTCTGCATCTATTGAGATAATCATGTGATTTTTGTCAGTTTGCTTGTTAATATGGTCAATTATGTGGATGGTTTTCCTAATATTGAACCATCTTTGCATTTCTGGTATGAATCCTGCCTGGTAATAGTGGATGACCCTTGTGATGACTTGCTGGAGTCTTTTTGCTAGTATCCTATTTAGGATTTTTGCGTCTATATTCATTAGGGAGATTGGTCTATAATTTTCTTTCTTTGTTTTTGACCTGCCTGGCTTTGGGATCAGTACCATGTTTGTGTTGTAGAATGAATTTGGTAGAACTCCTTCTTGGCTTATTCTGTCAAATAGTTTGTTTAATATTGGGAATAGTTGTTCTTTGAATGTTTGATAGAATTCATTTGTGAATCCATCTGGACCTGGGGATTTTTTCTTAGGGAGTTCTTTGTTTTCTGATATGGGGTTGTTAAGGTAATTTATTTCTTCCTCTTTTAGTCTAGGCAATTTATATTTTTGTAAGTATTCATCCATATTACCTAGATTGCTATATTTGTTGCCATATAATTGGGCATAGTAGTTTTTAATGATTGCCTTAACTTCCTCTTCATTAGAGGTGAGGTGTCCTTTTTCATCTTGGATACTGTCAATTTGGTTTATTTCTTTTCTTTTTTTAATTAGATTGACTAGTACTTTGTCTATTTTATTTGTTTTTTTTCAAAGTACCAGCTTCTAGTCTTATTTATTAAATCAATAGTTCTTTGACTTTCAATTTTATTAATTTCTCCTTTGAGTTTTAGGATCTCTAATTTAGTCTTCATCTGAGGATTTTTAATTTGTTCACTTTCTAATTTTTTAATTTGCATGCCCAATTCATTGACCTCTGCCCTTCTTAATTTGTTAATATATGAACTCAAGGATATAAATTTCCCCCTGAGTACTGCTTTGACTGTATCCCATAGGTTTTGAAAGGATGTCTCATCATTGTCATTTTCTTCAATGAAGTTATTAATTGTTTCTATGATTTGTTTGAGGCTTTTTCTTATACAGAGAAGTCTCAGACTTCATTCCCAACCTAATAAAATAGTGGGGGTGAGATGGAAATGAATTTTCAAAACTTTCCTTTTAGAAAGGAAAGGGGTACAGATTTAAGTTAAATTTATACAATCCCCCTCTGATTCTATTACTTTCCCTGATGAAGCATTTCATAATAATATCTACACATTTTAGGATTGTCTCATCAGGCCAATAAGAATCCAGAGATACTATATATTTCATGTAGAGTCTAATTACATTTTGATATTTCTCAATTATATTAAAAATGATTGACAGAGGCATTGACAAGAAGCCATTAGGGGGCATTCCCTTTTTTTTTTTTTTACATAGGGGCTTTATAATCAAGATAAAATAATGGCATATGGGAAGAACAGAAGGAAAGAGAGCACCCAAACCCTTACAGTTCAGTTCATTATGCCCAAAAGCTCACTGAGAGTCTCATGATGTAATGTTTGATTTCTGGGGTCATCTTCTAGTACTCTCATCTTTTTCAGACTATTTGGTGTCATGATGGTCCTTATGGTCCTAGGCATCTTGTCCTGGAGATCTGCTTTCCTGGTCCAGTTTATTGGTGATATCTTTCCCTAAAACTGCTAAAAAAGATCTTAGTCTATTGGCCTTTAGGACATCTTCATAATTCCCTCCTCAGGAGGATGGGATACTGCCCAGAATTAAATTCTACAAACAAGCACATACATAACCTTATGGTAACACAAAATAATGTTGCAACACAGTTGTTGTTGTTTTTTTAAATAGCAATGGAATTGGCAAAGTATGACTGACTAGATTACTAATTTAAGAATGCATTAAGCAATTCACCAAAAATAATGTTTGTATTACCTTTCCCAAAAATAACAGAAAAAATATAAATAAAAATTATAGCAGGTCCCTAATACATATTTAAGGTCTAATGGAGGTATCCTATAAGCATATAGATCAGGTGCCACAATATTGTAGTTACCCAGCATCTGCCAGGAAGAAGAAAGTTGCCATGCCAAAGAAAAATAATAGGGACAGAACTCTGATGAAAAGAGGAATGTGGTCTCTTGGTCTCATTTTGACTCTATATAAGTCATAAGGAGAGCAAGGTGAAGTCAGAGAAAAATAAGGATATGTTCATGATTTACAGGCTAAGTCAGAAGAGGCCTACCTCA
The DNA here is from genome assembly GCF_027887165.1 of Monodelphis domestica. NCBI lineage: Eukaryota > Metazoa > Chordata > Mammalia > Didelphimorphia > Didelphidae > Monodelphis > Monodelphis domestica. Next base: position 107,170,115 of record NC_077233.1, read on the forward strand.
GAACTGTGTTGCTCTTTTGACACTCTCCTGAAACAGTTTATCAGCCCAGTAAATATGTGAAGGTTCACATGCTCCATTTTTAGTCTCAGGTGGCAGATCCATTGTATATTCAGTATGGTGTACACGGTATTGCAGAGGAAGTACAATCCAGGGGAAAGAGTACTGCATTTGCGATCAGAGACCTGAGGTTAAAATACCAGGTCTTCCACGGACCAGTTATGTGGCTTTGAGCAAGTCTCTTTCTTTCCTGACCTGTCAAAGGAGGGGATTAGGCTAGTTCACTTCTAAATCCTCTTCCATGATCACCTGTTGAATTTGAACTCAGATGAACTGAGTTGGCATCCCAGCTCTGACACTTAACTATAAGTCACTTCACTGCTTAGAGCCTTGGTTTACCCATTAACAAAATGGGCAAAATTACTTACCTTTCCTGTGTTACAAGGATATTGTTAGGATCGCACATTATATAACTGTAGGTAAATGGTGATAGTGGTAGTATTGTGGTAGCAGCAGGAAGACTGGGGGTAGTAAACAGGGTTCTTCAACCATTATTATTTATCTCCCTAACCCTACTACTGACTCACTATCTAAATGAATGCACTAGATAAATGGTCCTTCTCTGCTTCACAAAGTTGGATCAAAGGATATTTAATTCTTTATAATTTATGAACTCTGATCCCCCCCCCCCCAGCCAGAAAGAGAACCAATGCTGCCTGTTCATCACTGCATTATCTCTTCTTTAGGAATAACCCTCTTTCCAACTACTTCCTCTTAACAGCATTTCCAATAAGAATACCAAGACTAACAAAGGCCTATTTATGGAAACAAAGTAAAGGTTTGGTGGCTAGGCAGCATCAGGAAGGCCTCCATTTAAATTCTACCTTGGACAGTCAATGAGAGGTGTGTTCCTAGTCAAATTACTTAAGCATACTGTGCTTCAGTTTCTTCATCTGTGAAATGTGGAAAATAATAGTATCTACCTCAAAAGATTGTTGTTGGGATCAAATGAAGTAATACAGGAAATACTTTGCAAACCTCAAAATGCTATATAAAATTTACTCATTTAACTTTTTAAAATTAAATTAAAAAAATTCCCTGGATCATATATTGAAACAATTTTCAACAATAATTTTCCAACATTTTGCAATCCATGTTCTTTCCCTCCCTCTCATCCTTCCCCTTTTCCCAAGATAGCAGATAATATGATATAGGTTGTACACATTTTGTTATTATACAATGCATATTTCAATGTTAATAATTTCTTGGGGTATAGTTAGTAGAAGGAACAATGAATCAAAAGGATGTAAGTTTAAATCAGACTAATGACAGGTAACTGACTATGTGATCAAGGACAATTAACTCCACCTTTATGAGCCTCATCTTCTTTATCTGTAAAATAAAGGTGGAAATAGTACCTGCTTCAAAAGTTTGTGATGATCAAGTGAAATTAATTCATGGTAAATGCCTTATAAACTTTAAGGTATTATATTGTATTTAGTAATATAGTAAAGTGCTATATAATACATAATATATAGTATAACAATATATGCTATTTTTATTATTATAATTTAATTCTCAAAAATATGCCTTTTATGTAGGTAGGGTTGGCATTATCAGAAAGATGAGGAAAATAGAGGTCCACTTAAATGATTTGTCTCTTAATTCCTACTTTATTTTTTCACTAAGAATTGATCAGTTCATTGTTAAGAGCAGACCTGTGATGATGTAATTCAATTTAATAATTTAATTCAAATTCAATTTAATTCAGTTTACTGTAACACATATCTATTGTATACAAAGCACTGTATTCAGGATAGATGATCAAGAGATGAAAAATATCACAGTGCCTGCCCTTAAGGAGTTTATAATTTTATAAATTCATAATATCATAGAATCTTCTATCTAGTTCTGATCTGTATATAAATCAGTTGAAAATGATTAAGTGTGGAAAAAGGTCAAACAGAGATGCTTGAGAGAACTAAGGAAAAAGGAATCATTTCTAGCTTAGAATATAATAAGGCAATGCATAATAGAGTCATTCACTTCATTGATTTATTAAATGAACATTAATAAGAGACTATTCGGTGGAAAGCACTATCCTAGATATTGGAAGAGATACAAAATTTATATAAATTATTGTTATTGCCTGTGTTACATTTCTTTGTATCCCTGTGTGCCAGGAAGTCTCTTAATACTTGTTGATTTGATTTATAATATAATAGGAACATAATAAACAATCATAAGTAAATATGATGCTCAATATTAAGTAATAAAAGTAAGAGAAATATGAAACTAACTTCTATGTGAGATCCAAGGGATAAGGCTGTTATGTGCTTGAGGATTCTGGGAAATCTGATCCTAGGACACCATCTTCCCTTCCTTCCCTAAGGTGAAACTAAGACATGCATCATGAGATAGTAAAAAAGCAAATCAAAGTCAGATGGACAATTATCTACCTCAGCCATGATAACCCATTGGCTATTGCTCAAGACTTTATATCTGATCCCCCCTGACTTTTGGTGGCCATGACCATGTTATAAAGTTGACTGATATATGACCAGAATGCTGACTTTAGTGTGTCACTCCCTTGCTCAAAAACTGTCAGTGGTTCATTCTTGCCTATAGGAATATAATATGATTCCTCCTTACTGTTCAGCTTTATTTCAAATTATCCCCCTCAAATATTCTATGTTATAGTCAAACTGTGTAACTCTAACTCATTTTTGTTCTACTCTACCTAAAATTCCTCATGCCAAAAATGCAATACTATATCATCTCCACTATCTAGAATTCACCTCTTTCCTCAAAGTTTCTTCAAGGTTCATATCCCGTACCACTTCCTTTTTAAAGCCTTCTTTGATTTTTCCAAGGGAACTGTTTTTGCTCCCAATTTTGTCTGAATCCTTTGGCCCCTTCACACCTTATGTTGTATTCGACTTCTCTTTGTAAACACTGTTTCCTCCTAGTGGCTATCAGCTCCTTGAGAGCAATGAATTTACTATTTTGATCTTTATATCTCCAATATCTAGAACACTGACTTTCACATAATATAAACTTCATAAAGTTTTTTTGAAAAATCAATCTAAAGCTATGCCAGACTTAGGCTTCTTCCCATGATCAGGGAGGTGAAGTGATTAAAAAAGGAAGAATGATTTTCTCTCTCTCAGGATTTGCTGCCAATTAGTCAGCAATTAGCAATTCACATTTAATAAACATGCCAGAGAGCTCATGCCTCATCTAACTTACTTTGGCCAAGGTCAGCAGATGGAAAACATTGTATAATATCCATGATTACAGTTAAAAGGAGACCTATAAAGCCATGAAAACCAGCATAACCCTCAAGAGAAATTGCATGACTGAAAGCTCAAGAATTAGGGAAAAAAATATTATCCTCCAGATTCTGTAACAGAGATGGTCTACTGACAGGACACGAATGTTCTTAGAGTATCTTTCAAAACACATGAGAGTTGCTGGTAGAAATAAAAGTAATGAATCCTCCACAAAACAGAGATAAGTATTGCCTCTTAAATTCCATGCTTACTAAAATGATCAGAACAAACTGACCCATGGAAATCTGTTCCTTGAAAACAACTTACAAAATTTAAAATGTGGATGTTCAAAAGCTAGTCAGTTATTTTAGATAATTTGTTAGATTGAATTCATCTCAATTCAAAAAATGTTTATTAATTGCTGTTGAATACAGAGGCATGTTGGGTGCCAGGAAAGATGCAAAATTTAGATACAATGCTCTAATGGAGTTTACAATCTAGTTTAAGTTTCAAGATACTTATGTGTTCTTTTGTCAGGGTATGTTACAATAGGTTTTACTCTGGTCAAGAGGGATCTTTGTCCTCTTTGTGTATCAAGACCCTCACAGACCATTCATGACCACCTACAAGCCTCCAAAACCGGTCTTTAGACTTCCGGTCAAGATGGTGGCGTAGAAGCAGCGAAAGTTCAGACCTGGGAAACCCTTCCTTACCCGATCGCAAACAGAGTGCTCCTAGGCCACCGAAATTCAAGCTGAACAACAGGATAGACCTGGGGAAACCTCCTCCTGGACCTGGATCAAAAGGTACCGCAACCCAAAAGCCAGAGGAGGAGGTTGCTGGTTTTTTTTTTTGGCTTCCTTTTTTTGGCTAGGGGATCATTTGGCCCACACCACCTGAACCTAACCCCATCAGGAGCCCTCAGAGCCCAGGAAAGCCACGACCCCTCCCCCCCTTAGAGAGCAGGGTCTTCTGAAAAAACAGAAACCTAGAGGCGAAGTCAAGATGGCAGCCTAGAAGGAGCATAGACCTGGCAGCCTGACAGACAAGAACTCCCAATTGGAGAAAGAACTGGAAGCCTCAAACAGAAGGATAGACCAAACTAAAAAGCAAAGGCAGGCAAGGTCAAAAATGGAGAAAGAAAACTATAGACCAATCTCCCTAATGAACATAGACGCAAAAATCTTAAACCGGATACTAGCAAAAAGACTTCAGCAAGTGATCAGGAGGGTCATTCAAGTAGGAGTTATACCAGGAATGCAGAGCTGGTTCAATATTAGGAAAACCATCCACATAATTGACCATATTAACAAGCAAACTGACAAAAACCACATGATTATCTCAATAGACGCAGAAAAAGCCTTTGATAAAATACAACACCCATTCCTATTAAAAACACTAGAAAGCATAGGAATAGAAGGGTCGTTTCTAAAAATAATAAACAGTACATATCTAAAACCATCAGCTAATATCATCTGCAATGGGGATAAACTAGATGCATTCCCAATAAGATCAAGAGTGAAACAAGGATGCCCATTATCAGACATTGTACTAGAAACACTAGCAGTAGCAATTAGAGAAGAAAAAGAAATTGAAGGCATCAAAATAGGCAAGGAGGAGACCAAGTTATCACTCTTTGCAGATGACATGATGGTCTACTTAAAGAATCCTAGAGATTCAACCAAAAAGCTAATTGAAATAATCAACAACTTTAGCAAAGTTGCAGGATACAAAATAAACCCACATAAGTCATCAGCATTTCTATATATCTCCAACACAGCTCAGCAGCAAAAACTAGAAAGAGAAATCCAATTCAAAATCACCTTAGACAAAATAAAATACCTAGGAATCTATCTCCCGAGACAAACACAGGAACTATATGAACATAAATATAAAACACTCGCCATACAACTAAAACTAGACTTGAGCAATTGGAAAAACATTAACTGCTCATGGATAGGATGAGCCAATATAATAAAAATGACCATCCTACCCAAACTTATTTATCTATTTAGTGCCATACCCATGGAACTCCCAAAAAATTTCTTTACTGATTTAGAAAAAAAACATAACAAAGTTCATTTGGAATAACAAAAGATCAAGGATATCCAGGGAAATAATGAAAAAAAAAATACAAAGGAAGGTGGCCTTGCAGTCCCAGATCTCAAACTATATTATAAAGAAGTGGTCATCAAAACAATTTGGTTCTGGCTAAGAGACAGAAAGGAGGATCAGTGGAATAGACTTGGGGTAAGTGACCTCAGCAAGACAGTATACCATAAACCCAAAGATCCCAGGTTTTGGGACAAAAGTCCACTATTCAATAAAACTGCTGGGAAAATTGGAAGACAGTGTAGGAGAGATTAGGAATTGATCAACACCTCACACCCTACACCAAGAAAAATTCAAAATGGATGAATGACTTAAACATAAAGAAGGAAACCATAAGAGTAAATTGGGTAAACACAGAATAGTATACATGTCAGGCCTTTGGGAGGAGAAAGACTTTAAAACCAAGCAAGACATAGAAAGAATCACAAAATGTAAAATAAATAATTTCGACTACATCAAATTAAAAAGCTTTTGTACAAACAAAACCAATGTAACTAAAATCAGAAGGAAAACAACAAATTGGGAAAAAATCTTCATAAAAACTTCTGACAAAGGTTTAATTACTCAAATTTATAAAGAGCTAAATCAATTGTACAAAAAATCAAGCCATTCCCCAATTGATAAATGGGCAAGGGACATGGATAGGCAGTTTTCAGATCAAGAAATCAAAACTATTAATACGCATATGAAGAAGTGTTCTAAATCTCTTGAGATGCAAATCAAAACAACTCTGAGGTATCACCTCACACCTAGCAGATTGGCTAACATGACAGCTATGGAAAGTAATGAATGCTGGAGGGGATGTGGCAAAGTAGGGACATTAATTCATTGCTGGTGGAGTTGTGAACTGATCCAACCATTCTGGAGGGCAATTTGGAACTATGCACAAAGGGGAATAAAAGAATGTCTACCCTTTGATCCAGCCATAGCACTGCTGGGTCTGTACCCCAAAGAGATAATGGACAAAAAGACGTGTACAAAAATATTCATAGCTGCGCTCTTTGTGGTGGCCAAAAATTGGAAAACGAGGGGATGCCCATCAATTGGGGAATGGCTGAACAAATTGTGGTATATGTTGGTGATGGAATATTATTGTGCAAAAAGGAATACTAAAGTGAAGGAATTCCATGGAGACTGAAACAACCTCCAGGAAGTGATGCAGAGCGAGAGGAGCAGAACCAGTAGAACATTGTACACAGAGACAAACACACTGTGGTATAATCGAACATAATGGACTTCTCCATTAGTGGCAGTGTAACGTCCCTGAACAATCTGCAGGGATCTAGGAGAAAAAACACTATTCATAAGCAGAGGACAAACTGTGGGAGTAGAAACACCGAGGAAAAGCAACTGCCTGACTACAGCAGTTGAGGGAACATGACACAGGAGAGACTCTAAACGAACACTCTAATGCAAATATTAACAACATGGCAATGGGTTTGACTCAAGAACACAAGTGATATCCAGTGGAATCACGCGTCGGCTACGGGGGGGGTGGGGGGGGAGGAAAAGAAAATGATCTTTGTCTTTAATGAATAATGCATGGAAATTATCAAATAAAATACAAAAAAAAAACTGTCTTTGAACCCTTAGTTGCACCATGACTCCAATTAGCTTTTTCCTCTAAAAGAAACCTAAGTGAACTTCATGTTCGTGTCTCAGGCTTATTTGGGAAAGTTATATAAGGCTAAATTGTAGCTCAGCAAACCCTAAATGGATCTCTTAATATAGATATTCTATAAAATGCAAAATCACTAGAGTGCATACCTATCGCACTCTTGAGTGACATCTAGAAGCAAAAACAGAAATACACACAAATCTATGTCTTGGTGGACCATACTTTTTATGAAGAGAGAAAGAAAATTGTCATAAAGATGGTACTTGGTTCAGCATGAAAAAAAACAAACAAACCCAACACAAATGACTGCATGATAACAAATAAGTGAAATGAGAGGAGAACCTTGTAGAAAGTTTAGTCCCTTCATATTTCCCACATTTTAGTCACATAAGCAAGCTGCCACAATGTATCTGATCTATACACCCTTCCAGTCACCCCATTGTCTTCACTTTAGTTATAGACTTCAAAGGAGATAGCCCATCTCAACAGTCCTACAATACAACATTTTATCTGCATCTATCAGCACTGCTACTGTCACTTGGTGGGGGGACCACCAGTACCCTTGACTCAGCCCAATTGCCCTGCCCCAGAGAAAAAAGTGAAGCAATTTCCTGCTTTCTCTGTCTCTACTTCTTTCCTATTTTTTTTTGTTTGTTTTCATACATTCAATCCAAGCCCTGGCATGCTGTTTATATTATGTGATAATTGCTTGGTCAATGAAACTAGTGAAAATTCCAGATCCCACAAGTCCAGATCCACCCACATTTTGGGAGCCAAATTTATTCCCCACATTAAGTGGACTGTTTCTAAGTGCAATAGGAGGAAAATGCTTTTTGAAGTCAAAGGATGGAAGATTCTCTCTTGAGTTGATAGAGAAGAAGCAATATCATAGAATGAAGGATACTAATCCATGATCCCAGGTAGTCATGTTATTTCTGGAAGTCCAGGAAGAAAGGAGAACTCAGATTATGTTGAGAAATCTAGAAGATCAATGGGTTTGAGTAGAAGAAATTGTGTAGTTGAGAAAATACAAGTACTGTCAGATACTACTGCTGCAAAAGCCCAGAACTCTAGAAATGAGGCTTGTGGGGGCCATTGGGGTATGAGGAATGTTGGGGTAGAGGCTATGTTGTTCAAATTCTTCCCTTGGCTACCATTCACAAAGTGGAAATCCTGTACTTCTTTTTTTTCCCTTTTGATGGGAACCTGAAGCCTTTTCCTTTGAGTATGAAGAAAGTCTACTTATCTTTCTTTGCTTTAATAATAATTATAACAATAATTAATAAGATAATAACAAAAATCGGAAAGAAATAGAAAGTGCTACAAATTGAAGTGAGCAGAAGCAAGAGAATGCTGTATGCAATATATAGCAATAAAGTATGATTATCTGCTGTGAGTAACAACTATTATCAGAAATACAAAGATCTGGGACAACTCCAAGGGATTCATGATGAAAAAGGCTATCCACTGGCATAGAAGCAACTGAAGAACTCTAAATGCAAGTTGAAGCATGTTATTATTCACTTTATTTCTTCCATGGATTTTTCTCTGGTGTAATTTATATGTGACTTCTTTCACCACATGCATAATTCCTTTTGTCCACATGTTCTAATTTCTTATAGAAAGGTTTGATAAGTCTGGCCCAAAATAATCACTGTCCCAAAAGGTCTTGGTTAACAATTCTGCATCTGTCATTTACTCTGGGTGACCTTGGGAAAGTAATTACATCTCTATCAACCTCAGTTTCCCCAACTGTAAATTAAAGAATATTTGTAAATATTCTGTTTCCAACAGAGCTATTATGAAAAATCACGACAATGAATATAAAATAATTTTGTAATCATCATATCTATATAAATAGAAACTTTTATTACAAAGATCTTAATACAGTAGGTACTTGATAAACATGTATTAAATTCAATTACCCTGCTTAAAGGCTACTCATTATTTCTTCAAGCCTCATTGTTTTAGAAAAGTATTTTGGGCTGGGGAGGTATGGGTAGGATGGCAAGTGAAGTCATAGGGTCATTGATTGACACACCTTTTCCAGGAATGATTGTGTTGATGTGATTAATGTTGTCAGACAGAAATTAAATGATTTGCCAGAGGTCCCATGGAATCTTTGATAGAAGAGGAGAGACACGAAAGGTATGGTGCAGACTAGATATTCTCACTAATCAGAAACCCAAAGTCTCAGAGTGGGACCTCAGAGTACAGTAGGAGGTAAAGCCCAGGGCATAAGAGTAGGTCATGGTGATGACTGAAGAGAAGGATTTGAGTCACACCAGATATGATGGTGAAGCCCTAGCCAATGCTAAGAACTATAGATATTACCAGTTAAGATCAATGTTGACTTTGATCCTTGAAGGGTACTAAGTCATGTTCAAATTAGATCCTATGGGCTGCCATTGATTCTGCCTATGTATTAGTCTAGTCACATTTAAATGAATGAAAAAGTATTTATTAAGTGTGCACTATGTGCCACACACAGTGCTGGAAATACAAATACAAAGATGAAAATGAACCCTGCCCTCAAAGAGCTTACATTAGAGAATTGGCATGTAGGAATACTTTTTTTCTATAAAATTATGGAGTTGTTGAGTGGAGTAAGAGAGAAGGTAATTGACCTGCCTTTTCTAGTTATATAGATCAGTTTCTGTTGGATCCTTCCACTTTGATATTCCATAGCAAAACAAAATTTACGATTTCCCTTCCTTTCCCCTCACTCTGACTCAACAACAACTAAAAACACCCTTTTTCCAACTTGTCTGTTTCTGTCAGTCACCAAAATCCAGTCATGGAACTTTGCAACCTCAGAAGCATACTCAATTTTTTACCTGTCTTTTTTTTTATTTTAATGACAAAATATGTCAATATAATTTTTCATAATCATTTTCTGATATTTTGTGATCTGTATATGATTTTTTTTACTGTCTCTCACCTCTTATTCTATTTTTACAAAGCGTCTTGTATCCTTCACTTTCTCTCCACACACCCAGACACTACCCATGTCCAGGCTCTAGCCTTCACCTGCCTCATATATATAATGTTTTATATTCATATATATGTAATATATATGTGTGTATATTATATATGTATATATATATAATAGCATCCCAGTTGGGTTCACTGCCTCAAGTCTCTCCCCACTACATTCTATATTCCACACACCTGCCCAAAGTATTTGAAAAGCACAGTTATGACATGTCACTTCCTCATTCAAGAAGTTCCGCTGGCCCAAATTGCCTCTAGGATAAAATATCAGCTTCTATGGCTGGCATTTAAAGTCCTCACAATCTGACTCCAACCTATCTTTTTAGACTGATTACATAGTACACAACACTCTTCCTTCCAGCCAGACTGGCCTATTTACTCTTGCTCATACCTGGCATTCTGTCTCCTGACTTGCACAGGCTGGGTCTTGCACCTGCTATGCTCTCCTAGAGCACTTTATGGAATCCTTAACTCTCTCCCAAGCCCAATTCATGTGGCACCTCTATAAAGCCTTTTTGATTTCTCCCACCCTGTTCTGGAGCCAACTGTTAGTGGCTGAAGAGTACTCAGAAATTGGCCAAGGTTACAAACTCTTGGCTTGATCTATTGCTTTGTTGATTGGTCTAGGCTTAAGAAAGGGAAAGAGAAAATGTTAATAATGTAGATTAAACTTTAAAATCTGTCATGGGTACATTTTTAGAAAGCCATTTGTCAAACATTTATCAGCATGGCATAGCCCAATACCCCATCTATCCAGTTGTTATTGCTATCTCTGCCACTGAAATTACTTTATGCTAGGGAGGGAAAAGAAAGGGAATAAGCATTAAAGTACCTACTATATGCCTGAATGTATGTTAAAAACAAATATATCATTTGATAATAATAAATAATATACTTAAATAACTTAATTATGTATTGTGTAGGATTCCCTCAACCCCCTGGAGAATAGAGTTAGCATTTATATAGCACATTAAAATTGGCAAAGAATTGTACATATTATTTCATTTGATCCTGACAACAGCTCTGGGAAATATGTACTATTATTATCAGTTCCATTTTAGAGATGAGGAAACTGAATCAGAGAGAGGTTAAAAGACTTCCTGAGGGTCATATTGCTAGTAAATGTTTGAGGATGGATTTGAAGTCACGTGCAGGTTCAATATATTTTATCCACTAAGCCATCTACTTGCCTCCTAGAGGACATTCATTCTAATTTTGTCTTTGTATCTTCTAGGATTTAGCACAATTTCTGGCACATGTAAACAGTCAATAAATGTATTAAATCCACAGGTTCACAAGATTTCCAATACCAAAGGATTTTAGAAGTCTACGTCCAACCTTCTCATTATATAAATTAGAAAGCTGATCCCAAGAGAGGTTAAGGATCTTGTCCAGGGTCTCACAATGAGGAAGCATTTGAACCTAGGTCTTCCTAGTTAAAAGTTTACCTTGTCAACTCTCATTCAACTGAATTGAATTCATCTGAACTGAATCAATAATAAGAACATTTCACTGCAACTGTTGTTGCAACTCACATAGAAATAATGTTTTAGAGATAACATAATGCTTTCCTTCTAAAAGAAATAACAAATAACAACAACAAACAACTCATGAGGTAGGTAGTACCATCATTACTATTCCCAATTTACATCTTCAGAAATAGAATTCTGAGAGTGAGAATTCTGAGGTTTTCTCATAGTCAAGACTTATTTCGAGTCTCTCAGCTCAAGTATAGAACACTTTCACTTCTGCTGTCCTTGCTAAATATATATTATTTAATTAGCTCAGGACTTATTACAAAGTAAATTTCTACCATAATTGGCTTCCATAGTATTCTATCTCTACTATAGGAAATTAACACTTCCTCTCCATCCCTACTCCCTTCCATGCACACTAAATTTTATGTAATGAAAAATTAACTAATAGAGACATGAAGACCTATGGCTACAAAAAAATTGCAGAGTTCATCCATCCATCTATCCATCCATCCATCCATCCATAAGCAGAATTATTTCCTTCTCTAACCCTAATGAGAAGCTTGCCCAAATCCCGAAGTGCTTTGAGTAGGGACCAAAACTTTTATTTAGCACTATGTAAAGGATGCCTTTAAATAGAGAAATATTCATTCCTGGACACTATAGGCCAATGAAAAGGGAATCCAGGTCGCAGAATTCTGTTTGGTGTTGTGTTGTACATGTTTCATTCCCAGCTACTCTAGGTTGTTTTGTAATGGGGAAGGAGAGATAATGTAAATAGCAGTCAGGAAAGCACATAAGTACTTTGTACCCCATTCTAATGGGCTTAGCCCTTCCTTATAACCAGAGAGCTGCCACCTTGTTCATATGAAGGCAGCCCAGCAACTTGGAGGCAGTTTCTGTTGATATTGCATGAACTTGGCACTACATGTCTTGTTACCATCCAAGCGTTGGAGTATAATTTCATGACTAACGTTTGGGTTCCATCAGTAAACATTGGTTATCTTTGGCACTATGTCCCTCAATAGAAATAAAACTTAGTCCCCCTTTGGCACTGTCTGAGGGTACAGGAGAGAGGGGGCATGAGGGTGAAATAAACAATGATGACAAGATGTTGAGCTGGTATAAGTTCATCTTCCAGTTTCTTGATTAGGGGGAGAAGGGGATTACTTCACACTGTAAAAGCAGGTTTTATCTAAGGCAACTACACTGAAAATTCAATAGGTGTTTTTACATAAGTTTTTTTTTTCTTAAAGCATGTTATCATAGCACCTTTTTGAGTAGAGGTAGAATATAAGTTAGACATAATTTTATCTAGAAAACCAAGCTATTAAAACAAAATCTAGCAGTCAAGTCAGATATAGTGGAAATTTCACTGGGCTTAGTATCAAAAGATCTGGGTTTCAGATACATATTTTCCACTAACTAGCTATGTGGCCTTGGGAAAGCCACAATCCCACTGCATATGTTCCCCCCTCTGTGAAGTGAAGAGGTTGGGCTAGATGATCTCAAATCTGTGTTTCAGTGAAAAGAGTTGATGCAATGTTGAAATATCTGATGATCGTATAATGCTGTTTCCCCTTTTATCAGCTTCTTCCTAAAAGAGAGGGCTTAACAGAAAGGAGGGAGGAATGAAGGGAGGGAAGGAAGAAGAGAAAGGGAGATTGGTTATGTGAAAAAACAAAATAAAAAAGGAAGAAAGTAAGACTCACATCTCCCTATTTGAGCTTCCCAGTGCAAAGACAATTTCTGAGGACTGCATAATGGTATCCAATGGATCTTAGCTTCCCCAAACCAGATAACAGCAGGTGCATTACTTTTCTAATGGGTTGATCATGCTGCCATTGAAGGTCAATGTGAGCTTCAAACCCCTCAACTTCCCCCAAACCCTGATATGATTTTTGGTTGCTTTGGAATCAAGGAAATCCATAAAAATATCTCATCAGTCAGAATCTGCCCACATAGTATAGTTCTTTTTCTGATCTACATCCTGAGCAGATAACTATAGGTAGGTGCAAACAAATTATATATATATATATATATATATATATATATATATATATATATATATATATGTGTGTGTGTGTGTGTGTGTGTGTGTGTGTGTGTGTGTGTGTGTGTGTATGTGTGTAGATGAGAAAAATATTCAAGTTGAAGATTAATGGAAATCACAATGGATTTAGTCATATCTGGGATCTGGTCAGAGCTCTGCTTTGAATTTGCTGTATGGTCTTATCATGCACATGTATACATATGTAGGTTTTTGTTTGGTTCAGAATTTAAAAGTTTTTTCATTCTGAACATTATAAATGCCAAAAAAAGAACATTATAAATATCAAAAAAAGAGCATTTCTATATAGAAAAGAGAAGACAAAAAGAGGATTACATATAAATGAGTGAATCTATTCCATGCTGCTTTTTTAAAAAAAGTATATAACAAGTTAAAGTTAGTAATCATAAGTTAAGTCATAGGATTTTTAGTTGCAATGGGTTTACAAATCATTAAGTCCCTGGTGAACCAGGGCTTTGCTCACCCAGCATGTGAAAACTACTTCGGCTGAACAGATGGAAGAAACCAAGAAGAAGGTTAAATGGCTGAGATGGCGACACAGCAAAGCACTGTGGAGTGCTTAGGGCATGTTGGAGCACAAAAGACAACACAGCCATCCAATGCAGCTGAGGAAGTCTCCAGGTGTAACGACTTTTCGTGCCACTGGACCCAGGCTTCCAACGCTGAGAGAGTGGGACTGTCTCTGTGCATCGACTTTTCCACTTAAATCTCCTTCACGCGCAAGTGTCTTTGTGGACACTCATCTATCATAGATGAAAACGCACAAAGACAATCGTCATCCTTCGTTACCGAGAGACTACTACTACTAGAGGGTAGAATCACATCTAATGTCTGGGCTTCATTTTCCCCATTGGCATCAAATGGGAATCTAACAACCTGAGTCAAGTAAGATTAATAACAAGATTCTTTGTTCTTTCAAAAAAGCTAAATCTTATCCTTCACCTGCTAGCTAGATTGCATTGCTATCCCCTTTCCTGATCCCATGAGATTCTACTTCCAATTTATTGGGCTCAGTGGGTCTGACTTATGAGATATTCCTAGGGGTTTACTTTATTTCAATGCAACCAAAAATGGGGGTGAAAGTGTTTGGGGGACCTGAAGGATTCTTCTAGTCCAGAATCAATCCTAAGTCAAAAGATGCTCTCCCAGAAAGACTCTATTTTCTCCCCATTTTGAACTAAACTCCTTCCTGTTTATTTAGAACTCCAGCAGAGAGATAGAAGGAGAAGAAGGAGAGGAGAAAATTTTAAGTGGCATCCCTTAGTATTTGGGGGGGGGGATGGGAATGGGCATCCCACCCTATTTGCAGTGGATGCAGGAATAGATAATACCCCCAAAAGAATTTATTTTCTCTTTTTTTCTAACCTCAAATATTATGTTTCAGCACAAGGCAGAAATTAATCACAAGTGATGAGAAATAATGAAAATATTCAAAATGGGGGCAGCTGGGTAGCTCAATGGATTGAGAACCAGGCCTAGAGACAGAAGGTCCTAGGTTCAAATCTGGCCTCAGACACTTCCCAGCTGTGTGACCCTGGGCAAGTCACTTGACCCCCATTGTCTAGCCCTTACCACTCTTCTGCCTTGGAGCCAATAAGACAGAAGGTAAGGGTTTTTATTTAAAAAAAAAATTTAAACCTGTAAAAAGTTATCTGTTCAAGTAAAAATGAATGGAAAAACCTGCAAGTTTTCTGGCTGAAAAATTTCTGAAAGTTGTTTTTTATCTCTCTAACAATGAGGAATGTAATAAGGTTAACAAATAAGTAGAGGTAGCAAGTTGTAATAGAAAGGGAATTAGTTTGTAAAGAAGGATATCAAAGGCATAACTAGAGTGGAATGACTGGATATTTTTTCCTAGGACATCAAAATTAAAAGGTGCTGACAGCATTTCCAGGCCTTCATAAATATAGAGGGGGAATTGAGGTTAATACCTAGTTAACAAGAATAATAAGAGGCAATACAAAGCTCCCTGATTTTATTTCCTCATTTCTCCATCTGCCTGTCCTTACCTCTCTGTTTCCTCACCAAGAAGCTATACCCTCCAGGCCTTCTCCCTTTCACAACTGGAATTGTTTTCAAAAGTTGATCTGGGAGTGGGAAGCTAGGTGGTTCAGTGGATTGAGAGTCAGGCCCAGAGATGTGAGGTTCTGAGTTCAAATCTGACCTCAGACATTTCCTAGCTGTGTGACTCTGGGCAAGTCACTTAACTCCCATTGCCTAGCCCTTACCACTCCTCTGCCTTGGAACCAATGCACAATATTGATTCCAAGGAGGAAGGCAAAGGGTTTAAAAAATAAAAAAGAAGTTATCTGGGAGAATAATTTATGCCTCTTGGCCCAGATATATTTGTATTGCATGCTCTAATTCAGTGATGGTGAACTTATGGTATGGGTGCCAAAGATGGCATGCAGAGCATTCTCTCTGTGTGTGCACACAGCCACCTCCCTGCCCTCCCCCCCCCCCAAAGTTTGTTACTAGAAAAGCAGAGACACCAACCTAGAAGTCCTCCCTCAGCAAGAGCCACCAAGGCAGCAGAAGAGGAATCAGAATGCCCTTGGCTGGCTTATATAAGCAGTTTTCTCTGTGTCACTTCCTGTCTCTCTGATTTCTTCCTTTCACTGTAGGCTGGTCTATCACAACTCAGGAACCAATCAAAGACTCTCAGTTTGTCTAGCACTTCCCAAGAGGCGGCAGTGCTTGTGGTCTTTTAGGACTAACTAA
This sequence comes from Monodelphis domestica, assembly GCF_027887165.1. NCBI lineage: Eukaryota > Metazoa > Chordata > Mammalia > Didelphimorphia > Didelphidae > Monodelphis > Monodelphis domestica. The sequence goes on from NC_077233.1 coordinate 107,186,375, forward strand.
GTGTTAATGACTAAGTAAGTGTGAACTCTCCTTGTTAGTGACTTACTAAGTGTTAAGTGGGGGTACTTAAAATTCCTAATTGCTTAACTTAAAATAGACAAAGGGAATAAAAAATTCCCTTTCACAACGTCAAGCCTAAATTTTTTTGGCAATTTCCACCCAACATTCCTGGTTTTGTTCTCTGAGGGGAAGAGAATGAGTTGAATCCCTCTTCCATATTAAAGGCCCTTCAAATATTTTATAACACCTTTGTATCCCCCTTGGGTCAGTTTTCTTCATAATAAACCTCTCCTGTCATTTCAACCATACCTCAAATGGCATATAGGTGGAATAGTGGATGGAGTGCTAGATTTGGAATTAGAAAGATTTGAATTCCAATCATGCCCCTGATAATTACTAGCTATGTGACCCTGAGCAAGTCACTTAGTCTCTGTTATCCTATTTCCTTATCTGTAAAATGGGAACAATAACAGCACCTATTTTACAGAGTTTTTGTGAGTCAAAATATATAACATATATCATATGTAAATTTCTTTGCAAACTTTAAAGGGCATGTACTCAGAAGGTACCATTGTTTGTTATTAACTCAAGATCCTTCACCATCCTGGTTGTCTCTCACAGTTTGTGAATGCTGTTCCTAGCATGTAGCACTTAGGAGTAAATGTGGTAGCCCCAAGGCAGTCTTCCTTCTAAAAAGAATGACATTGACTGGAATACACATTAAATAAATATATACAGAGAGTAAATCTTATGGCTTTTTGTAGGGGGAAAAAAAACAGGCTTAGCTTTGTAACTTCCTCTACTTTCTTATGTTATCTTCTGTGCCTTTACTATCTCCCTATGGTAAAGCTGGAATGCTCTGAAATTTATAGCTGAGTTTCTGTCACAAGAAAATATATTTCCAGTTCCTCAGTTGATTTACATGGCCTCTAAAAATCAACAGTGGGGGTGAGGAGAGGGGAACGAGTCTCCAAGCCTTTTTGCAAAAACAATCACTTCATGGAAAAATGTTGAACTATTTCTATGTAAATGCCATTTCATGGTTTGTAAGATATTTGACAGGTTACTAAGCTAATGTGAGATTAGTAATACCTTTTCCCTTTGCCTGAAAGTTATTATTTTGCTCAAAAGAAAATAAACTGGTCCGCTAGAATTGGAGGGAGTTTTTTAGAAGTATTAATCAAAATCATTAATAACAATTAGCAACAACAATTAGTGATCTCCTAGCTCTGATTTCTTCTTAAGTGAATGGCATATCATTCACTGTGTTATATAAGCAGAGAATCTGGTTCACGATTCTAAGATCTGCCTTTGAACATCTCTAAAAGCTTTCCTTTGCCAAATATTCCAAGACATTTTCTCTGCTCCCTTAAATTATTCCCCAGACATACATTTGGTATGCACTATATATGCTCTTTCATTGACCCCCACATACATCACAAAACACTTTTGTTTTATTTGGATTTCACTTTTGCTGAAATAGTTGTCTTTATTTTTTTAAGATGCATGGAAAATTGATCAGACCAAATATGAAACAAACCAGGCCCTCTCTAATTCATCCAGACCACTCATTAACATCTTCCCAATTATACTCATCTTGGGTCCATTTCGGTTGCTTTCAGTAGTGAATAATAGCTTAGGTCTTCAAAACACAAATAATGTCAAGATAACACATCTCTGATATTGATATATACTTTGGTCATTTGTTCTCCCACACTCTGGTTTAATTAGCATGCAGGAAAGGCATTTCTTTCTGAAAATCACCACCTAGAGCAGAGAGTTTTAATCTTTCTTTGTAGCTTGGACTGTTTAGCAATCTGGTGAAACCAATGAACACTTGTCAGATTAATATTTTAAATGCATAAAATAAAATAATTGGGATTACAATGGAAACCAATTATATTTAAATATGTTTTTTTAATGTGTTTTTCAAAGAAGCCCATGGACCACAGATTAACACACTTTGACTAGAGAAAAATTTTATCTTATCTTGCTCTGGGACAACAGATGTTTAAATGTGGCAAAATGAACTGCACTTCTTTATGTCTGTTACAATTAAAGTTTGGGAGTAATAAAGAATATGATTTCTTCCCACCTCCACTCATACCACACACCTAATATTTTGGGGTTTTCTAGCTCTTAAAATTACCTTGTATTTACTTACCTATTCATTTGCTATATTATTCATTCTGGGGAATGTCAGCTCCTTGAGGACAGGAATTCTCTTTTTGTTTGTCTTGTGTTCCCAGGGTCAAGCATAGTGCTATGCACTAAATAAATGGTAGTTTTATTTCATTGGATTGGATTGAGTTGAACTGCACTGAAATGCAATTATACATAGTGTAGGCAAATCCGTCTTGGGACTTATTCTAGCCAAAACTCACTGGAACTATTTGGGAGAAAAAAATTAAAAAATACCCACAAATAGTTTTGTTGATTGGAAACAAATTGATACAAGGAAAAAGGGGGCTCACTGCTCCCATCCTCATCAGTTCCTTTATGTTAGGAAGGTCTAATGGGAACAATAATGTCACATTTCTAAAGCATTCCACAGTTTGTAAAGTACTTTCCTACACAACGGTCCTGTAAGATATGTAGTTCAAATAGCATTATCCCTATTTTACAAAAAAGGAAACTGAGCTTCAGAGAGGTCAAGTGTCTTTCTCAAAAACAGAAAAGGAATAAATGATGGAGAACTTGGATTCAAATTCTGACCAGTGCTTTGTCCATAAAACATTAATGTTCTTAAGAAGTGGCTAATGGCTCCATGTAAGAGACACTTCCAGTTATCTGAGCACATCAAGAACTGAACAAAGTTCCCCTGAAAAATTCTCTAACCACAATTAATACTAACTTTAATAAGACTACATGCCACATGCCACTCTTGCCCTTACCCCAGCAATGCAAAAGATTTTAACATCTGGAAAAGGACATTAGAGAACTAAGCAGTTCTTCATATCCCATCCCTTCCCCAATACTGCACCAAATAATCTTAAATGAAATTGACACCATTTAGTAATATGAGGCTCATAGCTTTCCCTATTCTTTTTTTAACTCTTTTATCACTTTATTTCATAATACATATCTGTTAGTGCCTGGATGGAAAAAACCCTCTTATTTAGGAGATTCGTTAATAAACTGTGAACCTGATACAATATCGCCTACTTATTTACATTGGCAGCTAGTTGATGCAATGGATAGAGTGCTAGATCTAGAACTAGGAAAACATCTTTTCGAGTTCAAATTTTGCTTCAGACTCTGAGTAAGTCACTTGACTCTGTTTGCCTCCGTTTTACCATCTGAAAAATGAGTTGGAGAAGGAAATGGCAAACCATTCTAATACCTTTGTAATAAAACCCCAACAAGGAATCACAAAGAGTTGGACACAATTGAAATGACTGAACAACTTGCAATACATGTTTTTTACATGTTGTTTAATCCTCAGTAGAAATCACTGAACTAATTTTCAGAACTATGAAAATATCAAAAGCCTCGTTTCCCCCTTAAAAGTATATTTGATTTTGCCTACAATACTTGTCCTTCTCTCTAGGGTATAGAAGATCCCATTCCTGCTAGTAAAATGTGAAAATCAGACATGGCCTGATGATAAAATAGCCCTGCTTTCTCAAAGGTGTAGGCACACCTACCCAAACCAATTTCACTCTCAATTTCACCCCAAAATATCTAGCATTATGAGGAACAACATTTTTTTTCTTTTGAGCAAATTATCTGGATAACTGAAGTTAACTCCTTTAAGGTTTTATTTTTAATCATTCTGAATGAATACATTTTTAAGGAATTGTAAGAAAATACTCTGAGGACAGATAGTTATACCATGGGTAAAAGGGGGGAGAGGCACAGAAGGGCACCTCAAGATTTGAGGTACTTGAGGTTACAGAGAACCTTCTCCCCTAAAAACCCTTACTCCCTTCAGGGTTCCCTCATCCTTACAAAGATAATCTGACTATGTTTATTTACTGAAGATGAATTTAATAACAAGTTAACACTGGGAAGGTATCAGGGTAGAGGGAATAGGGATTGCCCTATACTTTGCCACAGATTGGGTTTGAGTCTCTCTCAGCTTTTGAGCCAAGGCCAGGCCTTGCAGGATTGTGTAGGGTTTATTTTATTCCTGTCTATGCTATATCTGTGCTAGCTTTCTTAAGTTCAAAGTCTTTAACAGTAGACAGCAAGAGGGAAAAGAGAATCTGACCTTCAGAGCTGGTTGAGCCTGTCTCTTCAGGCTAGCACCCCCAAAAGACTGGCCTTAAGTTCAAGCCACTTCCCTTAAACCCTTTTGTTCAATGACTTGATCGTAGGAATCCAGGTAAAGCACCCAATTGGTAAAAATCAGGAATAGAGGTACTTCTATCCAGAGACAGGGAGAGAGTGCTCCTTCCAGTCCAAGGGCCAGGAAAGCATAACCACTCAAGATCAACTGTCACTCTCCAACTCTCTCCAACACCCTCTCCCCTCTCCAACTGTCTTTGCTGTCAATATATTCACTCCAACATTCCAATTGCTGTCTGCTCCACCTCAGTGGCAGAGAGGCCAAAGTTTGATTCAGTTTTCCTTTCCACAGAATCACACAATTCCATGACTTCTTAGAGAGAACAGTTGGAACAAAATATAACATTTCTTTTTTGTTTTTTTTTCACCCAGTGATTCAGAATTTTCATAATCATTCATTACCATCCTGTGCTGTGATATACTAATATCCTCAGGTGTGATGGAATGTTTCTTCCTGAATTAATTGGCTTTAAACTCCTGTGTACTGTTATATTTCTGTCTACAATGGAGGATTTTTCTCTTTTCCTTTATTACTAGTACCTCTAAAAGCTACCTACCTTTCCTCCTAGTTTTATAACCCCTTCTACACATAATCTTGTGTTTCTACTTCACCTACTCTGACACCCTGATGTATATTAAAGATACATATAATCAAGCACATTGAATCAATAAATTTGACTTGTGTTTCTAAATTAATAGAGTTATAAGCTAATGTCTGAAAGAATTTCCTAACTACCCTTTACAATCAAGTACATGAGTTTTGAAACATTCTACTTCTTACCTTTTCATTGCTCAGGACCAGGTGATTGAGATTCCTGGAAGGCTGATCTTAAAATAAGTAAGAAATTATTCTGTGTGTAAGATAAGGACGGTCAAAATAGAGACAGTGAGACACAGAGGACTGGAAGGAGCACTCTCTCCCTGTCTCTGGATAGAAGTACCTCTATTCCTGATTTTTACCAATTGGGTGCTTTACCTGGATTCCTATGATCACATCATTGAACAAAAGGATTTAAGGGAAATGGCTTGAACTTAAGTGAGGGACAAAGAGATGGGCAGATACAGGGAGATGGTGACAGAGCAAGATATAGAGCACTGTAAAAAAAGGCTATATTAAAAGTATCCCACTATTCACTTAGTTTGATAAACTTAATAATAGATCTAGGGTTAGAGATTTTACCTTAATTGAAACCTTGCTGAATCCTTCACAGTTGCTTCTTGTCAACTTGCAAATGCATGACATGGGACAGAAGGAAAATTGAGCAAGGTAACATATTATTTGATTGAACCCAGTATGTTCATATATCCATGGTGTCAAACAGGAAATATAGTTTGAGGTGACACTGCTGATGTGCCAGGAATTCATCTCAATATACAAAGTAAAAACATTTATCAAATGCAAAGATATAATTGGATAAAATTCACTGTTAACTAGGTCATTGCTAAAGACAAATGAAGTATGAATAATAACATATCTACAGGTCATTTCAGTAAGTAGATTAAGATACTCAAAGACTTTCCAGGATGTTCACTTAAGAAGGAAATAAATGAAAATAACTATTATTGTCATATTGTTATTTTAAATCTGGGAGCTAAGGACATGGACATGGGGATTCAGAAAGGCTATTCAAAAGGAGGTCTGCAATTGGACTCTAAATAAACATGTGGGAGCATGTGTCATATGGTAAAAGGTGAGGTTAGATGATTCAAAAAAGATTAAGGCATCCACTAACCTGCTCAGTGAGATATAGAAACACCCTAAACAAAGGTGTTGATTTATCACATAGACCTTGGTGACGGGGAGAATCTATTCCTTTCTGGGTAAATGCCTTCATCCAGAATACTTGACTTCCATTATTTCCATTTGTCAGACAATAGTTTATTCTATTGATTATGGTTATATCTGAATGGAACGGGTTCTTCATGAAAACCATATTAACATAGTGCCACCTTGACTCTTATGGAATCTACTTCCATAATATCTCTGGAATCTACCCTCTTCTCTCTACTCATGCAGCTACAACCATAGTTAAGAGCTTCATCATCTGTTTCCTGAATTAAATTATGTCCTTCCCTGCACCTCCTCTCTCTAATCCACCTTCCACTTTACTACATACAGATATTCCTAAAGCACAGGTTTATCAGTCACTTCCCTACTCAGATAGCTCCAATGGCTCCTTGGTACCTCTAGGATAAAATTTTAAAACTCCTCTTAAAGTTAAAATCCTTTGAAATCTGATTCTAATCTGCTTTTAAAGGTTTATTCCATATCACTCCTCTTAACACACTCAGAGGAATAGACAATTTGCTCCTGGTATGTAATATTCCCTTTGCCTTTGCATAGGCTGGTTTTCATGTCTGTTCCCAGCTTCCTCTTCATATTCCACTTCATAAGGCTTTTATCAGCTTCACCAGTTGCCAGTACTTCCTCTACCCCATTAAATTACTTAGTATTTATTTTATTTATATTTTGTATAGGTTGTTTCCCCTTATTCAGTAAAATGTAAGCTCCACGAGGGGCAACAACTTTTTTTTTTTTTTGGTATTGTCCTCTGTTGTATAATGCTTATAAGAGAGCAATGATTTATAAATGCTTCCTGAATAAATGAATGAATGAATATAAGGATGAAGGAAGGAACAAATTAAAACTAAAGTGTTGACAAAATTCAAGACAAACATCTGGATCTTGAATTTGTGTGTTGCCAACTGTAACTTTACAAAGACTTTACTCCCTCTCTCCCGATATGTGTTGGCAAAGACTCTTCTTAAAAATAACACCAAAACCTTTCTCAGATCTTCCTCCCTATAGCCAGTAAAGAAAGTAAAACAAACAAACAAACAAGACTTTGGGAGAATCTATATGCATATTTAGAAACTGTCACTGTTCAAAAGCAGAACCCTCTGAATGAAAAGAGGCTTCTAAGTGGTAGAGTAGACAATCAATTCCCAGGTTTGTATCTGGCCTCAGATACTTCCTAGCTGTGTGACTCTGGGCAAGTCACCTAACCTTGTTTCCCTCAGTCTCCCCATTTTAAAATGAGTTGGAAAAGGGAATGAAAAACTAGTCCAATATATTTGCTAAGAAAACCCCAAATGGGGGGTTGGCATGACTGAAAAATGACTGCATGATAACTGAATGAAATCTCATTGAAGGATTAACATCAAAGGAGTGACTCAGAAAACACTGACTCTAAAAGACTGCCCTAAAAATGTCAAGAACGTGATTATCTAGTTCACAAAGCACTTGTGAATATTCTTTCCAGGATTCTCACTCACATTTGGGGAGGGGAAGGGAAGGAATAATGTTTTGATATTCATAATGCAGCATAATTAGTTACATCCAGCATAATCAAATAAAACATATAATTCATAATTCTTTGTTCAGCATACACTTGACAAATTAGATATAGATCATGTTACTAGTGACAACTGCAACACCAGGGAGGAAATATCCCAATAATGTAATTCAGGAATTGAAGGCAGGGTCATTTAATTCAGGTACATTTGCCTGGCTTCAAATGCCTCCATTGAATTTAATGACAGAAACTGCATTCAACTGAAAAAAAGGCAAGGTCTCAGGAACTAAATAATGGGTCCCTTCGCTCTCTCCAGATAAGGATTCTGTAGCTCCATAGAAGGGTATGCAGGTTGCCACCATCCCTGATCCTGAGGGACCCATGAGCTATGATACCATGGTAAAATCTATGGACTTCGGGATCAAGAGATCTGGCCTTTGAATTTTAGCTACACCACTGAATAAGTTGTGACATTGATGAAGTCCTTTCTGCTCTTCAGTGCTCATTTTAAACTTCAGTAAAATAAGAGGAGAGGTGGATTATAAAACCCATCAAGCCCCTTCTGATTCTGACATACTATGAATTAAAGAGAATAAATATGGTGCCAGTGGTGTAAGAGTCTTAACTGCCTCCATACTGTACCAATGGAGAGGATTAGGAGGACAAAAGTCATCTGGACAGCATAGGGAAAGATAAAGGACCACAGAGCTCTTTTAGGCACTTAGCAGTGTTCAGCACTTCTTTGCTCCCTCCCATCTCTATATATACTTCAGTATCAGGAGATGTCTGGAATTTCTTAAACAGGCTCTTCCCTGATCCCCAATAACAGTATCAGCAGAAACAAAGGTTCTCCAAAAGGTATGGGATGGCTGTCATTCTCTTGCCTTTTTCTTTTCTTCTCACTTACTCTTCTTTTTCTTCTATTTCTTCACTTTACTACACTCTTATTGTTTCTCATATGCTCAATTTCATTGGTTTTCCAATTATATTTTCTGTATCCTCTCTCTCTTTCTTTATTCCTGTCTTAGTGCTCTTTCTACTAACCTTTTTCTGTTCTATCATTTCCTTTCTTTTATTTTCATCTCTACTTTTCTTTCTCCATCCCTTCTGTATATCTATTTTGTTCCCTCTCCATATTCTTATTTTTCATTTCCCATATGCAGTTATGTAACCAAGTCAATATATCTCAAAGATTTCCGACACCAGCACTTACCAAATTGTGTCCAGGAAATACTCTACCTATCCTCAAAACATACACAGACTTATATACATAAGCAAACACACACAAAGGCAATTTGAAATGCTCAGAAAATGCAGAACATTGAAGAATTAAAGGAAAATTTACTGGAAGATATTGGCCTAGTAGATAGTACTCATGCGAAAGTACTTGAAAAAGAAGTAGAAGAAAGAGTAGTACTCTGTCATTGACTAGTGTTCTAATGAAAAATAATGCACTTTCCTTCTGCCATTTACACAATGCTTATGGAGTCAGTCGACCATGAATAGTGGTAAAAAAAATTGATAATCTCTTTTCCCCTTCCATTCAAAAAAGGATCTGGGTCTGTGGCCAGTCTCGGGGGTCCTGAGACATGATCAGCAGAAATCCTCACTTCTAGGAGCCTTTAAAGAAGCAAGTCCATATAGGCTGCTACAAATACTTTCATAATCTCAAGACAGAAGACATTGGTTTAAAAAAAAAGACAGTAACACAAACAAATATTCTTTTAAGTGCAAATTCTATAATAATATGGCCTCTTGGGACTTAAAAAAGGGACTCAGATTAATGTGCACAGCCTTCATTGGACAGCAAATTTAACAGATGAATCTATGTGTTCTGACTACCTCACTGACTGATCATTCGCCCATTTTTCTCTCTTTCCTCAGGCCTCCATATCCCTGAGATATGATATTGAAGAATATTATATCAAATTAGTTCATAAAAACAGCAGCAGAATTTGAGAGGGTTAACTCCAATTTTGAAAGAAGTTCTACTGTGAGTAAAATCCTCTTAAAAAGCATCATATAGCTGAGAAATTTGTCATGAAAGGAAGTCAGTCAGTGCCAGAAACTTCATTCTTATCTTGTTTTTTTTTAATTGCCACAAGGACCCCAAACTTCGGTCACTACCACCCTGATTTGTGAGCAGCCATCAACAACAAGGCAAGACTCTTCACAGGCAGAAAAATTACAACTCACTGAAGTCTCAGATAATGGTTGGCATTTATTTAACAGTAAAGTATTTTTAATTAAAATATAAACATTTTCAAGATAATAATATTAGGACAGTGAATAGAATATTTTTCAATGTAAATATAACTTTTTATGCACCGAAAAAAACAAAAAATTCCTATAATTGAGATATTTCCTTTATTTTGGTAGTCTGAAACCTAACACCCAATATTTTCAAGGTATGCCTAAACATTATTTTTATACTTTCATCCCCAACACCTAATATAATGTGAACACCTTAAGACCAAGGATCACACTTTGCCTTTTTAAAAAAATCTGTAACATTTAGCATGGGGGTTCTTATCCTATAGTCTGTGAACTTGTATCATTTTTAAAAACCATTATCTTCTGTCTTAGAATCAATACTGAATATTGGTTCCAAGGCAGAAGACAGATTAGAGCTAAACAACTGAAGTCAAGTGACTTGCACAGGATCACACAGAGAGGAAGTGTGGGAGGCTACATTTGAACCCAGAACCTCCCCCCTCTAGGTCTGACTCTTAATTGCCTAAGCCACCTACCTGCCCCCTCATTTTGTTTTAATATTTTGGTAACTATTTCAATATAACTGATTTCCTTTATAATCCTATCTATTTTATTTTATCCATTAAAAATATTTTTCTTAGGAGTTCATAAATTTCACAAGTCTTACACAAAAAGCTATAGAACCTAGTCTTAGCACATAACAATTAGTTAATAAATGCTTGTTGACTGGCTGATTATATGACATTCTGGCCTACATAGAGATCCATTACCTAGGTGAACATTTGTCTCACTTTTACAGTAAGAAACTAGTATTAACTATGATAAAATTACTTTGTATGATTCCTCATTACCTCTATTTTTAGGTTTTCAAGTGAAAAAAAAATTGTATGTATTCAAGCTCTGCTTAAAGGAAAAGAAATGGATGAAAAGGAAGGAAAGGATAACCTAAATCCTCTGATGATAGTCTCATTCAAGTTTGTTTTTTTTTTTCCAGATTGCATGGCACATAGCTTTTACCAAACTATTCTTAGCAAACTTTTCTATTTCCCCCAACATAATAGTCATAGTGTTCCTATTTTCCTCTGATTTCCTATATGATATATATAAATAGTATAAACCATTTTGTTTAGCTGACTTGTACAGTATCAGATCAAATTATTTAAAAACAGCCTCCTAAGAAAATCCTTCAAAATATTGTTTTCCAATTTCTCTTCCTTTACCTCTCCAATGAAAAAGTAATTTATAAACAGAAATGTCCTCATGCATTTGAAATTAAATAGGAATTCTCTTTTCCCTCTGTTTTCCCTGATACCATTGTGAAGAGAGTAATAATTTTATGACTAATTCAACAATTATACTTTAAATTACAAATAATGAGTTCTACTTCAATAAATTATTATTTCCATGAATAATTATATAACTGCACAGCAAATTTGTTATGTAATTTAATGTTCCCCTAAGGATTTTCCAGGAAATTGTCATTATAGTAAATATTTATCTGAATACAATTGCTTTATAAAGTTGTCCATCATTGTCTGGATAAGATGTCTTTAAACAGGGACTGTAAAAAGCATGGAATCAAAAATCTGCTTTTAACCCTTGTAGCTATTTTACTTAGAAAAAAATGTAAACAAAATACTTAATGAAAGTATGGTACAAATAAAAACAATTTCCCAACATCCTAAAATGTCTAAAAGGAATTTACTCTTAAGCAGCAAAGGCTTCTAACTCAACTAATTATCCACTTAAAAATAAAACTGGAATTTGCTGAAAATCATTAGTTCTGATTTTTTCCATTCCTACTTTAAAGCATATTAGAGTGCAGGCTCATTTACAAAAGAAGCATCAGTACTGTGAATGAAAACAATGAGTAATCTTCATTTTAAAAAATTGGCTCAGATTTAAAAAAAAAACAAGGAAAAGGTTCAATAAAATAAGAAGTTGGAAATAATAAAAATTTTAGAAACCTTAGTTATTTTCAATAGGGGGAAATACTTTTTGAATTCAGATGTTTCAAAAATGTGATATATATATATACATATATATATATATATATATGTAATTCGTGTTATATAAGATTCCTTAGAACTGTGCCATTTTATTTTTTATTTTTCTCCCATATATGCTCCACTAATACCTCTGTACTTGGTCTCCCCATACATAATGAAGATGGCAGGGACCTGAGATAACAAGAGGACAACATATACGATTAGAAGGGTAAAAATCTTCTTAAAGTACAGAGAAACAAAAGGTAAGGGGTATGGGATAAGGGAAGGACTAGAAGTCCCCTTGGAGGACTGAGGGATTAAGAGAATGAAGAGAAAAGAGAGCAAAGAGATAACTAAAAGGAGAGAAGCATGGGATACCCAGAGGGAAGTGTATATATAAAGATGCAGCAGGGCAAAGAGAGGGGATATGGGAGAGATCTTTGGAAATTAGGACAATTTGGAAGTAGGAGGACAAAGAGAGAGGATAAGAGAGGACTTTGGGGAAGGGATGTGTATTGTAGAGCTATACATCAAGGAAATTGTACATATTAGGAGAGATACAATGGAAAGAAGGGAATAAGAAGACAAACAGTAAGGAGGAATGGAGCAGATGGAAATGTTCAACTAGTAACTATGACAATGAATGTAAAGGGGATTAATTCACTCATACGAAGAAAATGCATAGCAGAAAGGATCAAAAACCAGGACCTGACAATGTGTTGTTTATAAGAAATCATTGAAAATAAGAGGTACACATAGAATGAAAGTGGAGGGCTGGAGCAAAATATACTATGCCTTAGTTGATATGGAGACCATAGGGGTAGTAGTCATGTTCTCAGACAGAGTTTGGACTAAAATGAATATAATAGGAAGGGACGAACAGGGTAACCATATAATGTTGGGGGGTACTATGGATAATGAAGCATCATCAGTATTGAATTTGTATTCACAAAGACTTATAACATCCAGATTTTTAAGGGAAAAAATAGATAAATATTAATAATGGGTAGCTTTAATTTTTCTCTCTTAGAAATAGATAAATCTAACCAAAAACTAAGAAGAAAGAAGTTAAGGAGATGGATAGGGTATAAGATAAATTAAGTATGATATATATCTAGAAAGCTCCCCCATACCTGCATGAGGCTAATAGATTATGCCTGAGCATACACATAATCCAAATATTGTTTCTGGTAGGCCAACAATGGCTTAGAGAGCATAAATATTCTTTAAAAGTTTTATTTTAATAGTCATCATAACACAGAGGTAATCCTGCATTCCTGAGTGGTTGTGGCATTGGAACAAAAGTTCCACTGGGTATGACCAAGCTGGAAAGACTTGGTTTTGGAAAAGAGTATGATTCTGACAACAGATTATATCTGCTGCATAAGAAGAAATCTAGTTAATTATGGTCTTGGTGATGTAGGTAAACTGAGAATTAGAAGGATTAATGTAATCAAATTAAATGTTCATGGAACATCTAAAAACAAGCCTAATATTATATTGCTATAGCAGCTGTTTTTTTTTTTTAAAGAAAACAAGATAGAAATGCATATTAAGAGAGGTAAAGCTGTTCATGCTCATTGACCTAGAGATCCCATTACTGGGATTTGGTCTTAAGGGCATTATTGAGAGAAAATAAAGCTGTGTATAAATATATTCATGGAAGATTTGTAATGATAAAATAACTGAAAAAACACAAATGCACTGATTAGGAGAACTAACTGAATAGATTGTGATATTTGAATATAATGGAATGTATTGTGTAATTAGAAATGAAATATACTGGAAATATAAAGAAAATAAAGGAACTATATGAAGTGATGAAAAAAGAATGAGAATAAATATATACTGTGATTACATTAAAAAAATAAAGCCACGAAGTCAAGAAAAAAGTATCCAAGTAAAACAAGTCCAAAGAAAACTCAAAAGCAAATGATGTTTAAATTAGCACATGTATATTATTTACATGTTTTTAAACAATTTGTAAACAATATGGAGTTTTTGGTTTTACACATAATGTTTTTAAAGCATTTGTTTATTTAACTGTTTTTTGATGGTAGTAGTGGAGGTGATTACTAAGTATATAATAAAAAGAACTGAAAAAGACATAATGTCAATGATAAGGTTTCTAAATGTTTTAGTTTAGTATTCCAAAATAGCAGTGACAAATGTAAAATACCTTAAATATTAGAAAAACATATATCTTTCCTCCTTGATTATTCTCCTTTTCTCTTTTCTACTCCCAGCACTTTTTCTCTACTTTTAAAAATTACTAGCAACAGATAATCCTTAGTTGATCTCAACTCCAAAATTAGAGTGCACTCAGGCACTTTTCAATAAAGTGTTTTGAAGTTGGATATTCTTTAGAAGTAATAGTGTATTTGTTCCAAGTCACAGTAATTCTAAAGTAACCAATGTAAACTGGGGCACTGGAAAAATTTGAATTCATGTTTTAATCTGAAACTGTTGTTTGTTTTGTTTTGTTTAATCTTTGGAGATACACTGGAAATATTCTAGTTATGTTACTGAATGAAAAGTACAGAGTGAAATGGGTATAATGGAATGTGAAATGGGTATAATACTTTTACTTTGTACTAATCTTTAAAAATATAAATTTTTATAGCAAAGAAGATTATGCATATCTCACTCATCCATGTTCTAAGAATGTCTTTGTCTAAATTAACAGCAAAAGCAAAAACATTTATGGCTACCACTGCACTTGAGTATCCATCTATTAAACCCTGCTCTTAATACTTAATAGATCATCTCCTTTTCTGATCAGACATTCCTTATATTTATATGTTCTATAGATATAGATATGCATATGCATTTCTTACACTTTCATCATAGTTGAAACATGTTATAGCCTAATTATATTTACTAGTTATCTCTTTGTTGCCCTTCAGGTAAGTCCATAGTCTTTGCAGTTTGTGGTATATCAAGGTTTTCTATCATACATTGCCTTAAAAACATTAGCCTTAGAAAGTTTTTTTTTTCTTTTAGTTCAGGTGAAGGTTAGCATTAAGAGCCTTGTGCAACTTCACAAAAGCTATCTAGCTCATTCCCCCCCCCCCCACCCTGTGAGTTCTGGTCCAAATTGATTGTCTATCTCAGTGATGGTGAACTTTTTAGAGACTGTATGCCAAGACTGCTACCCCATCCCCCCGACCGAGTGCCCCCTGCCCCACCTTACCTCAGAAAGGGGAGGGAGGAAACTCTCCCATTAGACTGTTGGGCAGAGGAGAAGGTGAAGTGATTAAATGTCCTCAGGTCCCTATGGAGAGGGGGAGGGGAGCTTCCAGAGTACTCCCCTCCCCTCCAGTTCTTCCACATATAAGTCACTCACCTTACCCCAGACAGGAGGGAGGAAGTGCTTCTATTGGGCTGCTGGGCATAGGGGCAGATGAAGTGCAAAAATGTCCTCAGGCATGGTAGAGAGGGGGAAGGGAGAAGTTTGGTCAGAGTCCCTCTGCCTTTTTATTAATGAACTATGGCAGGCTATGGCATCTACCCACAGAGAGGGCTCTGCATGCCCTCTTTGGCTTTGTGTCATAAGTTTGCCACCATGGTTCTAACTGAATGTCTATAATACAATATTGGTTCAATCTACTAAGTGAATGAAGTGGATATTAAACTATGTCATACTCTGGAAAATGGGAATTTATGTCCACTTTTTTCTTTATGAATTATTATATATATATATATATATATATATATATATATATATCACCTATATTATGAGTAAAGAGTGATCTTACTAAGAAGATCCTATAATATTTTGAGGCTTGATGCAATTAGCCCAATGACATCTGCAAACAAAAGCACCTGAAAAAGGTCAACAACAAGGAATCTTTTTTCAAATCTTGCACAGATTCACCTATATTATGGTAATGATCACTTGATCGCTTTTGGCAACTATCTTCTGGTCTCATGATTACCTTGACATTGACAACCTGATATCCAGGGATCCCTTGAACAGAATATGGCAGTGTTGATTAAAGAATCTTGCATGTTCTTAGCATATACATAAGAGACTGCTTTTTAAAGGGAGAACCTTTAAGGCTATTTTGCTATGCAGACTCAAATGTTCATTTATTTTTTATAATCAACAAGTAATATGCAGATATATTTTGTATCATTTTGATGAAAAGAATTGGGCTAAAGAAGGGATAGATCGGCTACAGAAAATCTCTTGTGAAAGCTTTTTTATCATCCTTTCTCATATTTTCATCAAGAATACCCTTGATATATGCATGTCATTCATATTTTTAAAAATGAAAAACTCATAGACATATAAAACAGTAGCTATTTATACATTCTTAATGAACCTACTAGGTAAAGTGATATTATCTATATTTTATTCCATTATTTTATTTAATATTATTTATATTTTTATTCCATTATTTCATTTCATATTATCTATATTTTTATTCCATTATTTTATTTCTCCCCCTTAAGGAGAAATCTTATGAAATGATCCTTCAAGGCATTTGAGACAGTCACCTCCAGCAGAGATTTCTTTCATGTGTACTGATTCTGATTCAGTTTTTTCTTCTAATTTTTTCTTCTAAAGTGCCATTTCTATGTCTTCATACTGCACATGAGGAAGTGAGATGTTTTAACTATTTAAAACAATGGCTCCACTGTAACTGATGTAGAAAACATATGATTAGCAAAATGCAAACAAATCTGTTCTATTTCTTATTTATACTTTTAATATCATTGATTGATTTTAATATCATTGATTGATTGGTTGATATGGTTCATTAGGTGCTATGACAAGGTTTCTGCAGGCTTATTTTTACCTTCATTGCTTTTCTGTTTTATGGAATGATATAGTTCACAATTTTCTGTTATCCTTATTTGTAACACTTTCATAAATAGGAGTATATACTAAACTGCTGTTGCTCATGGATGTCATGTCTCTCTAGCAAGAGGAGCAATGTTAGATAGTTGAGATTCAAAGCTCTTTTGTCCTCTTCATTATGATTACTGATTTCCATTGGTCAAACTTCAGGAAATGATGATAAAGTCAATGTTGTTTTTCCCCATCTTTTAGCATCAGTGTCTTTTATGATTAGGATACATTAAATGAACAAAATTATATACAATAAATTCTTGTTACTTTTATATTTTCTTCTAATTTGATGTTGACCTTTTATCTTTGATCTTACTAATCAATGGTCTGATTATACATAAATAGCTGATTCTGGTAAGCCTACTACATAAGTAACTAGTAGCTTCCTTTCTGTTAAGATGATATTTCATTTCTGTGTGATAGTATTCAACTTCCCACCTGCACCACATTTTTGACATTCTTCCCTGTTCTCACCTTCACAATAATTTCTCCAAAATTCATGATGCCCTGGTTTGGAGAATTAAGTTCTTTGGGTTATTTTTCTACCCCTTCATTCTCTGCAAGAGATAAGGGAATATAAACTTCAAAAATTATTTGCATGGCTATATTTTTGCTTGTGCTTATTATGAGCACTGAAAGATGAAATGGTCGAGTCTAATTACATTAGAATTATATCATTTCCTAAGGGAATACAAATCAACTTTGTTTTGCCTCTCCAAGGTGAAACTATGAGTCACTTAACTACAACTTCCTTTTGTCTTCTGATTTCATTGGACATGAGATTATTAACATTAATGTGGTCTGGACTTTCTGATCATATTGTGAATTTGTTAGTCCAGTTCCAGAAATTAGAACAAATCTGTTATTCCCAGCACAACCATGAGAAGGAGCCATGAGGAGGAGGGAAAAGAGAGGCCTCAGCTTTAGCCAAGGTCTCCTTTTGTCCTTCCCCTGTGGTTTGAAGAATTATCAAGCTTTGAAGAGTTCACAGGATGTTTGACTTCTTATTTTACTTTATTTTTGTTTTTATTTTACCTGTGCTGACCTTGAAGTATTTATGGATCAGGTGGTAGAAATATCTAAACCTCTTTCTATTTTACTGGCTCCCTCTTTACAGCCTAAAAATATACTCATGTCTCCCCTATGCTTTAGAAAAAAATCCTTGCTCCATCAGATCATCCTGGCTAGCTATCCTCTTACCTGTGTTCTCTTCTTAGCTAAATGCCTTAAAAAAGCAGTCTACATGTTATACCTCCATTTCCTCTTCACTGACTCACTTCTAAACACTCTGAAATCTGGCCTCTGATCTCAGCAAAGTTACCACTGATCTCTTACTTATGAAGCATAATGGTCTTTTTTTGAATCCTTATCCATCTTGACTTATATGTAACATTTCACATCGTTGATCACTTCCTCCTCCTATTCACTTTATGCTCTCTCTGAGTTTTTACGATATTGCTTTCCTATGTATCTGACCACTCTTTCTCAGTCTGCTTTTCTGGATCTTCATCCATAACAGGCCCACTAAATATGGTATCTCCCAAAGGTCTATCCTATCTTCTCTCTATTACCCTATTTGTTGAACTTAGATCCCATGAGTTAGATAGGCCTGGAGTCAGAAAGCCTTAAGTTCATATCTAGCCTCAGAGACTTACTAGTTGTAGAAATTGAATTGGTATCTTTAACTCTGTCCTAGGGTCCTCATCTGTAAAATGAGGATCATAAAAACAGCCACAGTTGTTATGAGGATAAAATGAGATCATATTTGTAAAGCTCTTTGCAAGTCATAAAACATTGCAGTATATAATAACTAATCCCCAATAGATAAGTGGTCAAAGTATATGGAAAAACAGTTCTCAAAAGAATAAATACAAACTATTTACAACCACATAAAACAATGTTCCCAATCACTAATCATACAAGAAAAGAAATAAATCAAATCAACCTTGAAAATTAGTAAAGATGACCAAAATCATAACACTCAATGTTGGGAGACTGTAGAAACATAAATATACCTTCAAGACTTTGTTAGTGGATTTGTGAAATGAAAAAAAAAACATTTAAAAAAGCAATTTGGAATTATAAAATTGATGTGGTTAAAATGCCCATATCCTTTGAACCAGAGACTCCATTACTGGACTTATACCCCAAAGAGTCCATTAATAAGAAGAAAATCCCTATACACACCAAAGTATTTATAGCAATACTTTTGTGAAACCAAAGATTTGGAAACAAAGTTGTTGATGCCCATTAGTTGAATGATGGCTAAACAATTGTGGTAAATGAATATCATTGTAGTGTTAGAAGTGATAAATAGGGGGAAGCTGGGTGACTCAGTGGATTGAGAGCCAGGCCCAGAGATGGGAGGTCCTGGCTTCAAATCTTGTCTCAGACACTCTCTACCTGCGTGACTTGGGCAAGTCACTTGACCCCATTGCCTAGCCCTTACCATTATTCTGCTTTGGAACCTAGTATTGATTCTAGGACAGAAGGTAAAGGTTTAAAAAAAAGAAATGATAAATATAATAAGATAAATATGGAGAAATATGGAGAGATCTATGAATACTAATGCAGAGTGATATAAGTAGAACCAATAAATAATGTGCATAAAACTAAAACAATATAAATGGAAAGATCAACAAAAAATCAAAAGTAAATATAACCAAATTATATCAAACATCTCAAGTGAAGAGATATGAGAGTACAATTCTAAGCTTTTACTTTGTGGAGGTGGAGGGTCTACACATGTTACATACATTTTCAGAATTTTTTTTTGCTATTTTCATAAGTAATGCTAATTTTTTTCCTCATATTTTCCTTTTCTTTTTGTCTCTAAAAATATAATCTGTTGTATATAATGGCTTTCAGAGAGGAGGAAGGGTACCAGAGACAACTCTAAAGGTTTCAAAACTGAAAAAAAAAAGATAAGTTATTCTTAAAAAGCATTTTATAGATGCTAGTTAAACTCAGTAGCTTCATCATTATCACAATCTTTGCATATAACTTCCAGATCAAATATCCAGGCTTAGTTTCTCTTTTGTATTACTATATTCTATCTTGTATCACTAACCGCCCAATGTATAACTCAAACTGGATATTCTGTAGGCTTCTCAAACAATATATCTCACTCAATAAGATCTCATCTTTCTCACCATATTCTCCCATCTTCCCAAGTGTCCTATATATTGTTAAGGCCACTATCATTCTCCCAGTTACTCAGGCTCACTGTGACAAGGAAATCACTTTAAAAGACTGATATATATTAATTTAAGGTCACCAAGGAATTCAGCTATGTAATTCCTTAATGAAAACTCAAGTCAGCAGTCAACCTTTTATGGAGTTTAATTACAAACAGGAGGAAGAAAGGTATTAGAGAGAGAGAGAGAGAGAGAGAGAGAGAGAGAGAGAGAGAGAGAGAGAGAGAGAGAGAGAGAAGGAATAGCGCTTAAATACCCCCCTCTATTTAGGCTGGGCCAAAAGGCCCAAGCCCTTAGATAGCTGAGGCAAAGAAAAGAGATCAGTCCCTATCACTCACGTGACCAAAATGGAGAAACAGTCTCAGGGGCCTCCACCTCCAGCTTCCTTCAGAGCAAGCTTCTCAGAGCACAACCTCTCAGAGCAAAACCTCTCCAACCCCCTTCAGTCCTCAGACCCTGCTCTCTTTAAGGAAACCATCTAAGTTCCCTCCCCTCAGTTGTCACATCTACCAATCACTGTCCATGTCTTCCCTGTGCCAATGGTGGCTCTAGCTTAACCCAGGATCGCCCAGACGTCTGTGGCTTTGCACATGTCTGTTGAAGGTCATATTCTCAAATAATTAAATCTTGATCCTTTGCTGCAGCCCTTCCTAAATCCTGTTATTCTAAGTAGGGTAGAAATTGTATTTTCCAAGACCTGGTTCTGTCATTCCAAGTATCTCTATTGTATCAATTCTAAAATCAATCATGACTCAAAGAACTTCGTGTTCTATGCTTAAGTATAGGTCAAAGCCCTTTCCATTGTTCAGCAAAAGGTTTCTGTCCTAAAGTAATCTTAAGTAGGGAGGAGAAAGACCCTCCCATGCCAAGGGTGGGTTCACATTCCAATAGACTATCAGTAGGAAATTTTTCAAGTATGAAATTTCCCAGTGGTGAAATTTCCAACATTTATAAGTCTAAGAAATTTTAAGGTTTACAACTCACAATCTTGGTTTCAATTTCTACTCTGCTTTCACCTTCACCCTACATGCCAATCTGTTGCCAAGTCTTATTATTTTGACCATCACCACATATCTCATATATGTCCTCTTCTTTCTACTCATAAAGTGAGCATACTTGTGGCTCTTCATCACTGTATACCTGGTCCTCTTAATAGTTTTTCTGATTTGTTGCCTTGTATCAAGTCTCCCTTTACTCCATTATAGAGTATACTTACTCATCTAACAAAATGATTTTCCTAAAATGTTTTTCATTCCCCTAGTCATTAAACTCCAGTGGCTCCCTATTATCTCAAGAATCAAACTCAGGGGGAAAATCTAACATTTTAAGCAATTTATAACCTGGCCAATTCCTACCTTTTTAATCTTCTTATACCTTGCAATTCTACATGTATTCTATGGTCCTGAAATAGTGGCCTATTTGCTGCTCTTTATAAAACCACATTCTACTTCTCATCACTATGTCTTTTCACTAGATATCCCCTATATCTAGCATCTTTCCTTTCTTGCTTCTGGCTCCTTTGGTCTGCTTCCAAGGCTCAGCTCAAATTCAACTTTCAGAAAGAGGTCTTTTTTTCCCTTCACTTAACCCTTCCTGCTAGTGCCTTTCCTTTAAAATTAGCCTCCACCCTTAAACACACACACACATACATACATGCACACACAGAGTCTATAATTATTTACATTTTGATGTGAGTTCTTTGAGGGAAAGAACCATCCTTTTTCCTTTTGTATATCACAAGTGTATGTTACAGTACCTGGTACTTAATAAATAATAAATGCTTATTAAGTAGCCCATTATTGGAAAACACCTGAAATTTAGATCACATTGTTGATTGAATGTTTAAAATATTTTATCAGTAGTTCTTTGATATAATCCACTATCCTCATTTCTATTTCTGTCATAGTTACTATATTTGAAGGATGTAATAAATGTTCTTCCTTTCTTGGGTAGCTATGATCAAATTCTTCATCATCTTGTGGTGATGGATCCTTCTATATTTAGTTCTACAGCAGACTCAGTCTCTCAAAAAGGTTTTGAATATCTTTCCCATTTGGTAGAATCAGCCAGTACTTCTGTTCCTTTGCCACAGCCATCAAGGACTCAAATTTATCCCCACACCACAGTAAGGTACTAACAGATGACTTTGTGCCGAACTTGAAAATACTACTCCATAAAGTACCATGAAAAATTTGAGTTATTATTCTCTTCTCAAAGGCAAAATGGAGCAGTAAATGGGAAGTAGTGATGAATAACAGTAAGGGTAAATATGAATGCTCAGACTAAAAACTGATTTTAAATGGCAGTCAACATCCTGAACATTGTTTTTGGTAGGGTGGAATTTAAAAAAATGTTGCAAAACAACTTTCATCCAACCAACAATTATTAGTTTCTGATTATAGCCAAATCCAGTGAAGAATTTAAAGAGGAACTCCTGCAAACAGTCTCTGCATTAGATGTTTAATCCAAAAGAGATAAAATGCACATAGAGTAACTCTGGGGTAAGAGAGAAATGATAAGTGTCATGATGGAGGTACAAACTATGTAGCTGAAGAGGAAAGGATTACTTCCAGCTGTGTGGAATCAAGGAAAGTTTCACTAAGGTATTATGAGAGTATGCTATTTAAATTAAGCTACAGCAAACTCAGGAACTTAAAGAAAGTCTTACTTTGTCATTTTGCTTTCATTGTAAGTATATGGGCCAAATTTTTAAAAAGTCTTTGACAGGAAAGATCAATTGGCTACCAGCCTCATACAAAGGGTTTTTTTTCCCCCTTCCTGTGGTAGATGCTGAGGGCACCACAGAGGATTTCTGGATGGCCTGCTTCTTCTTCCCTTAATGAATAGATCTTTGCATGGGAGGGATGCACAGAAAAGAGGGGTCTGGGAAGTTACAGAGGGATGGCCAATCAGGTCACAGCTATGGTTGCCTGGACTGGATACTTCATCTTGCTGTTGTCAAACCTTGGCTTAAATGCACATAGTCCAGGCCAGGATGTTTGGCTCCTTACCAAGTGGCTCCTGAGGAATCAAATGCTTTTTTGGCTCTAGCACAACTTTTGCTCTATATACCACTGAGTAGGGAAAGGGTGTAATTCATTCTTTCTGGATGGGGGTAGGCTGAGGCTGAAAAGAGGTCTGTTGTCCTACTCTTCTGATTAACGTTAAGCTACAGTAGACAATAGTGAAGGGTGAGCTAGTTATGGGTCTGTAAGCTCCACTGCTGACCCTGTATCCTTTAGGAAGGTGATTTACCTCTTTGGGGCTTACTTTTTCTACCATGCACTGCAAAAATAACTGCAAGGGACTGGGAAGAATCACTGACAAAAATTAGTGGAAAACACCCTAAAATAAAAGAGCAAAAATATCCATACTAAGTATATGGATAGGATTTCATTACAAGCAAATGTCATTATAACAAAGGAATTCAAGATGGAAAAACAAAGAATCAAAGAGAAAATAAAAATATTTTTAGAAACCAGGTCAAATATTCTGTGGATTCAGCACAATAAATATTTTCCCAGAGTCTTTCTATGGGCAATCATTCTTTGCTTAGGTGTTGTTTTGAAAGCTCTTTACACTGCATAATTCTTTACCTAAGTCCAACTTGAAAGGAAAGCTGCCCTTTAGCTGACTCCCCACAAATCTTGCCTTGCCAGAAAGAAGAAATTGCATATCTATCTTAGTCTTGACACTTATCCTTGTAACTTTCAGTTTTGCCTCTCTAAAAATCAGTTTCCCCATCTGTAAAATACAATATACTATTGAGGATTATTATGAAGATCAAATGAAAAACATTTTCTTATACATAGCAACTAGTTTTACTTCTATTTTACCAAAATATTTGAGATCATTTGTCAAGGGTACACTTTTTGTCCTTATAATCTCATACTCTTTTAAGACCATCCCCTACTCTTTGATGAAGAGTCTTTCTATTTGCCAAGGCAAACCCCTCTACATGAACCCCTGATCCCATCCTTGCTCATCTCCAGCAGTTTATTGTCTATCATCTTCACTCCATCTCCAAACTTTAATCTCTCCCCTGCTATACTTCTCTGATACCTACAAACTTGCCTTCTGCATCCTTAAAATTCTTCACTTGATCCCACCATTCCTGATAACTTCAATCCTATAACTCACTTTCCTTTCACAGTGAAACAGCAGAGATACAAATAGGTAATTCAGAGGATACAGCCTCAGGAAGTTCAATTCTACCTTAGCCACATAGTAGCTATGTGACCCAGGGCAAGTTCCTTACTTAATCTCCATTTGCTTCAGTTACTTCAGCTACAAATTGTAGGTAATAATAGCTACTCCAGAATTGGTATGAGAATTAAATGAGATAATACTTGTAAAACACTTAACATAGTACCTGGTACATAGTAGATGCTAGATATAAATGTTTGTTTCCTTCTTTCTTTCTAAATTTTTTGAAAATGTCATTTAGATTCAATGCCTATATGTCCTCTCTTCTCCGTGTCTTTTTACTCTTTGTAACTTGTCTTTACTTCATTATTCCACTGAAATGGTTCTCTTAAAAAGTATCATTTTTTTCTTAGTTGCTAGCTTTAATGTCTTTTGCTCATCCTTCATCCTCTGGTAGCATTTGACACTGTTGTTCACCTCTTCCTGGTTATTCTATCTTCTTTTTCATGACACTTTGCTTTTGGTTCTCCTTCCTATGTATCATTCTTTCTCAATCTCCACCCATGACATTAGGGTTTTCCCCAACATCTTTATCCTTAGCCCTTTCTTTTTTCTCTCTCTGCTATATTACTGGTGATTTCATTATCTCTCAAGTTCAATTATCTCTATGTAAATAATTTCAGCTCTAAAAATTAAATCTTAGTCTCCCTTCTGAGCTTGAATTTCCACTAAATTGTTTGATGGAAATTTCAAACTGGATATCCCAAAAACATCTTACATTCGGTGTACAGAATCCTGTTGTCTGAACCTCCTTCTTTCTGCTGAGGATACTAACAGTCATCCAGTTCACAACCTCTGTGTGATTTTTTTAAACCTTTACCTTCCATATTAGAATTAATACTGTGTGCTAAAGCTGAGGCAGAAAAGGAGGGTGGGAAGTTAACGTGCCAAGGTGTAAAAATTAAATTAAATCTAGTAATAAAATATTATATTTTTATGAGGTTTATTAAGGATTATTAGAAATCAAGGAATAAAGAAGATACAAATATATAACCACATGCCCATGGCTGATTAGCCCATTCAAAATCCTTGCGCTTAGCTTACTTACTACACTTGCTACATCATTGCAATAGCAGAGAAGGCGAGGGAGGTGTTACTGCCAGTTAAATATCAATTGTGATCTTACCAACCTTGGGACTCGGTGAGATTATAGGGAATTCTGTGAAATACCAAGGACTTCTGGGGATTGAAGTCTGGGGTTCAAAATCTCCATTTTTACAAAGGGTCACAGAGCTACATCAGTGTTATCTTTCACAACTTACTCTCTTACCACCCTACTCCATCTCAAATCCAGCCAGTTTGCAAATCTTGTAATTTCTCTTCATGGCTCCCTTCTCTCCACTAATATAATTATCACCCACAATCAAGTTATTTTCACTTCTCTATTGGACTATTTCATTAACCTCCTAATTACATTTCCTGATTAAACTCTCTTCTCCTTCTAATCCATCTTCCACTTAATAATTTTATAGCATAATATTTTAACAAGCACCTAACTATTAAGAGAACCCTCTAGCATCATACTGATTTCTTCACAATATTTAAATTTTCAAAGACATTACTTTTTTGTCCTTTTTCTTTTTATTTATTGGCATTACCCTTTTCTTTATCCCTGTCATCTTTTCTATTTTCTCTTCTCTTTTTCTTGTTCTACTTTCTTCTCCATAGAAAGGTCCAAGTGATTTTTTTAAAACTATGCATCTAACCATATTATACTCCTTCCCATAGGGGATATGGGTTGTTCAGAGAAGATTAGCATCTCTGCTAGTAATATTTTTGTAAATATTCACCCATTTCACCTAGATTGTCATATTTATTGCCATATAATTGGGCAAAATTGTTCTTAATAATTACCTGAATTTGCTCTTCATTAAAGGTGAGATCACCCTTTTCATCTCTGATATTGTTAATTTGATTCTCTTCTTTCTTTCTATTTTTATTAGATTAACCAGTACTTTATCTTTTGCATTTGTTTTTTTAAAGTATCAGCTCTTAGTTCTATTTATTAGTTCAACAGTTCTTTTAATTTTAATTTTATTAATTTCTCCTTTAAATTTTAGGATTTCCAATTTAGTTTTTATCTAGGGATTTTTAATTAGTACTTTTTCTAATTTTTTAAGTTGCAAGCCCAATTCATTGATTTCCTCCCTCTCAATTTTGTTACTATAGGCATTCAGAGATATACATTTTCCCCTGAGTACTCCTTTGGCTGTATCCCTTAGGTTTTGACATGCTGTCTCTTCACTGTCATTCTCTTTAATGAAATTCATAATTGTTTATATGATTTCTTTTTTGACTAACCAGATTTGAAGATTTAGATTATTTAGTTTCCAATTAATTTTAAATTTACCTTTCCATAGACCCTTGTTAAATATAATTTTTACTGCATTATGATCTGGAAAGTTTTATTTATTAGTTCTGCTTCTCTGCATTTGTTTGCAATATTTATATGCCTTAGTACATGGTTGATCTTTGTATATGTATAATATACCACTGATAAGGTATATTCCTTATTATCCCTGTTCAGTTCTCTCTAGATATATATTAACTCTAATTTTCTATCATTTCATTCACTTCCCTTATTTTTTATTTTTATTTTTTTTATTTATTTATTTAGTTCTGAAAGGGGAAGGTTGAATCCCCCCACTAGTATAGTCTTACTATCAATTTTCCCTTTAGAAATCTAGATGCTATACCATTTGGTGCATAAATGTTTAGTAATGATATTACTTCATTATTTATAGTAGCCTTTAGCAAAATGTAATTTTCTTCAACATCTTTTAATCAGATCAGTTTCTACTTTAGTTTTGTCTTGTATCATGATTGCTACTCCTGCTTTTTTTACGTTAGATGATGCATACTAAATTCTGCTCCAGTCTTTTACCTTGAATCTGTCTGTGTCACCCTGCATCAAATGTGTTTCCTGTAAACAGTATATAGTAGGATTCCGGTTTTTAATACATTCTGCTATCTACTTCTATTTCATGAGTGAGTTCATCCCATTCATATTGAGTGTTATGATCACTAACTGTGTATTGCCCTCCATCATATTATCCCCTTTGGATCATGCCCTATTCCCTTTCTTTCTGTTCCTCCTTGCATGTATTTTGCTTTGTGTCACCACACACACACACACACACACACACACACACACACACACTTTCCTCCTTCTTCTCTTGCCTTATTCCCCTTCTACTTCTCTGTATGGTAAGATAGAATTCTATACCCCAGTGAGTAGGGCAAGACAGAATTCTATGCCCCACTGAGTATACTTGTTTTACCCTCTCTAAGCCATTTACAATGAGAGTAAAATTTGAGCACTACCTATCACCACCCTTATCCTCCCCTCTCTATAATGATTTTTCATACCTTTTTATGTCATATAATTTACCCCATTCTATCTTTCCCTTCCCTTTTCTTTCAGTGCAATCTTCTCTTTCAGCACTTGATTGATTTTTTTCATATAATCCATATGCATATATATCATGTCATACATACATATAATTCCATATTATTCCATTTATATATATCATATTGTCATATCATATATATCATATCATCATATTCAACTTACTTTCCACCCTCTTTATGAGTAAATTCCTTCTATTTTCTCTACTACTAAGAGTAATTTTTAAGAAATATAGAAATCCTCTTTCCATGTAGACATATAAAATATTTTGACCATAATGAGTCCCTTAAATTTTCTCTTTTTTATTTACCTTTTTGGGCTTCTCTTGTGTCTTGTGTTTGGACTTCAAAATTGTGTGTGTGTGTGTGTGTGTGTGTGTAGGTCTGGCTTATTCCTCAGGAATTCTTGGACATCTATCTTATTAAATGTCTATTTTTCCTTCTCAAAGAATATATTCAGTTTTGATAGATAGGTGACTATGGGTTGCAAACCCAAATCTTTTAATTTCCTGAATATCATATTCCATGCCTGTTTATCCTTTAATGAAGAAGCCTCTAGGTTTTTTTTCCCCTGAAAGTATATACTCAGTTTTTCTTGATAGGTGATTCTGTGTTGTAAATCCAAATCATTTGCCTTCCTGAATATCATATTCCATTCCTTTCAATCTTTTACTGTACAAGCCATTAGGTCTTATGTCATCCTGATTGTAGCTCCACGGTATTTGAATGGTTTGTTTTTGGCTGCTTGAAGTATTTTCTCCTTTGCTTGGTGGCTCTTGAATTTAACTATTACATTCCTGGAAGTTGTCATATGAGGATTTCTTTCTGGAGGTGATCTGTGAATTCTTTCAAATTCAATTTTATTTTCTTATTTGATAATCTCTGGGCAGTTATCTTATTTCATGTTTTCCTCTTTTTTTCATTCCTTTGATTCTGCTTTATTGTTTTTTGACTTCTCATGAAGTCATTAATTTCTAAATAGACAATTCTGATTTTGAAGGCCTGATTTTCCTCTCTAAGTTTTTGGTACTCTTTTTTCAATTGGCCCATTTATTCTTGCATCACTTTCATTTCTCTTACATCATTTTCCTTTCTTTTTGTATCACTTTCATTTCTCTTCTTCATCTTTCCTTTGCATCTCTTACTTGGTTTTTGAAGTTTGTTTTGAGCTCTTCCAGAATCTGTTTCCAATTCCAATCTTTTTCTTTTGTATATTTTGTGTATCTCCTTTGCTTTCCACTTTCCTCTTCTGTGTCTGTACCTTGCTCTTTGTCTCCATAAAATTTCTTTAGATTTAGGTGCTTTTTTGTTGTTTGCTCATTTTTCCTATCTAATTATAGGTAGGTTCTGTTTTCTGGGAATTTGGGGTACCCTCTCCAATTTCAGTCCTTCCTTGATGTTCTTCTCAGCTTATTTTCTTGGTTTTTACCAGTTTCAGTTCTTGGAGAGTAATGTGATGATCTGAGGACTGAAAGCTCTAAGAGCCCCCTTTCCCCTCCTGATTCAATTAACCCTTGAGATACCTATGGCTTAAGTACTCACCTCAGGCTTGGGCATAAGATTTTGATTTCACTCTGAAATTGATCAGGTCAGGAGCTGATCAAATTCTAGCCCCAGGCTTAGGTTTAATTTTTTTGGTCTCACTGTGTACTTGATACAATCAGATACACCCTTAATTGTCCTATCCTGGAGTTCTACCCTTAGTTTTGAGCAAAAAGACAGGGTGGGGTCCCCCTGTGAACTCTGTCCTCACCCCAAAGTATAAACTATGTCCTCATCTCAAGCATAACCTGGGAGTCCTAACTTTGCTCTGGGCCCCCAAGGATCAGTCCATTTCAGCCCATATTGCCCTGGGTTTGGAATCTGGATTTCTCCACAGGTTTGAAATTTCAAGTGGTGTGAGTTGGCTTTTACCATTATAGGCCCTGGCAGGATCTTAGGATCTGAATGTTGGCTTGGCCTTAGGTGCCAGACCTTTGACAGAACATGTGGGGTGAGGAAGTGTGGTTTGCTTTTGGCTTGCTCTTCCCTCCTTGCTAGAGCTTCTTGCTGGCTCTGCTCTCCTCTGAACACTGCACCCCAGACATTCTCTGCCTAGTTTTTGTTTTGTTTTGTTTTGTTTTTTTCTTGATAGTTGTTTCACTCTGTCTTCTTGTTGGTTCTTTCACTACTGTATTCATTTTGTAGTAATATTTTAATATTGGTCATAGAGGATTCTCTAGTTGACAAAGAGCTGCTCTGATTTACTCTTCTATCTTGGCTCTGACCCTGGAAGTCAGTTGAGGGGGTTGTCTTAACAATTTTTCCTACTTATTTTATTGTTTGTTTGTTTAACTTATAAATTTATTTTTCCCCTCTTACTTTCCACTCCACTGGGAAAAAAAAGAAAAAAAAAACAAATTTATTTAACAAATAATTATAGCAAAGCAAAATGAATGTCTTAATTGATTGTACTTTTGAAACTATGTCTCATTCTGCACCCTGAATTCATCACCTCTCTGTCAGGAGGTTCTTCATTATGGGTCATCTGGAAACATGGATGATCACTTCATTGACTATACTTCTTAGATTTTTCAAAGTTGATTATTTTTATAGTATTGTTCTTGATATATAAATCATTTTCTTGATTTTCATATCATTCTTCATCAGCAATAAAAGTTTTCAAAATTTTCTATTTCTATAATATTGATCAGTATAAGTTGGTTTTTCTCTTTTATCAAGTTTTACTTTTCCTGGCTTAGCATCAGTTTATAGGAGTCTTTTATATCTCTTCAAAATTATATATTTCCTCATTTCTAATAGCACAATAGTGTTTTACTACATTCATATGACATAATTTGTTATATATACATACAAACATATATATATGTACATACATATATCATATATTCTTTAATTGATGGACCATACTTTAGTTTCTAGTTTTTTGCCACCATAAAAAAGGCTGCTACAAATATTTTTTTTTATTTTTAAATTTTTAAATTTTTATTTGGTCATTTCCAAACACGATTCATTGGAAACAAAGATCACTTTCTTTTCTTCCCTCCCCTCTCCCATAAAATCTCCCATAGCCCACACGAGATTCCATTGGGTATCACATGTGTTCTTGATTCAAACCCATTTCCATGATGTTGGTATTTGCATTAGAGTGTTCATTTAGAGTCTCTCCTCAATCATATCCCCTCCACCCCTGTATTCAAGCGGTTGCTTTTCATCGGTGTTTTTACTCCCACAGTTTATCCTCTGCTTGTGGATAGTGTTTTTTAGATCCCTGCAGATTGTTCAGGGACATTGCATTGCCACTAATGGAGAAGTCCATTACCTTTGATTGTACCACAATGTATCAGTCTCTGTGTACAATGTTTTCCTGGTTCTGCTCCTTTCACTCTGCATCACTTCCTGGAGGTTGTTCCAGTCTCTATGGTATTCTTCCACTTCATTATTCCTTTGAGCACAATAGTATTCCATCAACAACATATACCACAATTTCTTCAGCCATTCCCCAATTGAAGTGCATCCCCTCATTTTCCAATTTTTGGCCACCACAAAGAGTGCAGCTATGAATATTCTTGTACAAGTCTTTTTCCTTATTATCTGTTTGGGGTACAAGCCCAGCAGTGCTATGGCTGGATCAAAGGGCAGACAGTATTTTATCGCCCTTTGGGCAGAGTTCCAAATTGCCCTCCAGAATGGTTGGATCAATTCACAACTCCACCAGCAATGAATTAGTGTCCCAACTTTGCCACATCCCCTCTAGCATTCATTACTTTCCATTGCTGTTATGTTAGCCAATCTGCTAGGTGTGAGGTGATACCTCAAAGTTGTTTTGATTTGCATTTCTCTGATTATAAGAGATGTAGAACACTTTTTCATGTGCTTATTAATAGTTTTGATTTCTTTGGCTGAGAACTGCCTGTTCATGTCCTTTGCCCATTTATCAATTGGAGAATGGCTTGATTTTTTGTACAATTGATTTAGCTCTTTGTAAATTTGAGTAATTAAACCTTTGTCAGAGGTTTTTATGAAGATTGTTTCCCAATTTGTTGCTACCCTTCTGATTTTAGTTACATTGGTTTTGTTTATACAAAAACTTTTTAATTTGATGTAGTCAAAATTATTAATTTTACATTTTGTGACTCTTTCTAAGTCTTGCTTGGTTTTAAAATATTTCCCTTCCCAAAGGTCTGACATATATACTATTCTGTGCTCATCTAATTTACTTATAGTTTCCTTCTTTATGTTCAAGTCATTCACCCATTCTGAATTTATCTTGGTGTAGGGTGTGAGGTGTTGATCCAAACCTAATCTCTCCCACACTATCTTCCAACTTTCCCAGCAGTTTTTATGAAATAATCTATTTTTGTCCCAAAAGCTGGGGTCTTTGGTTTGTCATAAACTGTCTTGCTGAGATCATTTACACCAAGTCTATTCCTCTGATCCTCCTTTCTGTCTCTTAGCCTGTACCAAATTGTTTTGATAACCACCGCTTTATAGTATAGTTTGAGATCTGGGACTGCAAGTCCTCCTTCCTTTGCATTTTTTTTCATGATTTCCCTGGATATCCTCAATCTTTTGTTCTTCCAAATGAACTTAGTTATGTTTTTTTTCTAATTCAGTAAAGAAGTTTTTTTGGTAGTTCAATGGGTATGGCACTAAATAAGTAAATTAATTTGGGTGGGATTGTCATTTTTATTATGTTAGCTCGTCCCACCCATGAGCAATCAATGTTTTTCCAATTATTTAGATCTAGTTTTAGCTGTATGGAAAGTGTTTTGTAGTTGTGTTCATATAGTTCCTGTGTTTGTCTCGGTAGATAGATTCCTAAGTATTTTATATTGTCTAGGGTGATTTTAAATGGAATTTCTCTCTCTATTTCTTGCTGCTGAGATTTGTTGGAAATATATAGAAATGCTGATGACTTATGAGGGTTTATTTTGTATCCTGCAACTTTGCTAAAGTTGTTGATAATTTCGAGTAACTTTTCGGTTGATTCTCTAGGATTCCTTAAGTAAACCATCATATTGTCTTCAAAGAGTGATAGCTTGGTCCCCTCATTGCCAATTTTAATATCTTCAATTTCTTTTTCTTCTCTAATTGCTACTGCTAGTGTTTCTAGTACAATATTAAATAATAGAGGTGATAATGGGCATCCTTGTTTGACTCCTGATCTTATTGGAAAGGCTTCTAGTTTATTCCCATTGCAGATGATGTTTGCTGATGGTTTTAGATATATACTGTTTATTATTTTTAGGAAAGGCCCTTCTATTCCTATACTTTTTGGTGTTTTCAATAGGAATGGATGTTGTATTTTATCAAAGGCTTTTTCTGCATCTATTGCGATAATCATGTGATTTTTGTCAGTTTGCTTGTTAATATGGTCAATTATGTGGATGGTTTTCCTAATATTGAACCATCCTTGCATTCCTGGTATGAATCCTGACTGGTCATAGTGGATGACCCTTGTGATGACTTGCTGAAGTCTTTTTGCTAGTATCCTATTTAAGATTTTTGTGTCTATATTCATTAGGGAGATTGGTCTATAGTTTTCTTTCTCTGTTTTTGACCTGCCTGGCTTTGGGATCAGTACCATGTTTGTGCTGTAGAATGAATTTGGTAGAACTCCTTCTTGGCCTATTCTGTCAAATAGTTTGTTTAATATTGGGATTAGTTGTTCTTTGAATGTTTGATAGAATTCATTTGTGAATCCATCTGGACCTGGGGATTTTTTCTTAGGGAGTTCTTTGATGGCTTGTTCAATTTCTTTTTCTGATATGGGGTTGTTAAGGTAATTTATTTCTTCCTCTTTTAGTCTAGGCAATTTAAATTTTTGTAAGTATTCATCCATATCACCTAGATTGCCATATTTGTTGCCATATAATTGGGCATAGTAGTTTTTAATGATTGCCTTAATTTCCTCTTCATTAGAGGTGAGGTCTCCTTTTTCATCTTGGATACTGTCAATTTGATTTATTTCTTTTCTTTTTTTAATTAGATTGACTAGTACTTTGTCTATTTTATTTGGTTTTTCAAAGTACCAGCTTCTAGTCTTATTTATTAAATCAATAGTTCTTTGACTTTCAATTTTATTAATTTCTCCTTTGAGTTTTAGGATCTCTAATTTAGTCTTCATCTGAGGATTTTTAATTTGTTCACTTTCTAATTTTTTTAATTTGCATGCCCAATTCATTGACATCTGCCCTTCTTAATTTGTTAATATATGAACTCAAGGATATAAATTTCCCCCTAAGTACTGCTTTGACTGCATCCCATAGGTTTTGAAAGGATGTCTCATCATTGTCATTTTCTTCAATGAAGTTATTAATTGTTTCTATGATATGTTCTTTAACTGGTTTTGGAGAATGATATTGTTTAATTTCCAATTAATTTTCGATTTACCTCTCCATGTTCCCTTACTAATTATTATTTTCATTTCATTTTGATCTGAGAAAGTTGCATTTATTATTTCTGCTCTTTTGCACTTGTTTGCAATGTTTTTATGCCCTAATACATGGTCAATTTTTGTGAATGTACCATGTGCTGCAGAATAGAATGTATATTCCTTTTTGTCCCTATTCTTTTTTCTCCACATGTCTACTAACTCTAATTTTTCTAAGATTTCATTCACTTCTCTTACTTCTTTCTTATTTGTTTTTTTTTGTTTGATTCATCTAGTTCAGATAGAGGAAGGTTCAGATCTCCCACTAGTATAGTTTTTCTATCTATTTCGTCCTTGAGTTCCTCTAGTTTCTCCTTTAGAAATTTGGATGCTATGCCATTTGGTGCATACATGTTGAGTACAGAGATTTCCTCACTGTCTATACTGCCTTTTATCAGGATGTAATTACCTTCCCTATCACTTTTAACTTGATTTATTTTTACTTTGGCTTTGTCGTATATCATGATTGCAAATCCTGCCTTCTTTTTATCAGTTGATGCCCAATAGATTTGGCTCTACCCTCTTACTTTCACCCTATGTGTGTCTACCTTTCTCAAATGTGTTTCTTGTAGACAGCATATGGTAGGGTTTTGGACTCTAATCTACTCTGCTATTCCCTTGCATTTTATGGGTGAGTTCATTCCATTCACATTCGGAGTTATGATTACTAGCTGTGTATTTCCCAGCATTTTGATTTCTGCTCCTTTTCCTGCCTTTTCTTCTTTCACTATTTCCTTCTACACCAATGTTTGCTTTTGAACAGTCCCCCTTGTTCCCACCCTTATTTTAAATATTTTTTATCTATATAAGACTTTTTAAAAATTTCTAGCAGTAGTATAACTAGGTCATTCCTTGTATAGTAACTTTTTTGTGTAAATTTAATTAAAATGACTTTCCAAATGTTTTGAAAGTTCTATTCAGAAGTCCCTCAACAGTACATCAATGTGCCTGTTTTCCAAATAAACTCTCCAACATTTGTCAGTTACATATTTTTCTCTGTCGATTTGATGAATTTGAGGGAGAACTACAGAAAAGCTTTATTTTAATTTCTCTATTAGTAATTTGAAGCATTTTTTTAGTATGGCTATATATAGTCAGGGTTTCTTCTCTTTAATTATCTGACTCATATCCTTATACCATTTATCAATTGGAAATGGCTTATTCTTATAAATATTAATCAGTTCCTTACCTTAGGAATGAGAAAGAGAAACTTGCTGCCCATAATTATTTGTTTCTCTTTTAATAACAATCTCTGAGGTCATCTGTTCAAAAAAATGACCTCAGTCCTTTCCTAGCTCTGTGGCTATGGGCAAGTCACTTAACCCCACTATGTAAACTTCTACTACTTTTGAATCAATTCTTAGTATCATTCTAAAACAAAAGTGTATTAATTTAAAATAAAAAATAACAAATAAGAAACTCTATAATTTTTGTTCCCAATCCAAAGTTTCTCCTGGAAACATTAAATATGATTAGTTGTGTTCATTCTATCTCCAGTGAGAGTAGCCACTGAGAACATCCAAATTTGGCTTATGCTTCTCAAAGTACCTTTAGCTCACATACAAGTACTCAAACTAACAAAATATTAGATATTGTACAGATTTAATTTAAACCAATAGAAAACAGAATAAGCTTGTGCTACAATCTCTCACAAATTAGCAGTATATTCATCACCTTTCTGAAGGGAATCAAACAACTCTCCCTTTTATTATATCCTAATTTTCCTCTAGACCTAAAATGTCCACATAATTTATGCTAAAAGGAGGTGTCCATGTTGTTCCCCAGCACATTTGACATCCTGGAGGTCTTAAGCTCTTTCTCCCTAAGGTGTAATTTCCCATTTCTCTTCTGAATCTCTATCTGCTGACACCCCTCAAGGATATGTTCATCTCTTTAAATTGTTTTCATTTCTTTCTTTATTCTCTGGATTGAACATATTACTTGGCATATAATAAAGGTTTAATAGAATGCTTGGTGCCCTGGACTGAACTGAAAACCCAGTGTTCTATGAAGTCTAAAGGGGGAAGATTATCAATGGGTTTAGGATTAAAAGGTGATAGGAATTCAAAAATCATAGAGGGAAAGAAATGAATCTCTCTTATTACTGCCTCTCTCTGGGTTTATAAAATGAAGAATTAGATAAGATGATAATTTAGCCCTGCAGTGCAATGATTCCTAAGATATTTTTGAGGTACATGATTAACAATGTATCAAGGTTGTTAAACCCAGACAGTGTCAGAAGTGAAACTTTGATGAGTTCAAATCCCATTTCAGACACTTACTAGCTCTTGTAACTGAGTTGATCACTTAAGCTCCTTGCACTTATTTTCCTCATTTATACAATGATGGAGTGGGTCTGATAGCCTCTATGGTTCCTTCTAGCTATACATCTATGTTCTAAGGCTACTTCTCACTGTTCACATGCTATGACTAAACAATGCAAGAAAAGGGACAAAATCAGGTATTAAAATAGGCAGTGAGGAGACCAAGCTTTCACTCTTTGCAGATGATATGATGGTCTACTTAACGAATCCTAGAGAATCAAGTAAAAAGCTAGTAGAAATAATCAACAACTTTAGTAAAGTTTCAGGATACAAAAATAACCCACATAAGTCATCAGCATTTCTATATATTACTAACACATCCTGGCATCAAGAGTTAGAACGAGAAATTCCATTTAAAATCACACTAGACAATATCAAATACTTAGGAATCTATGTGCCAAGACAAACACAGGAATTAGATGAACACAACTACAAAACTTTCCATACAATCTAAACAATTGGAAAAAAAAAACATTGCTCATGGGTGGGATGAGCTAACATAATAAAAATGATAATCCTGCCCAAATCAATTTACTTATTTAATGCCATAACTATCAAACTTCCAAGAAAGTTTTTTACTGAATTAGAAAAAAACTATAACAAAGTTCATTTGGAAGAACAAAAGATTAAGAATATCAAGGTAAATAATGAAAAAAAAATGTGAAGGAGGGGGGCCTGACAGTACCAGATCTTAAAATGTACTACAAAGTAGTGGTCATCAAAACAATTTGGTACTGGTTAAGAAACAGAAGGGAGGATCAATGGAATAGACTTGGGGTATATAACCTCAGTAAGATAGTGTATGATAAACCCAAAGAGCTCAAGCTGCTGGGAAAATTGGAAAACAGTATGGGAGAGATTAGGTTTATATCAACGTATCACACCCTACACCAAGATTAATTCATAATGCATGAATGAATTGAATATAAAGAAGGAAACTATAAGTAAATTAGGTGAACATAGAATAGTATAGCTGTCAGATCTATGGGAAAAGAAAGATTTTAAGAGGAAGCAAGCATTAGAAAGTATTACAAAAATGTAAAATAATTCATTTTGATTACATTAAATTAAAAAGTCTTTGTACAGACTAAACCAATTCAATCAAAATTAGAAGGGAAGCAACAAATTGGGGGAAAATCTTTATAACAGAAACCTCCGACAAAGGTCTAATTACTCAAACTTATAAGGAGCTAAATCAATTGTTCAAAAAAAGCAAGGCATTCCCCAATTAGGGACATGAACAGGCAATTTTCAGTTAAAGAAATCAATACTAGTAAAAAGCACATGAAAAAATGTTCTAAATCTCTTATAATTAGAGTAATGCAAATCAAAACAATTTTGAGGTATCACCTCACACCTAGCAAATTGGCTAACATGATAGCAAAGGAAAGTAATGAATGCTGGAGGGGACGTGGAAAAGTAGGGACATTAATGCACTACTGGTGGAGTTGTGAATTGATCCAACCATTCTGGAGGACAATTTGGAACTATGCCCAAAGGACAATAAAAGACTGTCTGCCCTTTGACCCAGTCATAGCACTGCTGGATATGTACCCCAAAGAGATAATAAGGAAGAAGACTTGTACAAAAATATTTATAGTCCTGCTCTTTGTGGTGGCAAAAAATTGGAAAATGAGGGGATGCCCTTCATTTGGGGAATGGCTGAACGAATTGTGGTATATGTTGGTGATGGAATACTATTGTGCTTACAGGAAATAATGAACTGGAGGTATTCCATGTGAACTGGAACGACCTCCAGAAAGTGATGCAGAATGAAAGGAAGAGAACCAGGAGAACTTATACACAGAGGTGGATACACTGTGACACAAATGAATATAATGGACTTCTCTACTAGCAGCAATGCAATGACGCAGGACAATTCTGAGGGACTTGGGACAAAGAATGCTATTGACATCTAGAGAAAGAACTGTGGAAGTAGAAACAGAAGAAAAACAACTGTCTGCAAGTGATCACTCTAATACAAATATTAATAATATGGAAATAGATCTTGATCAATGAAGCATTTAAAACTCAGTGGAATTGTTTGTTGGCTATGGGAGGGGGGTGGGAGCATGGGAGGGAAAGAGCATGAATCATGTAACCATGGAAAATATTCTAAATTAATTAATTAATTATTTAAAAAATTTCAAATAAAAAAGGGGGGGGCAAATCAACTGTAAGAACAATCCTCTTAAGGAGAACTCAGGTGTGTTACCTGTGCAAAGGGGAAGAAACAGGCAAGGAAATAGCAATTAATTGTAATGTTGTATGACAGATAATCTAAGGCCATCTGATGGAAAGCCTTGCAGTTGTGTTAGATGACAGGTCTCAATTCTAACCAGCATTTTGATGATAGTAATTCAAGCTGAAAACATATGCATTAAATTTACCTGGAAAATTAAGGATAAATCTTCATGGCCAAATATATTTGGGGTTTCAGCAAAGCCAGAACATTTGAAAAAGAAATGCTCTGAGACTGAATGTACAGTGTGGTGAGATTTGACTGACTGTGGTTGCCTCATGAGCTAAAAATATTCATTGAGAAACTCATATTCATAGTAAAGACAGTGTCCTTTCAGTTTTCTTGTGGGATGGATAGTATTTAAGCTAGTTTTGATAGCAAAACTTGTGAATCAGTAGATGAGGGAAATACTTGTTTGACTTTCCCGAAACATTTATTTTCTATTTCTTATTCAAGATCATAATAACAACAGTCTAACTACTGTGGTAAGAGTTTTCTTATAAACATTTCCAGGTATGTGTAAATGGAAGTTTATGTTAGCCGGACACAACACACTGACCTTGATATTGGAAGGAAGGAATTTGCTTCTCTTTTCTGAAAAAGAGTAGTTGTGTGTTTGTGATTCAGTAACAATCTCTCAGTTTCAGTTTCCTCATCTCTTATATGTCCTTTTTTGTTTACACTTATATGTTAGTTCCTACAAATATAATGTGAACCTCTTGTCTTCTTACCTCCCTCAGTGTACTTACTCTATGATCAAACAACATTAACATACTGGATGTTCCTTATACAAGATATTCCAACTCCCCATTCTACATATTTTCAATTGCCATTTTCTATTCCTAGAATTCACTTTCTCCTTATCTTGATCTCTTGATTTCATTGTAGTCTCAGTTAAAATTCCACTTTATGTAAAAAGCCCTTCCTTTTCCCTTTTAGTGCTGATAGTATCTTTCCTCAGATTATCACCAATTTATCCTCTATCTTGTTTGTTTATGGTGGTTTACATACTGTCTCCTCCATTTGTGAGCTTCTTGAACATTGGAACTATTTTTACTTATGTCAGAGCTTAGAGCAAGGTCTGCCACTTAGTTAATAAATGCTTGTTGCTTTCCTTCAAAATAGAGACGGGTTCATTTTTGCTGTTTTTATTCCCAGTTACTAGTGTAGTATCTATCTAGCTCATAGTAGTTTCTCAACAATTGCCTGTTGATTGATGGAGGAATGGATCTATTACACAGAGATGAAAGTACTTTCCTTTTTCATTCATTTTAGAGTTTTGTTTTGTTTTGATCTAAGACAGATAACTGAAGCATTGCAGTATCCTAATATAGTCCTCAGTTCAAACCAGTGTACTTAGCTCCTTTTTATTTTATCTGATGCTTCCAGGCAGCCCCCCCACTCCCTACCCCCGACCAAAGAAAGTTAGTACCCTAAATATGGCTGTTGGAAATAATTATGACTTCTTGTCTTACATATTTTCCTGATTGTAGTGAAAGATGATAACTTGTAGAAAAATAAATTTTAATAACATAGATGAATGTACAGAATCAGAATTATCAACAAGCAGAGAATTTCAAGAATATTGCCTAACAAATGTCACCCTTGCAACACAAGGCACTGATTTGACATAGTTTAAATGAAAGGCATTTAAAATTATTTGTAGGTAAATTCAATAATGGAAACCCAGTGCAAGGAATACTTTTGGTCAAGTGATCAATCTCTAAATTTACAAGAAGATAGCTTCCTTCTTTATTATGAATAGGAAAAATTATACATAATTTTATGAGGAAGGACAAACAGTTTGTTCCAGGACATATGAGAGCCTTCCCTAAATCGTTCAGGTAAGATTTGATTCAGTATTTATTCTAAAATAGTATTTGTAAGAAACTTAAAATTTTAAGGATTTATTATTTTGAAAGTCTTGGGAATTCTGATCAACACAATGATAAACTATAATTCCAGATGATCTATAATGAAGCATGCTATTCACTTTTTGTCAGATAGATGATGGTGTCTGTGTAAAAAATAGCATACTGCTGATTGTGTGTATTGCTATAAGGCGTTTTTGGTTTTCTCCAATGGTGAGGTGATGAGAGAGAAAATGAATTTTTGTTTGCTGAAAAAAAATTAAAGAAAATAATGAGAGAGTCCCATAGTGATCTGTATAGAATAATTTGTCTTCCTCAAATTCACACCTTAATCTTAGTAGTACTCCATTTACCTTGACAGTCACTTAATTAAACCACTGGGCTCCAACTGAGAACACAAAGGAAAGGCAAAAGGCCGATGGCCTGACAAAAGGCATTTCAAAAGAGCATGAATTAATACTCCTGTACTTTATGCCTAAAAGACCCTTTCATTTGCATGTTCTGTAGATATACACTCTTTTTTTTGTTTTCTAAAAGTCTAGATGACAAGGACTACAAAAATAAAATTATTTAAAGTGTAATAAAAGCAACAAAATGATAAATATCTATACTAACTCCATATAGTTTTCCATGTTCCCTTGTAATTCAGGATCAGGTTGAGGTATCTAGGTCTTTTGATAGACTTTTTATAGTACTCTGTCTATTTCTCAGGCTTTTTAGTGATTATAGGCATGGGGCAATAGGATTTAGAACCAGAAAGGCCCTTAGATATATCACCTAGTCTAACTTCCTCATGTTGTAGATAAGGGAACCAAGGCCCAGAGAAGTTAACTTACTTGACTTGACCAAGATGAAATTGGAAGTAAAAACTATAGCAAAGATGATCAAAACAGAATTTTAAAGGTTAATGAACAAAGGCAAATCAAGTCACTTACCTGTGAGTTTTCATCCATCTGGGACTGGTTCAAAACAATTACATACATGGATGTGGGGAACAGCTTCTCCTGACCTAGAATATTAAATGAAGACTTCAGTCCTACTTTGTAGTCACTGATATTATAGTTGTATTTTTTTCTCATAGGAGATACTTCTCTCAAAATTCTGAGTCAAGTATGTGCAGAACAAGTGAAGAAAATTCTTGACTCACAATTATGAATATGTTGCCCTTCTACAAGTATTAAAAATGACAACCTAATAACAAGTTTCATGTTTAGGGTTCCCACTATCCCTGATACTGATCGTATGAATTAGATTCAGTGCTTCTTCAAGTTAACCAACTTTTGCTACTTCCAATCCTGAACAGGAAGGCAGTAAGGGTAGGGAAGAAAGAAGAGAAAAATTAGAGTGAGGTGCCAGTATTTTGAAAAGTGACATACAATACAGTCAGTGTTTGCCTTGCTCATGAGTTTCCCTTGGTCAGAATCCCTAACAAAAGTCATCTTGTGGGGTGTGGGAAAGGGTCCTTCCACACACTCTACTTTTATTGATTTCTTGAAGCTTTTGGCCAAGATTATGATCTGCCTAAACTTTGGTTTTTTTAGGCACTTCTGAAGTGAGGCAGGAAAAGTAGTCACAATAATTCTCTTGCTACCTTTACCATTTAGCACTTTCACAACAGCATCTAGCAAGTGTGGCAGAAGTCAGAAATGAGGGCTGCCTTCTGCCCTACCAGGGATTTGAGAAGGTCACATTCTGTCATCTGGATTCTAGAGAGATACCTAATAGGTAAATGTAAAGATAAGTCCAACCTTAAATTCCCTATAGCATAGTATATGAGCAGTCCCTGCTTTAATGAGACTTACTGAACAGTACAGAATTGAAGGACTTTCATTCAACTGTTTGGGATTACCATTGAGAAATCTTTCTATAGCCCACTGGCCTAACAGCAGGTGGACAGCATTCATTATTCTTACTTTGAAAGGGGAAATCCTGCTTAGGGTTGAATGTCTTACTTCATTCTGGTTCTCCTCATCTCTAATTTAATGTTTTCTTTTTTTCTTTCTAAAGTCTAATCTTTATAGATTTGCAACCAGATACATCCTTGTTTGCAGCCCCTTTATAAAGGAAAGGATCTGTTATAACCAAGAAGGTATTTATCAGCTGGGATATTCAATTCCAACGACAAAAAACTGAACAACCGAAGTTGCTGCACACTTAAGCCTTGCATGGTATAGTGCATAATTTCTGCAAAATAATACCCTACACCTGATTTATATATTATTGAAGCTAACATTTCTCCCTCTCTGCTTTCTAAATCTTTTTTATACTCTGTTCATACAGGATATAGTTTACCATTGTTTTAATCAATAGTAATTCTGTTTCTTACTAGTCTTTTCTACTTATCCACTGCTCAGTTGGGTTTAAGCATATACTCTCTTTCACCAGAGAAGGATATTCACAAATATTTCACAATATCACAAAATTCTAGCAAAAACATCTCCTGTACAAAATAAACCTGAAAAAAAAATGCTTTCCACAACAGATCTGACAAGTAAATATCTAGTTTTTGCTTGAACAGCTATAGTCAGAGCTTTAACTAGCAATGCTTGTGCTTGGAACAAGTGGTGTTTGTAGGAGATGGAAGCTCAATGTAGCCTCTGGAAGGAGGAAGTATACACTATTAGGTTTCTATGTTGCCTTAGGATACCAGAGTCAGGGATGTGGATGCTTTGGGAATAGAGACAATTAAGAAGGAAAAGTGAGGGAGGGAGGGAAAAAGCATATTTGTAATTCCTACTCTGTGCCAAGCAATGTGCAAATTGCTTTATGGATATTTAATTTGATCCTTCAAAATCCCTATAAGATAGGTGCCTTTTTAATCACCATTCTAATGTTGAGGAAACTGGGGCAAACAGAGCTTAAATGACTTGCCCAAGGTCACACACAACTAGTTTAGTGTCTGAGGCAAGACTAGACCTCAGTTATTTATGACTCCAGGCCCAGTGTTATAGCTACTCTACCATCCTATTGCTTCAAAGATAAGTATTCCCCAGGTCCTGGGGTGATGGGAGGAGATAGTAGGCATGAGGTTGGGATGTGGATAATTCAGGGGGAAATAAAGTCTCTGGCCATGTTAAGATTCTTGTGTTACTGAAAGATTGGCTAAGGGCAGTTTAGTCAAGTATATGCAGCCAGCCTTCCACAAGACTGGCTAGTCAAGGGAATTACTGGTATGGAAAAGCTCAGAACAATGCATTGTAAGTCCTCTGAATTTCCCAGCTGCAAAGAATAAGAAGTACACCTTTTATTGATGCTACAATAAAAGCTACTGCTACTTCTGGAGAAGAATCATGTTCTATTGATGTCCTCTGAGTTGCCCAACCTGACACAAAGTCTGTGTGGCTATGGCTCCGAAGTCCTCTTCACCTTTGGACAGCTCTAATTACTAGGATGTTTTGTCTTTCATAAAAAATAAATATGATTCTCATTTTGGCTCTTTGGGTCAAAAATGAGGAGAAATATCTATAGTCAAGGTAAAGAGTTTGTTTTAATATGAATTTAATTTAATATGAATATCACTTGGGACATTCTTTCATTTTGTGTGTTTTTTCTTTCCCAGGGATAACCAGAGTTCTGAAAAGACAGACATTTTTCTTGCTGATATCTAATTATTTAACTAATAAAGAGGTATTGAACCCAGAAGAAAAATCAAGCACTTGTTATGTTTCAAATACTGTTTTAGGGACTAGGGATATGTTGTTATTACTAATCCTGCATTTCTGAAGAGGATCAATGACATTATGGGTTCATGTCTTGACGCCAGTATGAATTAAATTTAAATGAAATAGAATCACACAAAGTTGTGAGCCTCACTCTCTCAGAGTTATGGAGGTCCCATGGCTAGACAAAAGTCAGGCCAGTTTTCAGAGGACCAGGATGTGATGCATAAACTTAGCATCTTATATGACTGACCAACCTCTATAATGGAGAAATTTTTGGAGCATATCTACTAAAAATAGTTTTAAAACTAGGATTCTCACTTTCACATTTTTTAAACACACTAGTGTAATACCACCTCAGATTCATCAAATTAACACAAATAATGAAATTCAGGGATGGAAGTTAAATAGTAACAGGTACACTCATTCATTTCAAGAAGAATTGTAAAATTTTGGATTTGGGGGAGAGCAATTTCATAGGAAAAGTAAATCTAACAATAAGCAATCGGTAAGGATCTATCATGTGTTAGACACTGTGATAAGCACCAGAGATACAAAAAGAGGCAAAAGGCAATATCTGCCCTCAAGAAGCTTACAATCTAATGAGAGAGACAACATGAAAACAAATATATACAAAGCAAATTATATACAGAATCAGTAGTCAGTAATTAACAAAGTGAAGCTACTAGAATTAAGAGGGATTGGGGAAGACTC
Source organism: Monodelphis domestica (assembly GCF_027887165.1). NCBI lineage: Eukaryota > Metazoa > Chordata > Mammalia > Didelphimorphia > Didelphidae > Monodelphis > Monodelphis domestica. Next base: position 107,231,078 of record NC_077233.1, read on the forward strand.
CCAGTAAAAGACAGTGTTTTAGTTATGGAAGTTAGCAGTGGGAGAAGAGCAATGAGAGAATTCCAGGTCTGGGAGATAGCCAGAGAAAATGCCCAGAGCTAAAAGAGTGAGAGTCTTGTTCAAGGAATAGTCAAAGTATCAAAGAGTATGTAAATTACAAAAATAATCATACTCTCTCACTCAGTACTTAAACAACTGGGGATACTTCTTAAATATATTATCAAAATCAACAATAAAAGAAGTTACCTTTCTATAATATATTATTTATCATTGCAAAAAGCTGAAAGCAAATAGCCCAACAATCAAGAAAGGGCTATAACTACAGTAATAATAGCTAACATCAATGTAGCATTTTAATATTTGAAAAGCACATTATAAATATACTTTCATTTGGTCTTCAAAACAACCCTTTGAAGTAAGTAATATTATCTTACCCATTTTGTACATGAAGAGACTGAATGCAAGAGAGGTTAAATGGCTTACACAGGATCACATAGATAATAAAATATCTAAGTCTGTGTTTGAACTCAGATCTTCCAGACTCCAAGTTCAGCACTCCTTTGACTGCCCTACTGTACTTGACTGACTGTATTTGATTAAAAGATGTACATTAATATAGTGAAACATTATAACACAATTAAGATAAATAAGTTTGAGCAATATAGAAATATGGAAAGATCATCCTTCTTGAAATAGAGCAAAGCAAAACAGAAGAAAATGAATATTCATTTTCACCACATGAGATAAAATAAGAATCAATATACAGATTCTGATGGAGATTTGGAGGAGACAACAAATAACATGGTAACAATTTTTGCATTGAAATTCATTTATTAAAATGCAAGTTGTTGCAAAGCAAACCTAAATGTACCAATTTTAATATTAAGTGTTGTCAAAAATAACTTGCATTTTGAGCACAAAGTCTGTCAGAAAATTTTATTAAATATTCATAAATCTAAGTTTTTGTTAACTAGAGCAAAGTCCAAACTGGCAAGTTCCCTTCATCCCCTTGAAAATTTCTCTAACAGGAGCCCTTTTATAGTTATAGTTTATAGAATTATAAATAATATAAATAAACAATAAAATAGCCAAAATTCTATATGCAAAATAGAATGAAGTTTCAAGTAGGTTAAAAAAGCCAGTCATTTAAATTTCTATACACCATTGGATGATTATTTTCCTAAAATCCATTAATCTCTCTTTAACCACTTTCTTCAAGTATTCTTACCTGCTAGTCAAAAACAAACCAAAATATACTTCCATTAACTTAAGTAATTAAAGACTTCTTCCTTTTATGAGTCTGATCATCACCAGAATTTGGTAAAAATCTAGTGCAAAAGACTGCTGTATTTTAAAAGATCAATGGTCTTTGGTTCTAGTGTGGTCCCCTAATTCTATCAAAGTGAAAAAAAAGTTTCTCTTCAGATTGTTTATTCATTTAAAAACTAATAGTCATACCTAGCATTCATATAATGCTTTAAGGTTTACAAAGAGCTGTTCATTTTGTCATTTTATCTTCACAATAATCCTTTGAGATATGTGCTAATATAATCACTATTTGACATATAAGGAAACTGAGGCTGAGAGAGGTTAAGTAACTTGCCCACTTCCCTCAAAGAAAATGATTTGACCTCTAGTAAGTGGTAATATGGATTTAGTGTAGACCTTTGGTTCATAATTGGTTACAACAATATGGTCATAAAACCAGATTGATTAGGTTTCTCATACCCTCTAGATAATCTAAAAAGGTTTTCTGACTAGGATACTAAAGACATTCTTTACTAATGTTGAAGAATCAAGAATTTGTGTTCCACAGTGTATGACAAACTGTTAAAAAAAGGATTAAATTCTAGACACCCAGAATTACAGAAATTATATAGTCAGTATCTCTGACTATATACACTATAAGCAGTTTCAGACTCTGTACTATTTAGGCACTAATCATTTCATAGTACACAAATTATTACAAAATAATAAATTAAGTTTCTAATATAAATCATTTTAATTTTTACTAATATCAGAGAGTTTTATCTCTTCCCTCAAGGGGTTTATGTGGCAAAGAAAGGAATAAGGGAAGGAGTACTCATTCTTTTTTAAAAATCAGTAATACATTTCACCAGCAAAATGACCAAATGAAACTAACAAAGTTATAAATTCAAATTATTTTCCCTGGAACAATAAAACCGAGTGAGAAATGGATGTTGCGGCACAATATGTTAGGACAGGCCTTAAGGAACAGCAAGGATTTTCAGTTCCTGAAGCCCTCTCAAGAATGCATATTATAATGGGAAGACATTTATTATTTATATAACATATGTAATATTTATATTGCATATGTAATGCATGTTGACAATGTGTGTACATATGATGTATCTTTATGAGATTGTGACTGTAGATCTGTATATGTATGACACATCAGTACACATTACATGTACTAATACGCATGTATCAGTATATATGATATAGATATAAATTAGCTGGAAGGTAAACTTAGCAGCAATCATAATAGAGTCTGGGGAGACAGGAAAAGTCCTCTAGAGCAAGATGGCATGTAAATGAATCTTCAAGAAAAATATGGATAATAGGAGTAAAAAATTAAGATAGGAATAATTTTAGGCAAAGGACATTAGACACAGAGATGGGAGTAGGAGTGTCCAGGGCAAGGAACAGCAAATACTCCAGTATGACTATATGCTAGAGTAACAGAGGAGGCAAGAGCATAAAAGAATGAAAATGTAGGAAAGGATCAGATTTTGAAGAATTTCTTTTTTTTTTAACCTTTACTTTCTGTCTTCGAATCAATACTGTGTATTTGTTCTAAGGCAGAAGAGCAGTAAGGACTAGGCAATGGGGGCTAAGTAACTTGCCCAGGGTCACACTACTGGGAAGATTTTGAAGAATTTCAAATGTCAATCAAAGGATTTTATTGTTGATACTGGGAGTAAACAAAATTAATTGGGGTTGGGAGTGGTGATATAGTCAAATACATGCTTTGGTAGCCATGTAAATGGTGGATTGGAGTGGGATAAAATTTCAGGGAGAAAGAAAAATTACAAGCCTATTACAGAAATCCAGATGAGAAATGATAAAAGCCTGAACTACTACATACCTGGAAAGAAGATGTATTAGAAAAATGTTATAGAGGAAAAGAAAGCCAAGGTTTAAAAACCAACTGGATATATGAGGTGATTCAGAGGAACATCAAAGATGTCACAGATATAATGAACCTAGATGACTATGAAAGTTGGCAATACTTTACAAAAGTAATAGGAAAATTTGGGACAGGTATGATTTTGCGGGAGAGTTCAAAGATGTTAAATTTGAGTTACTTATGGTACATTCCATTTAAATATCAGTAATTCAGGAGAGAGATTAAGACCACTTAGATGGTGCTAGGAATCATCTTCATAAAGAAGACTCTTGAATCTATAAAAGATGATGAGGTCACCAACTGAAAGTATAGAAAATAAAAAGAGGAGTGTCCAGGATTGAATCTTGGTAAATATCCTCAGTTAGTGCAAATGTCATGTATTAAGATACAGTGAAAGGGAAGGAAGGAAACAAGCAAGTAAGTACCTATTATGTACTAGGCACTGTGTGACCCAGTGCCTCAGAAAACAATTGAGTAGAAAATATACAGCAGACAAGGAAGTCAGAGAAAAAAACACAAAAACCATCCACATGGCTACCAAATGGATTTTCTCAAACTCTTTCCTAAACTTAAAACTACAAGAGGAAATTATATTTTGAAGAGTTCTTTTTGTGGTGAATAACATAGGGAATCAAATAAGAACAACCCAAAGGACTGACTTGCTAAAGTCAGTTTAGATGAGATAACATAAATTTTTAGTGGACTTTCTTTACAGTTTTGTGATTTCTTCTCATTATATTCAGTAGACCCAAGAGTGAAAGAGTGAAAATATTCAAAGGATGGGGTTTGTAAGTCATGATCTGTGAAAGGATAAGATAATAAGAGTAGAAGATAATGTACAGTTAAAATACTGCTCACCAAGTGATCAAAAGAGGGAAGGGAGAAGAACCAGACCAGGAGTTGGTAGTCTGGAATAGTAATGAGCATAGAGAGACTGAGTCACCATGAAGACAAAGAGTGGGTTTAGGAGAAATAAAGAAGAGGGAGTGATGGAAAAATAAGATATTATACCCAGATAAAGGAAAACAGATTTCATGACATCTAGAACTGAGAGAGGGAACCTTCCTGTCATTATCATGTGATTAACTTAGTTAATATATCTTTATAAATTGTCTAGACATTAACTTATTTTTTTTACTTGCCTTAAAATTTCTTTGTTGTTGAGCAGCTAGGTAGCAAAGTGGATTGAAAGCCAGGCCTAGAGCATTGAGATCCTAGGTTCAAATCTGACCTTAGACATTTTCTTTCTGTGTTACCCTGTGCAAGTAACAACTCCAAAACCCTAGTCCTTACTGTTCTTATGCCTTGGAACTGATAGATTCTAAGGTTTTAAAAATGCACTACGGTATATTATTGTCAAAAAGAAACCAGGAACAACTTAATTGGGGGCATCGTGGTGGATTGAGTGCCAGGCTTAGAAATGAAAGGTTCTGGGTTCAAATGTGGCCTCAGACACTTCCCAGATGTGTGACCCTGGGTAAGCCATTTAACACCCCCCATTGCCTAGCCCTTACCACTCTTCTGCCTTGGAACAAATATATGTATATCTTTTCATTGGTTCTCCATGCCCTCTTATTCTTTCTAGATGTCAATTGCTCTGATTCACACTTCACTGAAACAGTATGAATAATTTATCTAAGTACCAAATCCCTGCAAATAATTTTCATTGAAAGGTCTGCATAACCCTTTATGTCTCTTCTCCAATGGCACTTGACCCTCTGCAGAAATCTAATTATTGATCCATTACCTGCCAATTCTGTGAGAAGAAGGGCCACAGAATGATAGAGTGTAGAACTTTATTCAAGGCACTCAGAAGGAAAATGCAATTTAATAACAACTACAGAAGTAATAATTATAGAAATAACTCTAATAATGATCATGAAAACCACAACTTTAGGAATGATAACTATAGGAATAGATATTGGGAAAATGATAATTCAAACCAAATGACTCCACAACAATGTAACTTAAGTGGTGCTCATCTAAAAAATACTTGGGGTGCTAATACCCTTCAGAGGGGTGCCCTTCAAGGGGGTGCCCAAGGAACTTCCCAAATACAATGAAGGTGCTGTGGGGGGGGACTGGGGCACAGGAAGCAGAGGATACAAACTTTGTTTTTCTGGACCCTGATGTCCTACTACCCGTTGTCCCTATCCACTGCCCCCCCCATACTAATGAGCCCCATGTTACCTTAAAGGTGTTACCATAAAGTATTATGATTGTCTTTTAGACACTGGAACTTCCAGGTCTGTATTAAAGAGTACACCTGATTTACATTGTTATTCCATCGGCTCAGAGAGTATAATGGGAGTGTCAGGAATACCCCAAAGAGTTAAAAAACTTTCCCCTAGAATGGTGACTGTAGGACTTGTAGAGGTACAACATTCCTTCCTTTTGATACCTGACTCCCCTTTAAATTTGCTGGGGAGGGACCTTTATGCAAAATCAGAGCCACAATAACTTGCTCCCCAGATGGTTCCTTATCACTGGAAGTACCTGAGGAATCTTTAAATTCACTCCCTGTAATTATTTCAGAGAGTCAGGAGGGGAAAGAGCATCCCACCTTTGTAATACCTGCAGATATACCGGAGTCTCTTTGGGCCACATCTTCTTCCGATGTAGGTATACTTAAGTCAGCTGTTCCTGTACAGATAAAAACTAAATCTAGCCTACCTCCTTCCATTCCTCAATATCCCCTCTCAAAAGAGACAATTGAGGGTATTACCCCAGTAATAAACTCATTCATTGACCAGGGAATAATAATCCCTTGTAAATCTGAATACAACACACCCATCCTGCCCGTCAAAAAACCAAAAAGGGGGCCGGTGGGAAATACCTCTATAGATTTGTACAGGATCTGAGGGCTGTGAACAACCAGGTTATAAAGAGACACTCCACAGTTTCCAACATACATACGATTATTTCTTCTATTCCTAGCACAGCTAAAGTAGTAGACTTGTGCTCAGCCTTCTTTTCCATACCCATACATGAGAACTCCAGGCATATCTTTGCTTTCAACTGAAGGGCTCACAGAACATGGAGTGGTCTGCCACAAGGGTTCATGGAAAGGCCAAGTTTATTTGCGTACACAGATAATATAACATTTGAAAATAGCAAATTAATTAAATACATAGATGATCTACTCTTGGCTTCAATGGATGCAGAAGCATGTCAGGAAGATAGCAAACACCTGAGCATAAGATCTCAAAGGATAAAGTTCAGTGGTATCTCCCTAAAGTAGAATATTTGGGGTTCATCCTGACTGTGGGTACCTGCTCTATTTCTCCCAAATGAATTGAGAATATTCAAAATTGAAGTGCTCCTACCACTAAGAAAAAGTTGAGAGCAATTTTAGGAGCAACAGGGTTTTCTAGAGAATGGATTCCTTGCTATGGGGAAATTACTAAACTCCTTATAGCACTAACAAGGGATTGAGTCCCTGAACCCTTCAAATTAGAGACAGAACACTTGTTAGCTCTATCAGATCTAAAATAGGCTATCCTGTCTGCCCCTGCTCTAGGCATCCCAGATTACAATAAACCATTTACTTTTTATGTACATGAGTGAAGAGGGGTAGCTTTAGGTGTTTTAACTCAGACTTTGGGACCTTCTCAGTGCCCAATTGTTTATTATTCTGCCCAACTGGACTCAGTAGCATCAGGAGCACCACCATGTCTTAGAGGAGTAGCTGTTACAGCCTTACTAGTGACAAAAACTTTTGATCTAGTATTGGGATGTCCATTAACAATTATGTACCTACATGAGGTAGAAGCATTGTTGCTAAGACATAGAACACAGGTGTTCTCAGATCAGTGAATTACAAGGTATGAAATAACCTTGTTAAATAGCGAAAACATTACTTTGAAATGCTGTACAATCATTTACCCTACCACCTTGCTTCCAGATTTACCAACGTCATGAGAACCATTACACAGTTGTGAAGTGTCCATGGCAGAAAATCCTTGAGATAATCTCTTGGACACTCCATTAGACAATCCAGATCTGATCTTATTTACTGATGGTTCCTCTTTTATGAGGGATGGCATACGCTACCCTGGAGCTGCTGTAGTCACAGAATTTGCCACTGAGTGGTCAGCTTCACTGTCCTCTAATATTAGAGCTCAAGAAGTAGAACTCATAGCTCTGAAGCTTGCCTGTATAATTGCCAAGGATTAAAAGGCAACAATTTATACAGATTCAGGATATGCTTTTGGCATTTGTCACTCATTTGGAATGCTATGGCTCCAGAGAGGATTTTTAACCTCAGCTGGAGAATCTATAGCTAATGCAGAAATTATTAATGAAGATCTTTCTGCTCTCCAGCTGCCTGAAGCATTAGCTGTAGCTCATTGCTCTGCTCATATGGGTGGCACTGATCTCGTCTCTAGGGGAAATGATTGAGCAGATGATGCTGCAAAGCTAGCAGCTATAGAAGGGCCTGAATTAATTTTAACATTAGATGACTTACATTTATCACTTTCCTATAATGAAAAGGAAGTGGAAAAATGGAAGCAAAAATTCAAAGCAAAACAGATTAACAGAGTATGGGTGTCATTTGAAGGAAAACCCCTGCTCTCTAGAAGTTTCTATCACCAAATTTGCCAATCTATTCATAAAAATGGTCACTTTGGCATCCAGAGCATCGTGGACTCTGTTAAGAGAGTATGGATAGCCCTTGGTATAACTACTATAGCCTCTAAAGTGTGTACAGTCTGCTTTACCTGCTAAGCATATAACCAACACGCCTTTCATAGCAAAGCTTTTGGTGGACATCCTCTGGCTTACACACCTTCTGAGCATCTACAGATAGATTTCATAACAATGCCAAAGGCTGGACATTATAAATTTTGTCTAGTAATTGTAGATCAACTAACCAGATGGCCAGAAGCATTCCCTATGACCTGAGCCACAGTGGCTTTTGTTGCTAAGGTGCTTTTAAAAGAAATTATTCCTCACTTTGGCCTGCCAGCATGTATTGATTCAGATAGAGGAAGTCATTTTACTGATTCTGTCCTAAATCAGATATATTCTTGCTTGGGGATAACTCCAAAATTTCATGTATCATATCATCCCCAGAGCTCAGGTCAAGTTGAAAGAATGAATAAAGAACTTAAAACTAGGATTGGCAAATTATGTACTGAGACACATTTAAAATGGCCTGAAATTCTCCCTCTGGCCCTATTTTATCTTAGAAGAAGGCCTAGAGGAGACCTACACATCTCACCATTTCAGATGCTTTTTGGACATCCACCTATACAGGCTAAGTCTTTATCCCCTGCATATACATCACTATTAGGTGGAGATACTACTATTGCTTCCTGTATACAGGAATTACAGAACAGACTGCATGAATTCCATGAATCCAAAGCTGCAGTACAAGCCAGACCACTAGACTTTTCACTTCATGACCTGAACCCAGGAGACGAGTGTATGATTTCCAGGGTACTGGAACAACTCAGCCTTCCTGGGAAAGGCCATTCCAAATATTGTTGACTACTCCAACATCTATAAAGATTTGAGAGAAGGACTCTTGGATTCATTGCTCACATTAAAGAGAGCATCTTCTGTAGAGACTGATTGACTGTACCCTATCAGATGCATTGGAGATAATAATTCATTGACAAGTAGATACTGTTTTTTGAGAACACAATTGCTTTTTTCTTTTATTTTGATTAGAATATTTGATTTTTTCTTTTTTCTCTCATTTCTTGTACTAAAAGTACATACAATTAATATTTTTCTGCAGTAATATGTTTAATACACACACATATATATATACATATGTATATATACTCGCTATAATATCAATGCATAGTCAAAAAGCTTTCAACTGTGGGAACCTGCCATTTATTGATAAAATATTATGGGATTGTGATTAATGTTTGTGTCTGATTCTAGAAAATTGGATAAAACAAGGAACACACACTTAACCTGAATAGTGCCAAAAAGAGAACACTTGAAAAACTAGTGTGAGACTCGATGTTGTGACACTTGACATATGTTAAGTCATAGGACTTCCTTGTATCTACACACTTTGTGAAGTGCTCAGACAAGTAACAAAATTTGACTATCATCTTGGCTCCCCATATCCCTGAGAATGACAAAAAATCAGACCAGGGAATGACACTTCCCTATCAAAACAAAATTCTAGTTCTTTTCTTCTTATAGTATGGCAACTTCCTGTAATCTTGGCTACAAATGGGTAAATGAAATATTACTGCATTATGTCCTACAGGATTGTGTGATAGAAATTTATTGGACCCTAATACAAGGACCTATTAAAAATTTATTCTTGCTTACTCAACATTTTATATACATAGATTTTGGTTTTTTTATTCTGATTTTGAACTTTTTTCTTTCTCCCAAAAGTTTAACTTTCTTCCATTTTTTCCTTCTTTATATTTTTGGGGTTTTTTTCTCTTTTTTTGATAATTGACCCATACACCCCCATAACTCAACATTGCATCCTCATCTGAACTGGATGTTTTTAACACCCACTTCAGGGGGGTGGGGAGATCGTATTTTAGAAAAAATCCAAGATTTTGAAATTTTGTTCAAGAAAGATCTTCAAGGAAAGAAGCTTGCTAACTCCTAAATCCAGAAAATGAACTGTTGTAGAAAGATGCCAGAAAACCTACACTATATCAAGAAGATCAAGAATGAACTTTGGGTGTGGTTGATTGAACTGAAGTTTAATTGAACATTTATTGTAAATGTACACTTTTATGCCAAAGGAGACTGCCCCTAATTTGGCTTTTTGTCAATGTGCCTAGCAAAACATTGGTTTTCCTTTCTATCTTTTCTATTCCTCCCTAACTATTGTAATTTCCTCTTAGAGATTGAAAGTTGTATATATCTATAGTTAAAAGTGGTTAGGACTACAAGATGATTATGTTAAATGATCAATGGGGAGACTAGTCTGCCAATGGTCATCAGGGGGGATTGTGAACTTTAAATTACTCCACCCTACTTAGATCTTACTTTATGGTGAAGATAAAGTTGTAATCTCCTGATTGAACAATGTAGGTATAGTTATTACTTTATAGCGAAGCTAGAATTTTAAGTTAAGTCTATTTTAAGATCTTGCTACAAAAAAGTGTTAAGTACCTATAAAGGGTAAATTAATCACAAAAAGTTTAAGTAACTAACAAAAGGTGAACTTAACAAAGAAGTGTTAAGTAACTCAAAAGATATAATCTAATCAAAGAAGATGAGAACTAAAGAATGGGCAGTCCTGGAGAAAAAGCCTGTGATGTGATTGGTAGACATGAAAATTTAGAGGAGGGGACACAAGAGCAAAATGTCTATATATTTGGCTCACTTCCTCTCTCTGGTTCCTTTGGTGGCAGAGAGGTGGCTGGTGGCAGCATGCTGGGCTTTTCGGCATCTTGACATGGCTATAGCTATTGTCTGGTTCGGTGGTGAGTTTCTGGCTGAGTTTTTCCTCCTTTGCTTTCCAAAATTTATCCTCTTAGAAGCCTCTAATCTCCTTCAGAAACTCAGCATCAGAGACCTTGAACTCCCCCTGGCAAAGGCCAGGCAGGAGAAATCCTAAATCCTCTTCCTTCTTTCTCCTTAAATCCTTCCCTCTATATTAATTAAAATTAACATAAATTTCCAGACTGACTTGGGTATTTTATTTGGAATTTTTCCCTGGCGACCAATTAATTTAGATTTTAAGTCACAACCCTAAAATAATCTTTACATCCTATAAGAATATTAATCAGCATTATTTTTCCCATCTCTGAAACAAGATCTTCTTCCCCTCTCCCTATTTCACTCCATCCCTTTGCTTCTTTGTCCATTCTCTTAGGTTCTCTCTTCTTCCTGAAAAACTATAGGAGTTATTTTCCTTTCATTGTTAGCCTTTGACTTGATGAGGATTGAATCGTGTATCCCCCCATATATTTTCCTATTTCTTCTTGCTTTTATG